>NC_136811.1:1673364-1970864 GCF_951216825.1 Electrona antarctica
TCTGTCTTCTGTGTCAGGCATGCCCAAATATGGAGTGCTGTGAGGTCAGAACAGGCCAGCTCCATATATGGACGCTGGGCGCCGCATGGGCCCGGCCCAGAGCCCGGGCAGAGGCCTTTTTGGGGTGGTTCTGGACAATTACACACACACACACACACACACACACACACTTGGTGCATTCATAGATAGATAGATATTGGGGAAAAATATATATATGCTGCTACAGTACATGTTTGCACTTGAATTTAAAAAAAAAAGCTGCATTTGATGGAGGGGGGAAGTGTTACTGAAACGATGTTGGTGCTTCTTGCACTTTTTTATAAGCGATAAATATTCTCCAATGCATTTAAAGGAATTCTTGTGTTGGAATTTATGTTACTGTAAAAAAGAAAAATGTTTTAACTTAAATTAATCGGTTCATAATATCGGCTATCGGCTTTTTGATTGTCCACTAATCGGTGATCGGATATATCGGCCAAAAACCATATCGGTCGATCACTAAATATAACGGCATAAAACTGCCCCAAAACCGCAAAAATGTTGCGCGCGCGTGAAGGGGGGGCCCTTCGAGCTTCAGTGCCCAGGGGCCCTCAGAGGTGTTAATCCGGCCCTGCGGGTTTGTAATGGACTTGATTTTCGGGCCCCATCCCTAACATACGTCACCTTGACACCAACTATCCAAATAGTTGGTTAACTAATAATGCAAAGTGAACGCCCCTCACTTTTTTTTTCAAATGGATTTTGGTATACGAGTGAATCAATTAATAGTTGCATAAGGTTACGCAATGCAAGTTACAACATTTTTATTTTATATCAAGGTGGTAGGCTATATGGTTCTCAACCTTTTCAGGCTGTGACCCCCCAAAGTAATCATATTTGAACTGGGGACCCCCCCACCCAGACAAGCAATAGAATGGTTCCACAGATACATATTGTGAAAATAGCCAATCTACAAACTCGTTGTGAACTTGTAGATCGGCTATTTTCACAATTGCCTCTTTCTTATATTATTTAACAATATGGCCAATGTCTGACCAGTTTTCATAGGATGGTTTGCTGATTACTTTTGATGCAGTAATGGTCTTTTTCTTTTAGAGCCTGAGGTATTATACAAAAGTCCATACATTGTCACTTCACTGTCATCTGGGGACCCAGAGGATGGGAACGACTGCTATATGAATACTCAAATGTGCTTTACATGGGGGGCATGAGAAAACATAAAAACTTTATTGGGGTGAGAGACACACAAGACGAAGCAATTACAATCAATAAGATTCAAGAACAGTGGAATGAGCTATCTGGGGACTGGGGAGTGCAATCCACAGGGCTGGGTCAAGTGTGTTGGTGTGTCTTTGAACTCCTAGTTTCTCAGATTGTCTAACGTCAGCCCCGTATGCCCCTACGCCGGCTATGGGCTATGTAGCTCTATAGCAGAGAGAGAGGTTCCATATGGGGCTAGACCGCTAGAGATTAACGTTAGCTTCCACATGTTTCATTCACAAGTTCACCGTAGGCTTGTTGTGCTGTAGTGATATGAAAACGCTAACGTAACCACATTAGCTAACCAGCTAACGCGAAGCTAACGTTAGTCATTCCCAAGGACCCCTCTCGTTGTTGTACATAACCGTGCTTTTATCCACACCACCATCCGTTCACCTTTTAAATCTAAATCTCACATCAACCGGTCCAAGCAACGCAATCTCATCTGGTTCTTGTTTGCGTGCTGCCTGCTGCTGCTGCTGTGTGTTGATGTTGTGCGCGTACTGCACAGTCACACACAGGAGGAGAGGAGACGAGACGAGACCTGTCTGTCTGTATGTGTTCATGCACGCACGCACACAAGCATGCACGCACACACACTTAACCACTGATTGTATCTTATGTATGAGTGGGCAGGCACATGCTATTACAGTACATGGGCACATGTCCCAATGATGAATCCTCATAAACCTTCTCTTCATGAGAATCAAATCTTTGGAAAGTTGTTGACGTCAGACGTCAGTGACTGACAACATTGACACATGATTGCATCAGGTGAGGACTACAAGACAGATTGTTTGTTTGTTTGCCAATAGCTGCCTTCATTCAACTTCAAATTTTGAATCGTGCAAAAGTATCTTATTATGAATTAAATGTGAGGTCAATATTAATTAATTAATACTAAAATGAATTAACTAATGATGAAAACCACGACGCACCTGGGGGTCCCAGGTGCGTCGTCCAACGTGGGAGACCCCGTCAGCCGAACACACAGCAATGCACCACATGGAAGTTTTGGAACAACTGCTATACCAGATACCCACTCTCCTCGCTGTTCTTACCCGCCTATGAGCATGCAATAGACTGGCTGACTGACTGACTGACTGACTGACTGACTGACTGACTTACCTGGGCAGAGAGGCCACCGAAAATCTACAAACCCAACATGTGTGACCCTTAATGATATGCCAGTAAGACGTCCTGACGGCGAGAAGCGACCTCGCCCTGAAGGGTGAGGTCGCGTGCACGCACCCGCCTGGGTGACGGCAGATGGCAGACTGCTGGGCGAGCACTGGCAGTTGGGGGGGGGGGGGGGGGGGGGGGCAGATCAACATATGGAATGAATTCTGTACTGGCCATATATGGAGCATGTCTTGAGTGTACAGGGTTTGATGAGGTCAGATCAACATATGGAATGTCAGAACAGGAAGGACAGGTGGGGAAGGATCAACATATGGAATGTCAGAACAGGTCAGGTCCATATATGTGGCCAAATTTGACTGAGGGACTGCCATTGGATTTTTTTTAATTTTCGTTTTGTTCAGTTTCACCCACCAGTTTTGGAGATATGGCTTATAGAGTAATGTCTTGCAGAAAATAGCGAGTTGAGAAAACAGGCTTGAAAGGTTCACTTTCTGTGGGCTTTAATATTACATACATGTTAAGCATTTATTTCATATTTACATGTCGATTTCAGCTCTGACACTTATTTCAGATATGCTATAGTATGTGAAGAGTCTGCCTGTGCTATTAACTCATTTTGCGATGGCAGGCTCTCAGTCAAATCTGGTCACATATAGAGATCTAAGGGTTTGAGGATTGAGGTCAGTCGTAGAGTTGCTGGCCGGTTCCATATATGCAGATATAGGTGATGTTCCAGTCTTCTCCATGTATGGTTATCCAGGGATAGATGTGGTCAGCGTCGTGATGAACTGCTACAGTTTCAGAGTCATGGGTCGAACCCATAACCCTGGCATCTAACTGATTATTTTGCAACTTGGGCACATTTCCAAATACTGGTGACTCAACCAGGTAATCTCTTCTTGAGAACTCACTTTTCTGTGGAAGTTCTCAACCGCCGACCTCCCAGTAACTGACAACATTGTCCCTGGTCCCTCCCAGAGCACTGTATAAAAGGAACAGATTGAAGGGTGTCCGTGGCATCTGGGAAACCCTCCCTGAGTGCTTCATACCAAGGTAAGACTGCTGCACTATCATCAGTGTTTTGCACATTCAACTTTTATTTCAGTTGGTTTACTGATAATCTTTGCTAATAGTACGTTTCACTCACGTTAATGTGTATTTTTAAGACATTGGTAAATGTGTCATCTCCCTTGTATAATTCTCTCTGAGGACGCCCTCCTAAGGGTCCCGGACCACCCTGTTGAAGACCCCATGGTGGTTTGATGTAATTATAGTGACATTAGATATGTCTTTCTAACGCTCTCCTTCTCCTCCCCAGAGTGAACATGGTGACATATTACACAGTGACCGTGCCCGGTGCTTGGCTCACTCTGCTCTACATCAAGCTGGTGGGAAAGGATGACGAGAGCAAACGCACCTTGCTCTTCAGCTTCTGGGGATTTGTCAACTTCTTCCTAGGCAGGGCCAAGGTAAGTCTGACTTCTGTCTGAACTAAGCAAGGGAGAATCAACGGGGAGTCGGACATTTTTGAGAAACACTTCTCAATGTAAATGAAAGACTAATCATTTGGTGTATCCCTGCACTATCTGCATCGAGTGATCTTGGTACATAGACATTGATTTACTGGAGATTCTGACTTTCAATTGTACACTTTGTTTTGATTATATTGTTCCACTTTTTTGCTTTGGCAATGATGTAAACGTATGTTTTGTCATGCAAATAAAGCCCTTTGAATTGAATTGAACTGAATTGTGTTTTTTTTCTCCAGACCACTACCTTCTCAGTGAAACAACCCGTGAGTCTTGGTGAGCTGAGGGTGATCGAGCTGGACAAGAGGTCCCTCTTCTGCGGGTGGCCCGCCTGGTTCGTCTCCAAGGTTGAAATCAAGGTTGAAACACCACCAGAAGGACCAGAAGGAGAAGTTTACCTCTTCCCCATCTACCGCTGGATTGCTGATGGACAGCCACACCTGTTCAGAGAGGCTAAAGGTTAGTGGAGGCTATACTGTTGCGAATTATGTATTCATTTGTTTAACTTCAACTTGAACTGTATTGTCACATCACAGACAATTATTTGTGTGAATCAGCAGGGGAAATTATTGTTTGTACAAACTCCACCATTTATAGTTTTCAGGAAACGGAGGGAGAATAAAAACGAAAAAGATATATTTTTATTTTTATTTAAAAACCGAAAGGCCCTTTCTCAGGTTGTTAATGGTACCGCAACTTTCAGCAGCTGTCACAAGTTTCCCAAGGGAGTTGGGTTGGAACTAATTCACAAGTGATAGTAGACACCTTTATGAACACATTTGTGAAGAAAGCTATTAGTAAGCATTTAATTATTTTCAAGATTGGTCCAACATTAAGGCTAACTTTCCCTATTAACTAAACAGTTTATGTGAAACTTGTTTTTATGTGTGGAGTCACATTGCCCTCTACTGACAACACTCTGTACTTCTGCTGGTGGACAAACAACCCTATTTTCCTATTACTATAGTGTGTGTCTGTTATTACTAATTGGGTTGTCCCGATCGTATTGGGTGATCGGAAATCGGCTCCGATCTCATGACTTTCAAAAGATCGGAATCGGGGAGAAAAGGTCGGATTTTTAATTGTCTAACGTAAATCTCAAAGAAAGATGTATAAGCAATGAGATTTTGTAAAAACTGTTGTGTATATGCTAGTTGTTTTCCTTCTGGTCCAAGTCAGAGATCATCAAACAAAGACTAGTCACACTCAGAGGCGTGAAAGACAAATATGATGAAAACAAAGGACATGCAACCCCCGCTATGCATGATGTGATAGGTGTCTGTAGTACTCTCTCTGAATGAGAGAGATACTCTTTTTAACTTGACTTCACTTGAGAGTTTTAACTTGACTTCAGTTCTATAAGCTGTAGAACTGTATTCACTCTAAATAACCAATAGCCTACATCATTATTTTTGCTATGATTCCATGCTTTCATAGAAAGAAAAAAACCCACAATGACAGCCATTCTAATAAAGGTATAGTCACATTTTGCCTTTCACTAATTGAAAGGCAACACAACAGACTACACTAGACATACATTAGGATATTTGCTATTGTGTAATGGCACAAGTGTTATAAAATAACAGATAATAAAGATCACTCAGGAAAGATCGCTATCGGTATGTCTCAAAATCAAATGATCGGAATCGGATCGGGAGCCAAAAAACGTGATCGGCACATCCCTAATTACTGCTGTACACAAGACATCACAATAAATATAAATATAAATTTGTATTTAACTTCAACAACATTAAATAACCCATTAAAACCAGGAAAGCGTGTGTGTGTGTGTGTGTGTGTGTGTGTGTGTGTGTGTGTGTGTGTGTGTGTGTGTGTGTGTGTGTGTGTGTGTGTGTGTGTGTGTGTGTGTGTGTGTGCGTGTGTGTGTGCGTGTGTGTGCGCGCGTGCGCGTGGGTATATTTATATACATACTTTTGGGGTTCCTAAAATTGGCTTTGAAAGTTTCATAAGATCATCTTAGATGTATACAGTCCAACATCTGCACATGTTTGGATATGTACTAACTAGCCTATGTTCATGCCTATATATTTATTATGTCGGTTTGGATTGTGTCTTTTGCCCTGCTACTAAAAAATTAGGACTTTGGTGATTTGTTGTATTGATTCATAGGTACTTTGAGGTGTATTATGAATGTTTTATTTGCTGTTCCAAAATGTAACATTGACATGTGTTTTTTAAAATAAATCCTTGACATGAAAAAGTTTAATTTTAGAATCGGCCTATAGGGTCTTAATGGTTCTAAACCTACGTGTTATCAACAGTAGACTAAATATCTGATTTTAATCTCTCCTTAACTTTGTTTTAATTTTCTTGCAGCTTGGACACAAGAAGCCGACGCACTATTGCTGTCCCAATATGGCAGAAAAAAGGAACTGAAGCAGAGAAAGAGGGACTACCAGTGAGTCTGATGTCTTATTGTTGGCTCTGTGCAGTGTTAATGTTGTCCACTCAAACTATGACGAAACATGTCAGGAATAAGCCATGACGACTTAAATCCTATAAATAATATACTGACAATTCCATCAACATAATAAGGGAGGGACTAGTGGAGAAGAGATCCACAAAAATCTAAATATATTGACAATTGTTAGACTAGTGGACAAGAGAGGGTTACACTGACCACATGTGGGGTGGATTTGGGGAGTTTGGTCCTTGTATCAGGCTTTACTAACATATATTCCATTATAAAGCTACAGTAGCTTATTATTAAAAAGTACGGTAGGCCTAAACCTACATAAATTGATTTGACGACTGAAGCAATAAAAGAGCCGTCTTTAATAATAACCATTAATTACTTTAAATTACAATTTAGATACATGACCATTATGTGTACACTGTAAGTATGTAATATAGCTACATAAAGTGACAGTAAAAGAGTAACATTCCCACCCTCTCATTGATGAGAGAGGTTTGACCGGGTTGACCACCCAAAAAGGGTGAAATCCCCCAAAATGCAGGAGAAACGCTGGCGCAGGAGCAGCGCAGGACAAATAGTCAAATAAAAGGAGGTTGGCACGTATGCAAATTTAGATGACCCAAGTTCTTGACTGTTCTCCTCTTCCTCCATAGGTGGGATGACTATGTAGAAGGCGTTCCTCACTGCATGGACAGTAGCAACCCTCTAGATCTGCCTGCAGAAGTCAAATTCTCCTACACCAAGTACACCACGTTAGTCTACACCCTAGCTACAAGGTGAATCCTTTACTATTGTATCAGGGGACATTGTTGACATTGCGTGTTGTCTATCAATATTTCAATGTTAAAATTATATTTAACTTTTCACCCATTGGAAACGTCACGACTTGACACGTATAGGCCTATAGCCAGTGGAAACAGAAGTAGGCTAGTTATCACATTAAGTTAAGTTGAATCATGCATTTGTTATGTTTTTCTTTTATGTTCTAGTTTTCTCTATTTTAAACTCTGTGTTTGTTTCACTCCCCAGTCTGGTGCAGCTGAATCTGCAGGGTGTGTCAACCTCTAAGGACACATGGATGAACATTGAAGAGATTGCCAAGGTCTGGGGGTCCACGACCGGTGGCTTTTGGCTGTTCCAGTTGCTATTCCGGTTTGTAATCTGGCTGTTCCCGCTCTTCGCAACGAAGGGGACGGCCCATCGGGATGGAACGCGTTGTTCGGTCAGAGGTAAATAAACCATGTGAAAATGACATTTCTTGTGTGCTAGCTATTTCTTCACTTCATTCCAAGTTGTGCTTTGGAGCCTTGCACTCCATTCATCTAATTTGGAGTGTGGCAGGTTTTCTGCCCAGCCCTTCTGGTAAGGGCTGGGCAGGGCTGTGGTCGGCCGGGTCTTGGCTGGGTGCTACACATGATTTAAATTAATTTAAGTTTATAGGTAGGCTGGTAAAATGGAATAGATACATTGATGCAGCTTGCCCTAGCCCCGACGACCTTACAGGCATTTGTAAAGGCTCAATTTATGTCACTTATAGCATTTTATGTAGACTTTGATAGCATGTTATGTATACTTAGATAGCATTATATGTAGACATAGCACTATATAGTATATATATGCATAGTTTCATTATTCCACTGTAATGTTCTTAGCTTACGTGTGATTCACAATAACTACTTTGTTATGTACAGTATATGATGTATTGCCATGTTTTTTGTTCTTGTCTAATGTAAGTCGCTTTGGATTAAGAGTGTCGGCTAAATGCCTGAATTGTAAATTGAAAACAAAAACAAGAAACTCAACTTTGTACTGAACAATTCAAAATGGATGCTGCTTGGCTGACACTGCGTGAACAGAGGAGTTAACGGGCAATTATGGGCACTAGATTTGCCCGTAAACCTCAAGTTTAGCAGGCATATACAGTAATATACAGTAATATACAGGTGTGATGGTACAATTCGGGAGTTTACCGGAGTTTGTTGGAAAGTTTAACAGGAGTTTCCTGTAATATACACATCTGTATTCCATGCTTTTTGTGCAGTGTGAACAGTGACGTAACCAGAAAGCAGAGTAAACTAAGCTCCATCTTGTCTTCCAGAATACGTGCAGGAACACTGGACAGAGGATGCTTTCTTCGGCTACCAATACCTGAACGGCGTCAACCCCATCCTGATCCGCCGCTGCAACGCCCTGCCGGACAACTTCCCTGTGACCAATGACATGCTGAGCCTCCCCAATGGGCGGAGCTTAGAAGAGGAAATGGAGGTGCTTTGTTTGTATTTCTTTTTAAACAAAACCAAGGCATAGTGCAGTAGATGTTGGTGGTCAAGGGTCAAATCAGCCCACATCCCTGTTTTTTCCTTACAGGCTGGTGTTCGGGTGAATTCTTTATGAAAAATAAATCCCATACTCCCACAATAAGGGCCTTTATCGGCCCCACCCCTCTCCAATTGTTTATATTGTGTTTAGTTTCCAAGATGGCCGCAGCACCAGCAGGGGGTGGGGCGGAGGTGAGCGGGTGGGGTCAACATATGCCCTTACTGGGTTGCATTCACACATTCAAGACACCCGTGTTGTGTCTGCCTTGTGTCTGTGTTTAATGGCCGCTCCAATGCATTTCCAATGGAAGCTCATGGTTTGACGAAACATGTTGTTTGATGGGGGGAGGGGGGCAGAACACATGAACCTCATGCTTCCTTCTATGCATGAGGAGTCCAAGCTGCTTCTTTTCACCTGACATATGGGAGTTTCCCCGGCCAGACCTAGCGCGTGGAAGCAACACGTTATTCCAACCAGTTCCGTTTCCCTTCCATTAGCGCCCTGGCTGGCCAGGGGGAGGTAGTTTAGAGACCAGGACACTTGATTAATGTTGATTCCCTTTCCTCATTCACACACTGTATATGTGACGTCACCTGTGTTATATCATGGATACTATCACTATAACATCTTCATCAGGTCATAGCCTAACAGTGTTAATGTTTCCAACAGAAGGGCAACATCTTCCTGTTGGACTATAAGAATTTGGATTTGGATGAATTTGGATTTGTAGCAAACATTATCGACGGTGAGCAGCAATACCTGGCGGCGCCACTGGTGCTGCTGCACTCAACGTCTGACGACAAACTGATGCCCATCGCCATCCAGGTGAGAACACTCAACACCTGACCACAAACTGATGCCCATCGCCATCCAGGTGAGAACAAGCTTCCACACTGGAAAATTAAACCAATAGGCTCTGTGCACAGCAGCCGTACTGGAAAGATGTTTTAATTTCCTTTTAGGACCCCCATCAGCACCCTGACTCTGTTTGACCAGAAAGAAAGTCAGTTAGTTACTGTATGAGTGCAGGTCTAGCCAACACCAACTCGTTATTCCTGGATCGCTGCCCTCCACAATTTCCTATCTAACATCAGGTTCTTGAGCTCTGTAGTGTTGTTAGCTAAGCTGTCGCTAAGTTCTGTGTGCCTGACGCAGTGCCCTGCCAGCCTCATCCTTCTCTCTCTAACTTTGTCCAAGAAAGAAAGAAAGAAATGAAGGGCCAAATCTAATTTCATTTAATTCAATATAATCCAATCTAATTTCATTTAATAGTAAATTGTTGTTCCTTACAGTTGAAGCAGAAGGAATCAAAGGACAATCCAATCTTCTTGCCCACTGACTCCAAGTATGACTGGCTGCTGGCCAAGATCTATGTGAGAAGTGCCGATTTCACTGAACACCAGCTCAACGTTCACCTGCTGCGCACTCACCTGCTGGCAGAGGTCTTTGCAGTGTCACTGCTAAGGAATGTCCCCATGGTTCACCCCCTGTACAAGGTAACTGTTCACTGCTATGGTTCACCCCCTGTACAAGGTTACTGTTTACTGCTATGGTATCACCCAGAGACTAAATGGTTTTATAATCGTCATGGGGGCGCCCCTCCTCCCCCCGCTAAATCCACCCCCCCCCCACCCCCCTCCCACCGCAACAGGAAAAAATGTTGTCTTTCCACCCTAAACCCAAGCGTTTAGTTTCTAAACACTTATTTGTAACACTCTTTAAACGTGTCACAGTGTTTAGATTATAAGAGCACGTTTGTTTAAATGCCATAATTGCAGCACTGAGTCACCTGGTAGGCTACTCCTTTTCATTGTGAACAAGTAGCCTAAGCAGAGTACAGTACTGTACCCTACCTGGCAGGTGAAAACAAGATTAGCATTTGAATGCCTGATCTGCATGTGTGACAGGCAACGTGGTCCACCCCCCTGCCCGGACAAAAGAGGTGTTAACGTGCGTTCAGACTTGGATGGTTAGAGCTGTGCGATTACATACAAAGTCAATGCAAAGGTGAGAATTGCGCGAACGGGCGCGGCGGGACGAACCGACTATGCGAATATACTGTACATATTCAGGTCTAATTCATCATGGGGGCTCGAGCCCCGCCGCCCCCACGGAGTCTACGTCACTGGTATCACCCCCTGTACAAGGTAGCTGTCACTGCTATGGTTGACCTACAGCTATCGTAATTTGATCAAATATCTTTCTTGTGCAGCAGCTCAACCAATCCAAATCCAGTTGAGATTATTAACACATATCATATTCACATACTGTATTAGCAACACAATTATAGGTATATCATTGGCTAGAGGATCCAGTTATCATCATGACTTTTAAGAACTCATTTCCAATACTGTCATTTAATCTCTTTTTCCCTCCTCAGCTCCTGATTCCTCACACCCGCTACACTCTGCAGATCAACAACCTGGCCCGAGGATTCCTGATTTCTGAGAAGGGATTTTTTAATGACGTAATTATTGGTCCTCTATTGTTCTCTCTGTATATACTGCCGCTGGGAGAACTTATTAGCGCTCATGGAGTGAATTTTCAATTAAATCCAATTCAATTTTATTAAAGTGTCAAATCACCACAAGTTGTCTCAAGAAACTTTACATGTAGAGCAAATATCTGACAGAGATCCCACACTGAGTAAACAATTTTTGCGACAGTGCTAACAAAAAAACCCTCACAAAACTTTGATTCTGAATTGAATTTCAATATGTACATTAATCAGGCTACCAAAACTGGCTTCTTTCATCTTAGAAACATTGCATGAATCTGTCGTTAGACGATGCAAAAACGTTTACTTTTTAGTTTTCTCTCGACTCACTTACTGTAATGCACCTTTTTATGGCAACGGACAGACTAGAACTTGTTCAAAATGTTGCAGTTGAAGTTTTAACTAAAACTAAGAAGAGAGAACATATTACTCCACTCTTGCTTTATGTTGAGTTTTTTTTTCCTGTGCTCCCTGTTCTGCCCGATTTGCTGCTTTACGCAATCTAACATTAATTTCTCTATTTAATGTTAACCTGTCGTCCTATGTTTTCTTCCAGAATGCATCTTCAGGGGGACAGGCTTTGGACCCAGTCCTGCAGAAGTCCATGGACTCATTGACCTACAGCTCTCTGTGTCCTCCTGATGACATCAAGGAGCGTGGCGTGGACTCTGTACCAGGATACTACTACAGAGACGATGCACTCCAACTGTGGCCCATCATTCACAGGTAGGAACATCTGATGTTAAATCTTAAAGGTAGAGTATAGGATTTTTATTTGTTACTAGGGTTAAATAGCTCTATATTCGGATATAGGCTACGGTACTCATTCTACAGAGTGTTTGATCAGTGACAGGGGTCTCCATTAGGGATGTACCGATCAGGTTTGTTTGCTCCCGATCTGATTCCAATCATTTGATTTTGAGTATTTGCCGATACCGTTTTTTCCCGATCCGATATTTACTTGTACTGTGATGCCATATCACAGTACAATATCCAAAATCATAGACAATATCCAGTCTAATATCATGATATGGATATAATATTGATACTAGGGATGTCCCAATCATGTTTTTTTGCTCCCGATCCGATAACGATCATTTGAAAATGACGTGAACGGCCCGATCGAATCGGGACAACCCTAGTATCCATGTCTCTCCAGCTCTTTAGTAAGCAGAATAACGCTAATCCGTTAAACTATCTTCACTTGTATTTGGTAAGCCATCCTTAAGGTTAATTTTGAGTTTTGGCAGAGTCAAGAACCGTGATGTCTTTTGGCAGGGTCAAATTTGTAAGGTTGTTGTCGTGTCGTGTCGTGTCGTGTCGTGTCGTGTCGTGTCGTGTCGTGTCGTGTCGTGTCGTGTCGTGTCGTGTCTGTGTTTGTGTTTGTGTTTGTGTTGATGTTGTGTTGATGTCGTGTTGTGTTGTGTTGTGCAGGTATGTTGAGGGAATCATCCGCTACTATTACAAGACTGATGCTGAGGTCCAAAAAGACAATGAGCTGCAGAAGTGGATCAAGGACATCTTTAAGCATGGGTTCCACTCCAATGCAAGCTCAGGTACGCTTAGGGGCCGTGTTCACAAAGCATTGAGCAAGTCTCACTGCTCAAAAGTCCGAGGGTTGTTTTTGCGTCCAGGTCGCTGCTCTTTTGATCCTCCTGGTTGTTGTGTCTGACAAGCCGACGTTGAATCTGTATCATAACCATGCCAAGTCCATGTTTACGTAGTTTCAGCTGAGCTATTAGTAAGATGACGCGACATTCGAGCACGGCAACGGCAACACAAAAAAACCTGCCTATACACAGCATACCCAAAAAGTAATTACTTGATTTTCTCTGTCCAACAACCGTTTTCTCTCATGTTTTCTGTCCACACTCAGGAGTGCCTCAAAGTCTAAGCTCAGTGGATGAGTTGATGAAGTTTGTCACCATGGTGATCTTCACTGGCTCCGCCCAGCATGCTGCCGTCAACTCTGGACAGGTGTGTCCTTTTAGATTCCACTGTCATAGAACCACTGACTGTCTGACTGTCATAGAACCACTGACTGACTGTCATAGAACCACTGACTGTCATAGAACCACTGACTGACTGTCATAGAACCACTGACTGTCATAGAACCACTGACTGTCATAGAAACACTGACTGACTGTCATAGAACCACTGACTGTCATAGAACCACTGACTGACTGTCATAGAACCACTGACTGTCATAGAACCACTGACTGTCATAGAACCACTGACTGACTGTCATAGAACCACTGACTGTCATAGAACCACTGACTGACTGTCATAGAACCACTGACCGACTGTCATAGAACCACTGACTGACTGACTGTCATAGAACCACTGACTGACTGTCATAGAACCACTGACTGACTGACTGACTGTCATAGAACCACTGACTGACTGTCATAGAACCCAGATGCTTAACCTGTATAAATTCCAGGAATGTAGGAACCTTTGGTGCTTTCACAGAACCATTGTGTTGTTCCAGTTCTGAAGGAACATATAAGGCTGTACATACTGTGTAATATCATATTCTATTTCTATCATTACAGTTTGACTATAGTGGTTGGATGCCCAACGCTCCCAGCACCTTGCGACGTCCTCCTCCCACCACCAAGGGGAGCTCTAGTGAGAGCACCATGTTGGAAACCCTCCCTAATGTCGGCACCACGGCCCAGGGCATGGCCGTCACGTGGACACTCAGCAAAAAGCCCACTGACTTTGTAAGACTCCCTTTAACCCATTTAGACCTGAGGACGATTCTACAAATGTCTTCTAAGTTAAAACAGTTTTGTCAGTGGTGCTCAAAATTATTTTTTCATGTCAAGGAGCCGACCCCCATCTCAAAATATGTAGTTCCAGGCACCCTCCCAGAAGCAAAGATTTGAGTTACAAACGTTTGCTCTGAAAGAATATATATTCAAAGATTTGCACCACATTTTCACGATTTTTCAAAAATAGCAGATCTATACGCTTGTAGCGCTATGAGCTATTTCTCAACAGCTAAAGTGTAACATAATGCTTAAAACACCAAAAGGGGTTACCGTCCTGATGAATGGGTTTTAACATGCTAGGGTATAGGCTATAGGGTGCAGTCAGAACTGCAGCCTCACTCCCAATCTTCCGCCGTAGTCTGAAAACCCACCTCTTCAGACTCCACCATGGCCCGTAGCACTTGCCCTAGCCTAGCCCCTTAGATAGCACATTATGTAGACTTAGATAGTATTTTAAACAGACTTATAGCTTGTTACGTAGACAGCTCTAGAATTGCATTTTATGTAGTCAGCACTTTATAGTACACATGTATAATATATTATATAGTATAGTATGTATAGTTTACATAGATACTCCACTGTTACGTTCTTAGTTTACACATGATTCATGATAACTACTTTTTATATATGTGATGTATGCCATGCTTTTGTTATTGCTTAATGTAAGTCGCTCTGGATTAAGAGTGTCTGCTAAATTCCTAAATTGTAAATTATATTATGACATCGCAGTCAAGATACCCTGCCAATGCATAAGTTCTAATTCTAACTACTATTGTGAATACACAGACTGAACATGTGTTGCAGTTAGACCTGTGTTATAATATATGTTTCTATGTCCTCAGGTTCAGCTTGGCCATCACCGAGAAGAGCATTTCAGTGAGGAGAACCCGCGCAAGGTCATTGAAAGATTCCAAGCAGAGCTGGCAAAGTGCAGTGTAGCTATCCATGACAGAAACAAGTCTCTGGAAGTCCCGTACACATACATGGACCCAAAGCTGGTGGAGAATAGTGTTTCCATTTGACATGGGTGTGTTTGTGTCACCTTCCGTGACATGTTTTGTATTTTCTAGTGTTTCTTGGTTTTTAGTTATTTAGTGTTTTACTTTACTGTTCTCCTGTGATCTTGTAGTATTGTGTTCCTTGTTTCTTTTTTCCAGTTAGAGTTTATCTTGCACTGTGTAGCCTACCTTTATTTTGTAGTTTTGTTTTGTGCTTTCCTGCCTCCCCTGTAGTTCTATGCCTGACTTGTCTAACCCTGTTATTAGTCTAGTTTTCTCCACCTGTGTCTTGTTTGTCTCTCAGCCAATCCCTGTGTTGATTTGTTAGTTGTTCACCTGTGTCTAGTCAGTCTTTGTCTATATATATGCCCCAGTGTGTTTCAGTCCTTTGTCAGATCGTCATTGTAAGTCATGAGTGTTTACTGTATTTCCTAATTTGGCTTCTCTTGTTCCAAGTACCTAGTACCTTTGTTCCTAGTATTCTGAGTCTCGTATATTACTTCCTCGTGTTTGGTCCTGGTCCATTGTGAGTTTTGTCAATAAACTCTGTTCCACTTGAATTCACTCCACTGCCTGTGCCTGGTTCGTTCTGCACCTGAGTCCTACACCTTCTCTGCCCTGCACTGTGACAGTTTGACGTTATTCTCAGGAAGTCAGTTCACCGTTGAATAACTACATTTCAATTCAATTCAATTCACAACATGTTTTCATTCCAGGGACCCCCAGATAGATGTGCATTAGGCCACAGACCCCCAGATGGGGGTGCATACTTAGATTAGACTAGTCATTGGTTATAGACATGGATTAGGTTTAGGTGTGCTGCCCCGTGGGAGGTTAGGTTTAGGGTGAGGGTTTGATATAGGTTGTAGTTGTAGGACTAATGACTGGTCTAACCAATGACAAGTCTAAACCAAAAACTGTCTAAACTAAGTAGGCTCCTACTGCACCCCCCAGATGTACACATGTTACCCTTTTTCATGTTTGGGACCCAAATCTACAACATGTAACTTTGAGTGTACAAATGGGACCAAATGGAGCCATAAGGGTCCATTTGCTTCCATGGTGTCTTTGGCATTTTATTGTTTTTGAGGGGCTCAGGTTTAACCCCTTTTGGACTGAATTAATTTCTAATGATGAAAAAAAATACCTTTGTGTTTCTGCCATCAATCAGATGCTATATTAAGTTGAGATACTCAATTTGAATTTAGCACAAACAATAGATATACATTTAGGTATGTGCCAAATTTGGCACAGTAGGCTATTAGGGTTATTACACTATAATACTAATTACACTATTACACTTATTACACGTGATGTATATTTATGCACCAAGTGACCCGTGTCTTTGTAGCAGTGATGGTGGTCGGAGTGGAAGAAAGGAAGCAAGCAGGTTCTAGTCGTCACATCTGATCAGTTTTATTGAACAGAATAACTCAGTACAAGGCACCACGGGCAGAATGCCCCGTGGAATAGTGGTCACATCATGTCGCTAATCAGTGTGAACTCCCAGAAGTTTCACAGCGTCACCGTATTTACTAACTTCAAGATCCCGCCTCCCTGGACACAACAGGCTACCTCCGCTTTTATGGGAGCCAATCAAATTGTTTACTCACAGGATCTTCCTGTGAGAGGAGGAGGGACACATGGCATGCAGCTCATGTGTCACACTATACCAATCATGTAATGAACTAAATGTTTTATACCAATTGGACTAATTCAATATCTATACTATATATCAAGTATGCAGAACACATGTAATGAAATAGTTCAAACTGTATTGTTAACCAGTCTAAATGATTATGCACAAATACACTGTAGAGTCATGTCATTTCGATTCTAGAGCAGAGAGCAGGAGCCCTCTGAAACACACACAGCTGTTAGTTTGCAGTTCGAGATAGGAGCTGTTCCTGTGATTAGGTCAGGAACAGCACCCCCGAACCCCTGGGGTGTTTAACAGCATTCAACAAAAGGCTTTGTCTTTACAGCCCAATTGTAAATACCTCTAAGCAGTTTACTCTATGTTACCACAGTATTGCATGTCTCAATTTTACAGTTTGTCCTGAGCACAGTCAGTGTGTCAACTGTCTATAAAATATCCATCACACGTATTACACTAGTACACGTTTTACACTTATTCCACTTATTACACTATTCCACTTATTACACTTACACTTATTACACTATCACACTATTACACTATTAAACGTATTACACTATTACACTATTGCACTTATTACACTATTACACAAAATTACAGTTATTACTATCTCTATTACCTGATGGGTCAAATTTGTCCCAAACAGACAGAAGTCCTACGGCCTGATAGGTCAAATTTGTCCCAAACAGACATTGCTAAATATCTCAGACAAAAGTGAGGTCAAATGTAATCTACTTTCTTTATTTCTATAGTGGAGTCATTGAGTTAGCTGGTGTGTATTTTTACTTTAGCACAACTAATCTCAGAATTGGGCAGTAAGTCATACACTGGCAGCATGTGCTGTCGTCTCCACTTCCTGCTATTTCAAATGAATGTAATGTATTCTTCAAACCACTTGATGGCGCCAAAGTGCTTCCAGTCCTACCTTGGCATGTGCCAAAACTGACCCACTAGGCATTGACAGCCTTCTTTTTCTACATAGCCTATATTTGGCCATTAACTGGTATGTACCAAATTTGACCCAGTCGTCCAAAATGGGGTTTGTTTGTCTTGTCTAGACAAACATTAAAAACGCCATTGACAATGGACAGAGTTTATGCTTGTTTTTGTCTGTCACTGAGCAAATCGGCATATGATGTTATGTTATGATATTGCGATCATGTAAGATGATAAGGGTTAGTAAAGCGCCCCTCACTGCACAAGGGTGTGATTTTGTAATATGTAGCCCTGTTGTCTAGGCTTTTTAAGTGCGCGCACACACACACACACACACACACACACACACACACACACACACACACACACACACACACACACACACACACACACACACACACACACACACACACTCACACACACACACACACACACTCCATTATTAGGGACCAAGAAGTCACGCAGTAACTTTGGTCACTTATTGTTTTTGTGTTTATTTTTCTTCTACTTCTCCTTCCACCAAAAATAGCTGTTCTGGCTGAACCGTGCAGTCGGTTTTCGCGAAACTTGTCAACATGGTAGAGGGCCATGCCAAACGGTGACTTTGCGAAGCCCATGATGATTGACCAAATGGTGGCGCTATAGCGCTCAATTGAAAATGCTAACTTTGAACGTGCATAGCTCATGAACCGTTTGACCGTTGGCAATGACACTTTGATACCCATATGCGTCTCCTCATGCTGAACAACTTCGTGTTCTGTTCATATGTATGGGTTATCGTGAAAGTAAATCCTAAATGAATTGCTCCTGAATCTAATAATGTAATCCCTAAAGTGACGATGAAAATGTCTGTGTCAGTTCAGTTGACTGTTTCAAAAGCAGATACATTTCTGACAAATAAAAATACAAATCAAGTGGGAAGAACAGTGAGATTCATGTTCTGGCATCACAATAAACTAAACATTGAAACAACGATAGTTGCTGTTTAGCTGAAATGAAGTTCCACTTGATCACATAGCAGCCTATACTTGATTCAGAGGAATGAGTCAGAGGTCAACAGAAGGGCTAGTAGAAGACGAAAAAACATTGCATGGATGCAACTGGGACCTATCCTCAGTGATGTATCCCAAGGTCATCACCTGGGACATATCCTCAGTGATGTATCCCAAGGTCATCACCTGGGACATATCCTCAGTGATGTATCCCAAGGTCATCACCTGGGACCTATCCTCAGTGATGTATCCCAAGGTCATCACCTGGGACATATCCTCAGTGATGTATCCCAAGGTCATCACCTGGGACATATCCTCAGTGATGTATCCCAAGGTCATCACCTGGGACATATCCTCAGTGATGTATCCCAGAGGTTTGATACCCATATGCGTCTCCTCATGCTGAACAACTTTCGTGTTCTGACTTTTGACTTTTTATTAGAGATAGCCTGCACCTTTGACCACAGCCTAGAGGAAGCCTTTATGACCAAGGTCATAAAATACCAACCACTTCTACACAACATCTCAGAGCTGGGCTATAGGTGCAAATCACAGTCATTCTGGTATATGTGCCTGGTCCAAACTTTGCTCTAGCAGCTGAGCGCATAGCTGCCAGCTACAATAAGGCACAACGTAACTCTGTTGACAATCCTATATTTTTATTGGGTGACTTCAACCGGTGCGTTATGTCCACCCACCTGCCAAACCTGGAACAATATGTGACCTGTCCTACAAGGAAGGATAAGATCCTAGACCAGTGTTTTGGAAATGTAGAGGGCGCCTATGTACCCAGATGCTGCCCACCTCTAGGACTGTCTGATCATAACATCATCCACCTCCTGCCAAAGTACCGTCAGAAACTAAAGAGGGAGAAGCCTGTTGTCAAGCACATTCAGTCCTGGACAGAGGACTCAATTGAAGAGTTGAGGGGCTGTTTTGATGCCACTGAATGGGACTTATTTTTCGATGACCAGGTTTCCTGTAATAACCCTGAAGTGTTGACTGATACTGTCACCAGTTATATCAATTTCTGTGTTGACAATGTCATTAAAACAAAGGAGGTCAGAATTTACCCAAATAATAAACCATGGGTCAATAAAGAAATGAAACATATTCTAAATCAAAAGAAAATAGCATTTCTGGAGGGAGACCAGATTAAAGTCAGAGACCTAGAGAAGGAAATAAATCGCATGATTAAAAAAGGGAAAACAGACTATAAAGACAAGGTTGAAGAGAAACTGAGGAACGGCAATGCAAGGGATGCTTGGAGGGGACTGAATGCAATGATGGGTAGGGAACAAAAAGCAACCCTTCCATGTGACGACCCTGTTAAACTGTCAAACGATCTGAATATTTTCTATTCTAGATTTGACACACATGACTTCAGTGACGAATGCAAGTCTGTTTGTGCAGGGCTGACACCTGTCCCTATGACAATTAATGAACAGGAGGTAATTTCAGTCTTCCAGCAGGTTAACCCTCACAAAGCCACCGGGCCAGATGGGCTCAAGGGAAGGGCCCTGAAAGAATGTGCCATCCAATCGGGACCCATGTTTACCAAACTTTTCCAAATGTTTCTCAATATCAGCTTTGTCCCCCAGGCCTGGAAAACGGCAACCATTGTCCCGGTGCCAAAAACGGCACGAGCAAAAGTGCCAAATGATTTTAGACCGATCGCCCTCACTCCTCTATTAAGCAAATGCATGGAGCGTGTAGTGAGTAAGGAGCTCTCACTGCAAACAGCTAAGTGCATGGACCCCATGCAGTTTGCTTATAGAGCCAGTCGAGGTGTAGAGGATGCCACTCTAACGTTATTGGACAAAATACATAGTCATTTAGACAAACCCAAAACATACGTCCGTGTCCTTTTTATGGACTTCTCCTCTGCTTTTAATACGGTCCAACCCCATCTTCTCCTAAAACGCCTGTGTGACCTGAACGTCAGTAGCAATCTCATGTTGTGGATTAGGGAGTTCCTGAGAGAGAGACCCCAGCGAGTCTGTATTAATAACACTCTGTCTGACTGCCTTGTCCTAAACACTGGCGTGCCACAGGGGTGCGTTTTATCCCCTCTGTTATTCTCCCTATACACAAATGAGTTGAAATATAACAACAAAGACTTCTCTCTCATAAAGTACGCTGACGACATGGCCCTGGTTGCCTGCCTGCAGGACGTTTCCAGTCCCTCTTACTCCCAGCACATCGACCGTATTGCCACCTGGTTTGACAGCAGCTTCCTTGACCTTAATGTCACTAAGACCAAGGAGCTGTGTTTGGGAGGGGGGTCAAGAGCAGAGGGCTCAGGGTCCATCTTTAGGCCTGTTACTATGAGTGGGGAGGAAGTGGAGCAGGTCAGTGACTTTAAATATCTGGGAACGACCATAGACAACAAACTCACCTTTCAGACCAATGCAGATAACATCTACAAAAAGGCAAGGCAGCGGCTTTATCTTCTCAGGAAACTGAGAAGTTTTAATGCCAGTAAACACACCCTGACCATGGTCTATAGATCACTCACTGAGCGTGTTCTCACTTTTAATATCGTGTCCTGGTTTGGGAATCTCTCAGTTAGAGATAAAAACAAGCTCACCCAGGTAGTCAACCAGGCAAGTAAGATCATTGGAGACAAACAATTGCAACTTCAGGACATATACAACCGCTCCATAACCAAAAAAGCAATTCAGATTTACAATGATTCTACCCACCCTCGTCTTCACTCTGAATTTGACTTGTTGCCATCGGGCAGGAGGCTTAGGGCAAAATTTGCAAAAAAGAAGGGTTACAAAACTTCGTTTGTGCCAACTGCTGTGGATATTTTAAATAAGAAAATGTTTAAATAGTCTAATCGCCACTGCTCATGATCACTGTTGTTATGTTAATGTGAATGCATTTTTATATAGTATCTTAATGCACCTGTGTATTTTTTGTAATGTTTTATTGTTGTAACTGACTGCCGGTGTGCCAAAGACAAATTTCCATTTTATGTAAATTGAATGGACAATAAAGTTTTCTTTATCTTTATCTTTATCTTGTCTTTATATTCGGCAGCCTAGGGCATACGCACAGACTGGTTGTTAGAGGGTTCCAACAACTCGGGATGCCCAAAAAGGAGGCAAAAAGGCTGGCAAAGTATTGTGGTGTCTCTGCTATAATTGGCAGCCGTCATATATGGCGGAGAAGCTGTTACTTATACGCATAGAGTACATAGAGTGACATGCCTGTTGTATCATGAATGGTTAAATGTGTGTGTGTGTGTGTGTGTGTGTGTGTGTGTGTGTGTGTGTGTGTGTGTGTGTGTGTGTGTGTGTGTGCGTGCGTGCGTGCGTGCGTGCGTGCGTGCGTGCGTGCGTGCGTGCGTGCGTGCGTGTGTGTGAATCAATCTATGTAAAGCACTTTGGATAAAGGCACTATATAAATGCACCATTTACCATTCATACACACAAATCCATCAAGAAGATGTCGCCATCTACTGGTGAGAGTGTTTCATTGCAATGGCAGGAGGAGATTAACGCTACCCTTAATTATAAAACAATAACGTGTATTGTTCTTTATGTTGTACCACCAGGGACCCCCATCTGAACACATGTACCAGGGACCCCCATCTGAACACATGTACCAGGGACTCCCATCTGAACACATGTACCAGGGACCCCCATCTGAACATATCTTTTACCAGCAACCCCCATCTGGACATATGTTGTACCAGGGACCCTCATCTGAACATATGTTGTACAAGGGACCCCCATCTGAAAATATGTTGTCCCAGGGACCCCCATCTGAACATATGTTGTTCCAGGGACCCCCATCTGAACATATGTTGTTCCAGGGACCCCCATCTGAAAATATGTTGTACCAGGGACCCCCATCTGAACATATGTTGTTCCACGGACCCCCATCTGAAAATATGTTGTACCAGGGACCCCCATCTGAACATATGTTGTACAAGGGACCCCTATACAAGATTTATGTTGTTGAAATGTTTAAAAAAACACTCCAGTGTTGAAAATGGAAACGTTTTTTTTAATTACTTTTTCATTTTATTTTTAATAATTGTTTTTAAAAATGAAAAGCATCAGGGAAAGAATGCAGCTCCATAAAAATCATTAAAAATCACACCCGTGTGAAGTGAGGGGCGCTCTAGTCATCGTAGCCTACATCTTCATCAAGAATGGTGGTCCCTTATTGGCCAGTTCCCACCGTGGTGGTCCCTTATTGGCCAAGGGTTCCCACCGACATAATGTACATAAGCCGTTTTGCTCAGACACATTAAATTCTCCATTTATTGTAAATACACCAAATGGAATTTTTAATGTTTGTTCAGACAACACAAACATTAAAGCTGTATAGGAGGGGCTAGCGCCCTCACACACACACACACACACACACACACACACACACACACACACACACACACACACACACACACACACACACACACACACACACCGGTGGGTGGACAGCAGAAAGAGAGGACCGGCTGGTTGAGCTGTGGCAGGACCAATACCTGCTGTATGACACTTCAAACGAGAAATATCATGACCGCATTGTGAAGGAGAAGATACTGCAGGAAATGGCCAGTACTCTCGAAGTTTCAGGTAAAACATGTAATAGCTATCTATCTATACAGGATGCATAATAGGCTATAGCAGTTCAAAACAGACAATATAATTGTATGTGCTTTGTGTCTTTCAAGTCAAATAACTCGAAACGAGGCTGACCTTACTCCGCACCCAGTACTCAAAACTCCTCAAGCCAGAGAAAAGTGGAAGTGCCCCAAAGCCACAAACAGCCAGGACCAAGTGGCTTTTAAGGGCATTGGCTTTCCTCAAGCCTCACATTGCACATCGGCCATCCCTCACCACAGTACGTTTTGTAGGCCTAGTAGGCTAAACGTCATTGAACCCCAAATTGCTCCTGATGTGCTGGTTGGTACCTTGCATGGCTTCCGCCGCAATCGGTGTATGAATGTGTGTGTGAATGGGTGAATATAATGCACAATCTATATAAATGCACCATTTATATAAATGCACCATTTATAAGCATGTATTGATAAGTTTGGCATTGAGGGAAGGCCTATAGATTAGGCCTATAGATACATGTTTCCAAAGGGCTATAATAAGTGTAACAAATATTACAGTGTGCTATTTTCACAATTGCCTCTTTCTTATATTATTTAACAATATGGCCAATGTCTGACCAGTTTTCATAGGATGGTTTGCTGATTACTTTTGATGCAGTAATGGTCTTTTTCTTTTAGAGCCTGAGGTATTATACAAAAGTCCATACATTGTCACTTCACTGTCATCTGGGGACCCAGAGGATGAGAATGACTGCTATATGAATACTCAAATGTGCTTTACATGGGGGGCATGAGAAAACATAAAAACTTTATTGGGGTGAGAGACACACAAGACGAAGCAATTACAATCAATAAGATTCAAGAACAGTGGAATGAGCTATCTGGGGACTGGGGAGTGCAATCCACAGGGCTGGGTCAAGTGTGTTGGTGTGTCTTTGAACTCCTAGTTTCTCAGATTGTCTAACGTCAGCCCAGTATGCCCCTACGCCGCTTCCACATGTTTCATTCACAAGTTCACCGTAGGCTTGTTGTGCTGTAGTGATATGAAAACGCTAACGTAACCACGTTAGCTAACCAGCTAACGCAAAGCTAACGTTAGTCATTCCCAAGGACCCCTCTCGTTGTTGTACATAACCGTGCTTTTATCCACACTTCCATCCGTTCACCTTTTAAATCTAAATCTCACATCAACGGGTCCAAGCAACGCAATCTCATCTGGTTCTTGTTTGCGTGCTGCCTGCTGCTGCTGCTGCGTGTTGATGTTGTGCGCGCACTGCACAGTCACACACAGGAGGAGAGGAGACGAGACGAGACCTGTCTGTCGCCTGACTCGCCTGTGTAATCTTATCTAAATAAAGTGTGCTCAAATGTCGGGATAGGTAGGCCTATTACTGTAGTCCAGGGTTCCCCAATAAATTTTCCTCGAGGGCCATATTTTGACTAGGGTACCAGGCTGGGGGCCGAGTCCGCACGCGTGAGGTCGAGGTCTTGCCCTGAAAATTCATTTTCAGGGCAGGACCCCATTTGAAAAGGATGCCCAGTTTGACATGCATAGGCTGCTGACCCCCATTTAATGCCATTTATATCTGGGACCCCCCCCCCAAAAAAAAATTCTTCCGCGGGCCGCAAGGGGGCGCTCCGCGGGCCGCCTATTGGGGAACCCTGAGGTAGGATGTCGGTTCGAATGGATTCATTCTAATACCAACGGCAAACGAAAGATGATGAATTCCATGTATGCCAGGCAGACGATCGCCGTAGCAACCAATTGCATCAATTATCTGGCCATTCTTAAAGGAGAATTCCATGCTAGAAGGATTTCTTACCTTTATTTGTAGTTGTTACGTTCCCACCAAAGAGGTCCAGGTGTTATTTTGTGCAAAGGTGCATTATTGGCTATTTCCCCTAATATAAGCCCTCAATGGGGGTTGGGTTTTTGTGCTAATTCGCTTATTTCCATCGACATAAGTAGTAAAGTGTGCCGCGTGGGATACTATTTACATTATGAAGAGAGGATATATACATTATTTTTTTGAGCGATGTAAATAAGCGAATTAGCACCCAAATGCCCCATTCAATTCAATGCAATTAAATTCAATTCAATTCAATTCAATTCATTGAGGGCTTATGGTAGGGGAAATAGCCAATAATGCGCTTTTGCATAAAAGAACACCCGGACTAGAGACCTGCGGATGAGCTTTTTTGTCACCCGGATCCGTGTGTGCATATTTATAATCCGCCCGTTATCCGACCCCATTAATTAATTATTCCAATTTATCCGCAACCACCCGCGGATTGCGGGTGGTTGCGGATTGTGATATTTTGCAGAGATTTTGTGCGTTTTAAAAGCTATAATAAGCCTATAGATAGTTGCCATTAATTTATTTCACCCGCGGTTTATCCAAAATTAATTTATAATATATTTGAATGACCGAAATCCACCCTAAACTGCGGTTTTCCGCCATCCGCATGTCTCTAACCCGGACCTCTTTGGTGGGGACGTAACAACTACAAATAAAGGTAAGAAAGCCTTCTAGCATGGAATTCTCCTTTAAGCAGTAGAGGGTTGACAGGTAAACAAAGATTAAGTAGCCTAAATATGTAAATAGAAGGACATTATTTATTATTGGATCCCCATTGGCCCATTACAGCTTTCCTGTGGGGCACACACACGAAAGCAACAATAGAAACTTGAAGAGACCGCTCCTCCGAGTGCAGATCTCTGCCAGGTCGGGTCCGCGACATTTGTGGCATCCTTATATGGGTAGACAAAGAATTAAATCTGCACTCGCGTGCAGGCCTTTGTCAGTGTCAGAATTTAAATGTACGTTCTGACACTGACGAAGGCCTGCGCACGGCGCGCCGAAACGTGTTTGTCTGGTTTGACTGCTGCTGCAGATCTTCAACATTATTAAACAAGACTCCTACTACTACTACTGCAGAGTGCCGATTGTATTCAGTTTCTATACGTTTTCCCTGAATCTGCACCCAGACATGGCTGAACCCTTAAAGACTGTCTACTATGAGTTGAGCGTACATGCCTTTCCCCTGAAGTGAATCCTTATGTGGGTGTATACGTGAAATCACCTTTGGCTCAATGCCAAAGTCGGGGCCGATCAGTTTGGTGATTCTGAATCATGACTTGTGGCATGTATTCAAACCGTCAAACCGTCGCCTTCCTGTCTGAATTCTATTGTACACTGACTCAGCCACCGTTATTGCCAAAGCAGCACAAATATGATGCAAAGCTCCGCCAGTGAGTAAAGCATGGCGGGCCAGGTTATAATTGGTCCAGAAGGACAGTGGTTTTCAACCAGTGGTTCTTAATTACAATTTACAATTTAGGCATTTAGCAGACACTCTTAGGCTCAGGCCACACTACTCTAGCCTGGCTAATAAACCAGACTAATATCACACAACACTGTCGCGGTATATCAGTCTGGGCTGGCTCCACTTGGATTTCATTTCCCGGGGAACATTTTCTCTTTGACGCAATTGGTCAGAGCTACTGTCAGTCAAAAGTCTCAAGCATTGAACGTCACTGTACCAAAGCCCGCCTATATTGCATACCGTGTCCCGATTGGTCCGACCTGTTCTCTGCTGTAGGAAAGAGGCGTGCTACTGAGCCTCGCCAGACCGTAATCCGCTGGTAGGCAACTTTCTTTTGCCAACGGCTGATTCGGTCTGGTTTATTAACCAGGCTAACACTACTCTGGATCTTTTGCAAAACGGATATTTTCGGCCTCCGTTTTAGAAAAAATCCCTGTCCATACAGATATCTGAGTCCACACCCAAACGCAGAAACGCATTGAACACAGGATAAAATCACTGCAGTAGCAGGTTTCAATTGTAGGCTATATTATATTTGATTTTATATTTACACTTGAGGTGCCAATCATATGGTTGCTATGGTTAGCAACCAAAAAAAACGAGCATGGTTGCTATGGTTAGTATGTGACGTCACTGACATCACAGATATCACGCTTTCCTGGTTCTAATGTACAGTAACTATAACAATAAATGTGTAGTTGCACCACTCAGTTCACACGGGTGTGATTTTTTAAAAGCCACCTAAATTGTGAGTGGAAGTATGTTTCTTCCATTGTCTGTCAGCATGTCACACTATGTGCGTAAATCTCCAGATCCAGACTCTCGACTTTTCTCTCCGTATAATTAAAAAATGATAGACACTTTACCATTGCTCTGGCGACTTGGCAAGTCCTGCACAGAAATTAATAGCAGAGTCAGACCTATCCAACAACCAGTTGTGAGCTTGTAGAGTGGCTATATTTTCGAGCTGTATAATAAATGTCACGTTATAATGTAGGCTAATACAAGTTCACACGCGCACATTGTCAGCATGTAGGCACAGTGACATGCAGTCAATGGTGCACCCTTAATTACCTAAACATGAGAGAGATGTGCCATATACGCACGATGCGATTCCATTCACACCTCTCTCTCTCTCTCTCTCTCTGCACCCTCTCCCTCTCTCTCTCTCTCTCTCCTCGCATGACCATGCATGACCATGAAATGGAGAGCAAAATACAGCACGATATAGTTTCACATGCGGCTATGCACACACCACACATATTGTTGGTGTAGGCTACTGCGCAATGGAATTTGGCCTGGGTCCTTATTGGTAGGTTAATATCCAGTTTAGGCCTATAAAGCGCACCACAGACCATATAGGCTGCATGGCTAACATAGCTTGGGCACTACCCTATCTCTCTATAATATCATTTGATAAAGGCATATTAAAAACATGACTTGTACACCCAATGAAAATATATACTTCACGGAATATATACCACTTCAAATTATAACAATCGGTTGAAGATTATCTGAATATAGCAAGAGTAAAATCTCAATTTATTTGCGCAACGGGCCATTGCGCTGAGGACTGGCAGTGTTTTACCTATACTTGTGAGGACCTCTGCTTGGATTCATGCATGAGTGGGGCACCGACGATCTGCAATCTCACAACGCGCTGCATGTGGACGCAACACTTGGAGCTTGTAGATACACGGAATGACGATAAACATTTCACAGAGTATATACCACTTTGGTGATTTAATTTGTATTGGTGCCGAGTGGGAAGCACAGCCGATTGTTTTAATTCAGTCTGCACTGGACTAGGCTGATATATTTATTATTGGATGCAGCAGAGCAGAGCCTTTGCTCGCTGCAGTTGATGCAATCATGCAACATATGATACGTTTTTAAGTTAATAGTGATATATAAACATGAACAATTGAATAGATATCTTTCCATGCTGGCACAATCTGCA
This sequence comes from Electrona antarctica, assembly GCF_951216825.1. NCBI lineage: Eukaryota > Metazoa > Chordata > Actinopteri > Myctophiformes > Myctophidae > Electrona > Electrona antarctica. The sequence goes on from NC_136811.1 coordinate 1,701,776, forward strand.
TTTCACACCTAATTATAGTAAAAATGATATGTGCTAATAAGCGGTGACATCATCGTTTCTCAAAAGCTCCGTTTCGCAAAAACCTCCGTTTGAGTGGCCGAAAACGCCGTTTGCGTGTGGCTGAAAGGCCCAAACGCACAAAGAAATGTGCGTTTTGCAAAAGATCCATGTACGTGTACCTGGGCCTTAATCCAGAGCGATTTAACATATAAGCAAGAACAAAAAGCATGGCAATACATCACATACATAAAAAGTAGTTATCATGAAACATGCGTAAGCTAAGAACATAACAGTGGAATATCTATATAATGAAACTATACATATAAACTATACTATACTACATATAGGGCTGTAGAGGCATTCGACAATCCAAACCTCTAACTCCACATGGTGAGGGCCTGGGGTGTCTTGACTCTTATTTCCATTTCCAATAAAAAGGTGCAGAGAGGAATTGTAATTCAACAAAAAAATATGTATTATCTCAAAATATCTCCAAACAAAATAGTATTTCCAAAAAAGAAATAAGAACAAATAAGTATATGAAATAAGTAAGAAATAAGTGAGTAAGGTCAAAAACTGTATGCCTTCCCAGCCTCACCAAATATTTTCCATTGTTCTCAAAATGCATGTCAAGTGACCTTAAACAGGCAACGCCACTTCCTCTCCCAGTGAGCCTTTCAAAATAAAAGTTACAATTAACTGTACAAAAGTCACTGCTTTTACTTTGAAGGGGACAAATTATAAAGGAAGTGCAAAGGGGCTCACTAAATTATGAAAGAAGTGAACAAATAAAGAAAACATAAAACTGGCTCCAACAGGGCTATATCCCTTAACCCTTATCCCTAAACTTAATTGCCATTTTTTACTATTTTAAAAAACCTTTTAAAATAGTTAAAATAGCTGATCTACAAGCTCACAACATGTAGATGTAGATCGGCTAGTTGAACTATTTTAAATTTATTTTTAAAATAGTAAAAAATGGCAAATAAGTTTAGGGATAAGGGTGGCGCAAGATGGAGCCCATATACTATAAAGTGCTATGACTACATAAGATACAATAATAGTGCTGTCTACGTAACATGCTATAAGTCTGTATAAAATGCTATCTAAGTCTACATAAAGTGCTATCTAAGGGGCTGGGGCAAGTGCTACGGGCCATGATAGAGTCTGAAAAGGTGGGTTTTCAGACTACGGCGGAAGATTGGGAGTGAGGCTGCAGTTCTGATTGTAATGGGATGTGCATTCCATAGTTTTGGAGCCAGAAGGGAGAAGAGTTTGGGACATGTGGAGCGTTGTCCCGGCGTTTTTAGTGAAGGTACTTCCAGCTTCCCTGCGTTGGCTGACTTGAGTGCGTGGGATGGTTTGTAGGGTTCGATCAGACTTGCAAGATATGGGGGAGCCATACCTTTGGTTGCTTTGAATGCCAGCATCAGAGTTTTGTATTCTGTGCGGGTCCTTGAGGGGGTTCCAGGTGCTAAATGATGGAGAGTTTGTAACCAAATGGACTCTTATAGACCTTTAACTCGTGAGAGCGTAAAATGAAACCAAATGGACCCGTACGGGGGGTCCATACGGGTCCATTTGGTTTCATGTTACGCTCTCAAGAGTTAAATAGTTGTTAAACAACTGCATTATTTAATTTAACAAGTATTGTAGAATAATTGTTATTTTGGTAGAAAAACTCTTATTGTGGATCAAATGGTGGTCCGTGGCTCAAATGTGTCTGAGATGCTAAATGTCATCAAATGGTGGTCCGTGGCTCAAATGGGTCTGAGAGGCTGAATGTCATCAAATGTGACCAAATTTGAGGGACTGCCATTGGATTTTTTTGAATTTGTTTTCATGCCATATGAAAGCAGGGAATCATAGCTTCAAATTGACATATTGGTTGTTCAGTTTGACCCACCAGTTTTGGAGATATGGCTTGTAGAGTAATGTCTTGCAGAAAACAGCGAGTTGAGAAAACAGACTTGAAAGGTTCACTTCTGTGGTCTAACATTACACCTAGCTACCACTTAGACACTCACACTTGGACACTTTCCAGCCGGGCTCATTCATTCCAATGTAAATATCATGGATTTTACACATTAAATACTGGTTCATTTTTGGAACTAGACCTTCAAATTCTCTCCCAAATCCGTAAACAAGGCCTGCCATTATGCACTGGAAAAATATGTGCGTGGCATTTCTTTTTTAAAACAATGTTTTGTCATAATGGAAAACTATTGGTGGAGAGGTTTGTCTAACCCATGTTATGCTTAGCTGTGATTGGACCATAGCATGTTGGGGAGGGGCTTAGCTATAGGTCAATTGTCACTTTGGCACTGCAGTGCAAACCCCCCCGGCCCAGGTCAGCAGGAACACACTCAGCAAGCGCGAGGTCGTCGTTCCTCGACCCCGAACTGAGGCTGAGATGTTTGCTGTTCAGCGGCAACAACGACGCAACGCATCAGAAGGAATTCTACACTTCTGGTCAGACGAAGGATGGAGGAGCCAGGCCTGAAGGCAACCCCACAGCCACAGTGCCTTTAGAGCGTCCTGGTGTCGCCCGACGCCAACACCTGCTGCTATTGTCTTTATTCAGACCGCAGCCATCTTGCCAGCAAGGTGCTACTTCCCATAGACAGCCCATTCATCCAAGCAGAAAAGTCCTCTCTAATTATATTAAACAACGTCAAACTCGCCAACATTGCAGCTGTAGGGAAAGCTTCAATTATCCTCTTTCAATATGCAAAGTGTTTGTTTCATAAAAATCCACCGTAGACATTTTATGAGCTACTTCCTGTCAAGAAATTCCTTGCATGTGATTTATTTCTAACGGCCCATGCGTACCACCAGCTGTTTTGAATTTACATTTTACTGATCGAGCACTTCCATACTCTGATACTTAGAAAATGATCATCTGCAAGGAATTTCTTGACAGGAAGTAGCTCATAACATGTCTACGGTGGATTTTTATGAAATCTATGACGTACATTTTCCCTTCACTGTCAATGGCGTTTACAAAACAAACATTGAACTAAAGACAAACATTAAACCTGCATGTGTATAGGAGGGGCTGGCACCCCTCAAAAATAGCCAGACGTGCAAGGTGAAAAAAATGAAATAAAATAATAATAAAAAGGAATCCTGACAAATTATACTCTGGGAAATGCCCAGGTGAATAATACAATTAAGGTATGAAGCCGTGGGCCGCATACAATTCTTCCCCGGGCCGCATTTGGTCTAGCTACTACACTGCCATTTGAGTGTTACAGCCCCACTTTCAGTCGTGCCACACGCCTCACAGAGACGAAACCGAAAGCAGCTTGTAGTTTTAAAGCAGCTGGCGATGTCGCTTGTCTTTCGCCAGAAACGGTAATATGTCGGGCGCGATGCGGTCAAAAACCACTATTCGCATCTGAACGTCGGATGGATTTGACAAAAAATAAGCACTTTGGACTATTTTTCCGAGAAAACAGGCAGCAAAGAAACCTCAGTTGAAATGGATTCCTGTGGCATGCGCGCGCTTTCGTCCTTGTGCTGGGAGGGACGGAGGCGTTGCCTAGCAACCACAGGTTTGTTTTTAGCAAGCCGGTTGGAATTGATTATAAAGCTTATTACCCATGGCGCCGCGAGTTTGGCTTCCAACGGGTAAAAGTCTTAACTCACCACAGCACCGGAATGGCCCTCTAACGGTACAACAATAATAAAGGAATATACTTAATGGATAGTTTACATATTGTGCCCAAACCCCAAAGCACACCAATGTGCAAGTCAAATAATAATACACTTTATTTAATAATAATACACTTCATTTATAACGCACTTTTTTTGCAAACCTCAACATGCTAAATGTGGCTTTCTGCTGAGGATGTAACATTTTACAACAATCAGGACTCTCTAGTCGTAAGTCTACATTGATAAGACATAGCAGTTGATAAAATACAGGTCATTTTGAGGAAGCAATCTGATTGGTTGACCGGCTTTCTAGTCGTGCTTCAAACCACATTATTTCAACGCCGAATCAAAACAAACAATTCAGCCGAGCGCAGCAGACTCGGTGGCTAAGCTATAGCTAGTTTCCTGGGACATTAGTGGTCGTAGTGACTATACATCTGTCATTGAAACATTATTATTTTTCAGCGATTCTCTTAGTTTTAAGGGTAACTGTTGTATAATTGCAATATTACACCCGAGGGGGTGGTTTGGGCGATCGAGTTCCTGCAGCATCGCAGGCGTGCATTAATTAATGACGTTAAACCACCCCCTCTCATGTAATATTGCTTAATTCTCTATGGAGAAAATGAGTAGGATTTTGACTTTTTGACAGCACACAGTTTGGCTCTACTCTTCAGGGTTGAAGACGTGGTTGTGCGTGTGTTGAGTGAGACGCTGTCCATGGTGTTCGGAGGACGTCTAGGCTTTAGGATCGGTCAGGTCGATCTTATTGCTTGTCAGCTGTACTTTCATGACGCCAAGGAGTTCTGAAGGTAAAACAACATATCGTTAATGCATCGATTGAATTAATTTTTTTTTATCCCACGATTTTGTAACCCATTTTTCACCCCTGTGTCAATTATCTAATGTGATCCTGGGCTCTACACACCCTCCGCTCCTTTACACGTGACAGGGGGGACGTAACGCGTGGAAGGAACACGTTATTCCAACCAGTTCCTTTCCCCTCCATCCCCAGCCCCAGCTGGCCAGGGGGAGGCAGTTTAGAGACCAGGATTACTGCATGTTTTTGTGAGGGTACCTACCCAGGGGACACGGGGAGAACATGCAAACTCCACACAGAAAGGCCCTTTTGCCAACCCCGCCTCGGGTATGGGCACTGATGAGTGCCCATCTCCCGTGGAGGAGAGGACACACCGCCAGCGCCCACAGTGTCCCAAGTGGGAATCGAACCCAGGACCTTCTAGCTGTGAGGCGACAGCACAGACTGTGCCACCGATTCAATTCAATTTGACAACAATACAATTAATTTAACTATGAATATGTGCGCATGCATGAGCTAAGTCACCTACCATCCACGCACACATGTGTGTGCGTGCGTCAATGTGTGTGCGTGCGTCAATGGCATTTAATGTTTGCGTAAGGACATAATAGCCGATTTGCTGCAGACACATATGTGACGTCAATTCTCATTCATTGTCAATGCCCTCAAAAATCTGGAGAGACAGGGAGACCCCTGTTTACTGATCACTTCATAGCAACGATTACTAACCTTTTAACACAAACCTTGTCGTTTTTGTATCACTTGCACAACCTTTTAAATGTACATTTTCACCGCTGGAAGTAGCTGCAGTCACTCAAAGTTAACACTATTCTTTTTATAAGAAGTAGTGGTTTGAAATTGGCACCCTATGACCTTAAAGAATACTGTGTAGAAGAATGTGTTCCTCTTGGGTTGCTTTCCACCGTATATTACTCCCAACAACCACCATCCTCCCAAAGCCTCTCCTCCTGCACTCACATTTTCATCTATGGCCAAATTAGGTACGCCAGGTGGAAAGTGGTTAAAAATCAGGACACATCTGATGTGTGATGTGATGAACACTGATGTGACGTGGATTATGGAACAGCATCCCCCTTGCTGTCAGGTCTGGCCCCTCCGTTGAGAGCTTTAAGTCAAGACTCAAAACATTCCTATATTCACAAGCCTTTCAGTCCCCCTGATGCTCTTGCACTTTCATACGTAGTTTGTTGCTTTTAAACAGCTCTTAATGTTTTTCTTCTCTGTACCATAACTGTGCATTGTTTGTATTTTACACTGGTGTATTGTTGTATTGTTTTCTTTGACCTGTGAAGCGCTTTGGTACGATGAGAGTCCTTTTTTAAATGTGCTATACAAATAAAGTTGATTTGATTTGATGTCGTCAAAAAAGCCAAATAACGGCCGACATAGCGGCCTGCCACTGGTGTTATGTGTAATACTTGAAATGCATTGAATATCAGCCATTCTGGGGCTATGTATGTGATATGTGTGTACGTACTGCCGGTGGTCGGCCCTGTGCCCAGGAGCACATGGAGCATGGTGTCCATCTTCATATCAACATCGTCCAGGGGAATGCTGAACTCGCATGTGATCATGTTGTTCGCGTGCACAGCGCCGCGGATCTCGTTCACTTGCTGTGATGAAGAAACATGCTCAGCTGTTATCATTATTATTGTTATTATCACTAAATGGAGGTCAGTTAGAAAGTTAGAAAGCAGTTCTCAAGCATTTTCATGTCAAGGACCGCTGCGTTGATTGAATAGATTGGCCACAAATCCCCACGTAAATATGTTGTGGCATGGAAAAAGAAAAGAATATTTGTGTGTTAAAAATTAACAAAAATAATCACACCCGTGTGAAGTGAGGGGCGCTCTTATCATCGTACACCATCCATTCATTGTCAATGTGTAGGACAAAAAAAGACGATTCTCTTGTCTACATATGACGTAAATTCTCCATTCATTGTCAATGGGAATTTAATGTTTGTGTAAGACGGAAATCTATACTATAGCTAAATATAAGCAGGGGCTAAATAACTAAAAAGATTAAATATTTTCCTATATTTTTGAGCATTCTGGATAACCGAATAGTCATAATATAAAATAGGGTTCACATGGTTAAACTGATTGTCATCATGCTACATTAGCTAATATTGCCTTTTTTATTGGACCCCTTCAAGGACTCCCTGCATGAGAAGCCCTGCTTTGACAGGAGCTTACCTGCTTCAGCGGAGTGAGATTACCCTCGCTGTCGCCCAGCATCGAAAAGAAGAAGAACTCGCTATTCTTTTCGTTGTTCTGAGCACATACAAACACCGCCGCGGGCTTCTAGAGAGAGAGAGAGAGAGAGAGAGAGAGAGAGAGAGAGAGAGAGTATTGCATAACTGGACATTTTGATTTTGGCAGCATTGCAGGTTGTTTGTGAATATTTCCTTGGATGAAAGTATAACATCTTGAGTGTCATTAGTGTGTCTGTGATGGGTAGGCATGTACAGTATACAGTGTGTTGTGTGTGTGTGTGTGTGTGTGTGTGTGTGTGTGTGTGTGTGTGTGTGTGTGTGTGTGCGCGTGTGTTACCTCATTTGGCGTCCTAACCAAGCCCATGGCTATGTATCCGGTGGACTTCCCACTTAACGTTACATCAAAGCTGGCAGGCTCACCGCTGGTGTTGTGGACAATGGAGCTGAACAGACAGTCCGGGTGTGTTGGATCGCAGTCATCTGGTGTCTCAATGCACAGTCTAGTCGACCCACAGCCTTGACGGCTTACTTCTTTTACCTGGGTGTGCACGCACGCACGCACATGCATGAGAATGAGTGAACACTGATGTATCTCTCGATATATGGAGACAAGGTTGCAAAACGTGTTTCTTTAAACATTTTACATTATTAAATACGTTAGAGCAGTGGTTCTCAACCTTTTCAGGCCACGACTCCCCGATAAATAATGACGTGAACTGGGGATCCCCCAAAATAATGACGTGAACTGGGGATCCCCAACCCTGACACGCACTTGGAATTGTAGGAGTTTTGAAGGCGCATTACATTGTGTTTGACTCGGTTCCACAGATAAATATTGTCAAAATAGCAGATCTACAAGCTTGTAGATCGTCTATTTTCACATTTCGTGCCTCTTTCTTATCCCATTCTGGGCGGGAACCCCTTTTGGTGTTTTACCCCCTCAGGCCGGGAACCCATTTTGGGGTTCTGTACAGTATGTACAGTATTCAAAAATGTAAAAATTCTGATGCTGCTATATAAATATTTGACATTTTTCAGAAAACTTAGGTCAGGATTTAGAGGGGTTTTTAGAATCGGCCTCAGGCCTAAATGGGTTATATTATTAGACAATTTGGACAATGTTTGAGCAGTTTTTATAGTATAGTTTGTTTACTTTTTGATGCAGTCTTTTAATTTAATTACATTTTTTGGTATTGAAAAGTAGATAAAATATTTACATTGTATATTGCTGTCGTAGCAAAAATAATCTAAATGCCTTTAATTCTATTTATGTTAACTTCATAACCTTAATATAAATACATTGGACATAAAAAAAGACAATAGCATTTTAGTGTTGCTCATTAAGCTACTAATTTAGACTGAATTAAAGAGGGTCATGTTTGCAAATCAATAATATATCAGTATTCTGATATTAACCTGAGGGCCACATTAAGTGAAGGTGGGGGCTGCATGTGGCCCCCGGGGCCACCAGTTGCCCATGTATGATCTACAAATCTCAGCACTGAGCAATGTTGTCTTTGGTCTTTCTAGTGTCGATGTACAGTAGATGTCTTTGGTCTTTCTAGTGTCGATGTACAGTAGGATTTTGGTTCGAATGGATTCATTCTCATACCTGTTGGTCAGCGGCAAACGAAAGATGGTCTTGTCCAGTTATGCCCGGAGCCAGACAGACGATCGCCGTAGCAACCAACAGCATCAATTCTCTGGCCATTCTTTAAGCAGTAGATGGTTGACAGGTAAACAAAGAGAATGCAAATATGTAAATAGGACATTAGTACTTGCGTAAGCGGAGCGCGCAAGTACTGTAATCTGGTTATGTCGGTGTTGTCCACCGGCCAATAGGGGACCACCATTCTTAATGATGTAACTAAAGGTACATTTGGTATTATGTATGTATGTATGTATGTATGTATGTATGTATGTATGTATGTATGTATGTATGTATGTATGTAAGTAAGTATGTATGTATGTATACGTATGTATACGTATGTATGTATGAATTGGCTGTTGATGGTGACGTAACTAAGGTACGTTTCAGGGTTTGGTATAAGGTCAATAACGGGTCTAAAGGATTTAGAACAGCAGTTGTAATAGACATTAGTTAGTAGCAGTAGTATGCACCTCGACAGAGTGCATTTCTAGTTTATTATTGGTTTATTATTGATTAGGGCAACACAAGGTGTTGCCCTAATCAACAAACAAACAATTTGGGTCAGTACAGCTATTTTTTTAGTTTAATTGCTTGTTACTTTTAGAATAACGTGAGTACGTTTGCCTTTTCTTTTGAAAGGAAAATTCATATGGTCTCCGAGGCTATACTTTTAGAGTGTATTAAAACAAATAAAAGAATAATAAATGAATAAAAACACAAGAAGCTATCAAAACATAATTCATGCTAACTAAATAAAGTAACTACATTTAGTTAGGTAAAGTCAGCTTAAGTTGTGGCAAAAATGCAAAAAAAATAATGCTTACCACAAGCTTTCTTCACAGATGTGTTCATAAAGGTGTCTACTATCACAGAAAAATGTGTTCCAACCCAACTCCCTTGGGAAACTTTGTGACAGCTGCTGAAAGTTGGGGTACCAATAGCCTATAATGTAAGGCAACGAATTCCAAATTTCTTTATACTTTAAGTAGCATGTGACATGTCAAACTAGGGGGTTTTCATGAAGCTGAATCCATTCCAAGCATGAGTTTTGCACGGAAATACTCCTTGGGCTAAATCCGGCCATAGCCACTTTCCCAAATGTGCCAAAATGTGCTGACCTCATCACATTTGTGATGACGGCTATGGACATTTTTAGGCAAAGGAGGTTTTTTGTGCAAAACTAATGCTTGCAATGGATTCAGAATCTTGAAGACCCCCTAGTTTGACATTTGTTTTGCCTTATATTGGTTGATAATGCTACCCCAACTTTCAGCAGCTGTCACAAAGTTTCGCAAGGGAGTTGGGTTGGAACACATTTTTCTGTGATAGTAGACACCTTTATGAACACAAGAAAGCTAGTGGTAAGCATTTTTTAAGCTAACTTTACCTAACTAATTGTGAACATATTAGACACATCTTCGGTCATCTTACCTGTGTGTTAAGGTCAGTGATCTATCCTGGATAGTGAATTTTCCTTTGGTTGTTCCTCTCCACCTATCTCTGTTTAATTCATGTAGATTTGATACCTTTATACTGTTGTCAAGTGGGCGGAGTGTTATGTGTTTTATTTACCTGAACCGACTATCTAACAAAGGTCCCAGTCATTCAAAAACATTGTTTATTCATGCACTTGACTTCAGTGCATTCCATCAGACTTTCGGCTTCAGTTTGCCTCTCAGGTGCGTCAATGGACACATGTAGAATGTTTTTGTTCCCTTCCCTCTTCATAATGGCATTGATTGTCACTGGTAGTTAGATTGACGGTACATTTAAATCAATCTTTGTTCAATGCTCAATCAGCCATTGAACTAACAGGATACACCAATAACAAAAGAATATACTTAGGCCTACATTTTGGGCAAAACATGGACGCTAGGTACATGACACTTCCCCAAGGGATGCCTGGCCCTGGTTCCTTCCGACCTAATAACCTATTAACACAGCTGGCATTGGTAGCAGGAAATTGTATGCATTTGAGCAACTGACATAGAAATGCAACCAGTGACCACATTTACGTGTACGAATCAGTGTTGGATCAGTGTTGAAGGTATAAATAGTAGTAGTATTTGAAGGAGTTTCACTGGAGGCCTATAAAGAAGATAAAAAATGTGAAAAGGATTCACAGGCACAGGTATTATGTCCAACGTTTTTGGCTGTGTCCTTCGTCTTGGGCAAGACACTTCCAGGCCACCAAAATGCAATGTGTAAAAACACATAATTGATTAACAGGGTGTCAAGGAGATCGGAAAATACAACAGTTAATTTATTTTTGACGTTATGTGATATCGGTAGCCTGTCGTTGCTTAAAGGGACACTTCACCCTTTTTGCAAAAAAATATATGTTAATGACTTTTAGAAGTCCTGGGGGTCTTAATATATGCGTAATATGTGGTTTTAGATATTTTAAACTTTAGCAGTGAGCTCAGTGACTCTGATGTCATCAACACTAGGCTCACTTCCTTCCTGGACTACAATTCCCATAGTGTCCAGGGAGCGCCTCCTTGTGGTTAGGGGGAGGGCTGTCTTACTGAGACAACATGTAGTCCAGGAAGTAAGTGAGCCCCATGTCCATGACATCGATCTTTATATTTGTATATAACACTCTTGTAAAATATCTCAATTACACACATAAAGACCCCAGGAAAGTGTTCTAAATCTTCTAAACGTCATTAACATAATATATATTTTTTGCAAGTTTCCCTTCGCCTCTGGACGACTGATTTCCTCCCCGCGGGATAATAAAGGTATCTGTCTCAAGCCTTCCTCAGTGTGTTAAGAAAGTGGTCAGTCATGCTGTGTGTGCCAGGAAGAACTGACAGACAGACAGACAGACAGACAGACAGACAGACAGACAGACAGACAGACAGACAGACAGGACAAGAACTTCAGCTGCTATCGTAAAAAAATAAAAAATAAAAAAATAAACCACCATGACAGCATAATGCATAACATAATGACACACTTATTTCCAATGTAGTGCTGCGGTTCACAAAGCAAAGCTTTGTTGTAGAGAGAACAAAGCCCATTGATGATGACACACTCCACCACAACCAGCTGAAACTCTTTGTTGGCTCAAAGCCAAAGATTGCAAGTAAAGGAGAGGCAGCGGCAGATCGGCTGACAGAGCAGGGTGCGTTCGGATATAGGCCCACTGAGCATGCACTGCCAATACAAACTAATAGGCGAGTGAGCTCCCGGTGCGCATTTAATAATTGAGTACTATAGACGAATAACAGTTTAAGTCCAAAAACATTTTCTTCTTTTTCTTTTGTTTGGCGGCGCTAGAGTGAGACCTTCTATATTCCTATATATCTCACTTTGCAGCTATGCACATTGCTTTTGCATGCTTACAAGGACGGCTCCCTTAAAGGCACAGCAAGAGCCAACAAGAGGGAACGCTGCCATACCAGTAGTTTTTTTTTTTTTTTTTTGCATAGTTTTCAGCTGCTTGGCACTCAGTCACCGTGACAAGACAGAACTATTAATTTGTTTCCTGTCCAAGGTCCTCCCTCAGGCATTATTCTGTGTCGAAGACAAATCATTTGTCCTGGCTGATATGGGAAGGGAATCCTGCAGCACATACTCTATAGCGGAGCCACTGCAGCATCTCAACTCCCATCTGCATGAGACTTCGGTTCAAGCACAGTCTCAGTAGGTCAGGGGTGTCCAAAGGGCGGCCCGCGGGCCAAATGCGGCCCTGGGACGAATGTTATACAGTCATACCTGAATTCTATTATGAACGGCCCGTCCAAAAGCATGGGACATTTTTACATTAAAGTTTTTTAACCTGGGCATTTCCCAGAGTAAAATTTGCCAGTTCCTTTTATTTCTTTCCTTTTTTTACCTTGCTCATCTGGTTACATTTGTGACCAGATTTGACTGAGAGCCTGCCATCGCGCAAATTCCAGCTTTTCACCAGAGGAGAAAAAAACGTATTTATTTTTTAATCTAAAATTAGTTAATAGCACAGGCAGACTCTTCACATACTAGAGCATGTCTGAAATAAGTGTCAGAGCTGAAATTGACATGTAAATATGAAATAAATGCTTAGACATGTAGCTAGGTTGTGGTTAGAGACCACAAAAGTGAACCTTTCAAGCCTGTTTTCTCAACTCGCTGTTTCTCTGCAAGACATTACTCTATAAGCCATATCTCCAACACTGGTGGGTCAAACTGAACAACCAATATGTCAATTTGAAGCTATGATTCCCTGCTTTCATATAAAATGAAAAAATGAAAATTCAAAAAAATTCCAATGGCAGTCCGATCAGTCAAATTTGGTCGCATTTGGTAATGTGACATAAGGCTGAAAAAAGGCTGAGTTACACTTTTTGTTCACAGCACACACCTGACAAAAGACACACCTTCCCACCAGCAATCCAATCCAATCCAATCAACTTTATTTATAAAGCACATTTTTATAAGGTTGAAACAAAGTGCTGTACACAAAGAAATACTAAGAAAATCAAGAAAAAAAGCAACAACAACAACAGTACATAAACAGGGCAACAGTAAGGACACAATGCAGTGGAAGCAGCAACTCTTAACACTAGCGCGTCGGATCGGTCTGGCTGACCGATTTTGAAATTTTGAAGTGGATTTTCTTTGCCCATGAAGTCCTGAGAAAGTTCCCCTTGCATGACTTTTTCTAAATGTTCGATTCAAACCATCTCTGTTTTTTTTTTCATCTGAAACGTTTTGGAAATATGATTTTAGACATAATTCTACTAAAATGTCTGCTCTTTTTCGGTCCGTGGGACCGCTCTTAGACTCTCACCCTTTCTCCCCCGCAAGCACTGAAGTTCACACCTCCCTCCCGGCTGGAGACGGGCATTGTTCAAGCTAATGTGTCATTTGCATTCCAACTACTTCCACATGTATAGGCAAACTTACATTACGAATGTACATAAACTAAATGTTGTTTTAGATGTTATATTTGTTATATGCGGTTTGCAGAAATAACGATGTCTGACTTTATTTCTCGAAACGGAAAAAGAAATATGGTGTGTGGTATTGTTTCCACCAAGCGCATAGCTCAATAGATATAAATACATGTTGACTATACACGCCATATTTATAGCATAATTATGTAAGGTGGCGATGATAAAAATGAATCAATTATCCTGGAACAATAAAGTTTATAGCATGGTCTGTTTGACCCGCCCGACATTTCCTTTCCTTGGAGCGAGAATGCTTGCCGATGCGCGATGCCAAATAAAAATGACAGTGTTTGAAATCAGTCCAACCCGATATAGACGTCCCGAACTTCTAAATGTTTTGTCAGTCAGAAGAACAGTTCTGTCCGTCCTTCTTTGTCTGTAAACTTTTCTGCACGCGACCAGTTGAACTGATTTCCACGCATCACGGCTCTTTTTTTCTCTCTCCCTCTCTCGTGGAGAGGGAGAGAATATCCAAGTAACTGACGGTGAGGTATGCGGAAGTGCATTTTAGATAACGCTGTAGCACTATTTGTGGCGGTGATGCGTCACATGACTTGATCTATCCTATGGTGTATAAATAAACCGCGCTGCGGACCTCTCTGCTGGCACAATAAATCAAATATATATAAATGGCATCGATCATAGGCGGCGGGTATGTAAGGCTAGGCCAGGCTTAGCCTTCCCAAAAATTATGCTGGGTATTTTTAAAATATATATATAGGCTAATATGTGCGCAGCATTATATAGAAGGCTAGCCGCTCCCAAACTCCCAACTCCTTTGTCTGTAAACTTTTCTGATTTGCACGCACGCACGCACAGCTCTTTCCTTTTTTTGGCACAATCAATCAAATATATATTAATTACATCGATGTTTCCCCCTCTATATAAAAATTACAATATATAACTAATGTCGTATTTCGTCTGAGAAATGTGCCTGGCTCTGGCAATAACGTGTGGTAGCCTATTTTATTGGCTCAATACAAAGTCGGACAGTGTTTGCTGCGCAAGGGTATTCAATATAGCGCTCACACCGTCACTATAATTATAGTTTGGTAAACTGAAATAAAAAATAAAAAATAACTTGAGTTGTCCTGTCGAGTTGAAACTGCTGCCTATTAGTTGGAATGTAACATTTAGAAGACAATGGCAAGCCGTCAACGGGTGCAGAGAGAGGTGTGAAGATCATTAGACAGTGGGGGAGAGAATGGCCAATCAAATAGCACGAAAAACACGGTCATCCTGACCGTTAGCCGTCATAGTAGTAGTGATTCTTTTTCAGACATCCTAGTGTTAAACAGTATGTTCAAATGCCAAGGAGTACAAGTGAGTTTTCAGACGTGATTTAAAGACAGCCAAGAATTGAGAAGCTCTGACATGAGGTGGAAGTTCATTCCACAGTGTGGGTGCTACAACACAAAATGACCTATCCACCCGGGATTACAGCTTTGATTTAGGGATCTTGAGAAGTGACTGGTCAGTCGACCTCAGGGCCCTTGTCGATACTTTGGGAGCTACAAGTTCCGATATATAGACTGGTGCCAACCCATTTACAGACTTAAAAGCAAACATTAAAATCTTAAACTGGATCCTGTAACGCACAGTGTAGGGAGGCAAGGATCGGGGAGATTTGGTCATACTTCCGTGCCCCTGTTAACAGGCGAGCGGCCACGTTTTGGACTAACTGTAGTCGTGACAGACAGGCTTGGGTAACATAAAAGCATGAATAAGACGTTCAAAATCATTAAAAGTTACAGCAGACTTGACTTTCGCTAAAAGCCTCAACTGATAAAAACTGGATTTTACCACAGAATTGATCTGTTTGTCCAACTTAAAATCACTGTCCAATTTGACACCAAGGTTTGTGACCACCGGTACTTAGAAAATGATCATCTGCAAGGAATTTCTTGACAGGAAGTAGCTCATAACATGTCTACGGTGGATTTTTATGAAATCTATGACGTACATTTTCCCTTCACTGTCAATGGCGTTTACAAAACAAACATTGAACTAAAGACAAACATTAAACCTGCATGTGTATAGGAGGGGCTGGCACCCCTCAAAAATAGCCAGACGTGAAAGGTGAAAAAAATGAAATAAAATGAAATAAAATAATAATAAAAAGGAATCCTGACAAATTATACTCTGGGAAATGCCCAGGTGAATAATACAATTAAGGTATGAAGCCGTGGGCCGCATACAATTCTTCCCCGGGCCGCATTTGGTCTAGCTACTACACTGCCATTTGAGTGTTACAGCCCCACTTTCAGTCGTGCCACACGCCTCACAGAGACGAAACCGAAAGCAGCTTGTAGTTTTAAAGCAGCTGGCGATGTCGCTTGTCTTTCGCCAGAAACGGTAATATGTCGGGCGCGATGCGGTCAAAAACCACTATTCACATCTGAACGTCGGATGGATTTGACAAAAAAGAAGCACTTTGGACTATTTTTCTGAGAAAACAGGCAGCAAAGAAACCTCAGTTGAAATGGATTCCTGTGGCATGCGCGCGCTTTCGTCCTTGTGCTGGGAGGGACGGAGGCGTTGCCTAGCAACCACAGGTTTGTTTTTAGCAAGCCGGTTGGAATTGATTATAAAGCTTATTACCCATGGCGCCGCGAGTTTGGCTTCCAACGGGTAAAAGTCTTAACTCACCACAGCACCGGAATGGCCCTCTAACGGTACAACAATAATAAAGGAATATACTTAATGGATAGTTTACATATTGTGCCCAAACCCCAAAGCACACCAATGTGCAAGTCAAATAATAATACACTTTATTTAATAATAATACACTTCATTTATAACGCACTTCATTTTTTTTTTTTTGCAAACCTCAACATGCTAAATGTGGCTTTCTGCTGAGGATGTAACATTTTACAACAACCAGGACTCTCTAGTCGTAAGTCTACATTGATAAGACATAGCAGTTGATAAAATACAGGTCATTTTGAGGAAGCAATCTGATTGGTTGACCGGCTTTCTAGTCGTGCTTCAAACCACATTATTTCAACGCCGAATCAAAACAAACAATTCAGCCGAGCACAGCAGACTCGGTGGCTAAGCTAGCTAGTTTCCTGGGACATTAGTGGTCGTAGTGACTATACATCTGTCATTGAAACATTATTATTTTTCAGCGATTCTCTTAGTTTTAAGGGTAACTGTTGTATAATTGCAATATTACACCCGAGGGGGTGGTTTGGGCGATCGAGTTCCTGCAGCATCGCAGGCGTGCATTAATTAATGACGTTAAACCACCCCCTCTCGTGTAATATTGCTTAATTCTCTATGGAGAAAATGAGTAGGATTTTGACTTCTGACAGCACACAGTTTGGCTCTACTCTTCAGGGTTGAAGACGTGGTTGTGCGTGTGTTGAGTGAGACGCTGTCCATGGTGTTCGGAGGACGTCTAGGCTTTAGGATCGGTCAGGTCGATCTTATTGCTTGTCAGCTGTACTTTCATGACGCCAAGGAGTTCTGAAGGTAAAACAACATATCGTTAATGCATCGATTTAATTCATTTTTTTTTATCCCACGATTTTGTAACCCATTTTTCACCCCTGTGTCAATTATCTAATGTGATCCTGGGCTCTACACACCCTCCGCTCCTTTACACGTGACAGGGGGGACGTAACGCGTGGAAGGAACACGTTATTCCAACCAGTTCCTTTCCCCTCCATCCCCAGCCCCAGCTGGCCAGGGGGAGGCAGTTTAGAGACCAGGATTACTGCATGTTTTTGTGAGGGTACCTACCCAGGGGACACGGGGAGAACATGCAAACTCCACACAGAAAGGCCCTTTTGCCAACCCCGCCTCGCGTATGGGCACTGATGAGTGCCCATCTCCCGTGGAGGAGAGGACACACCGCCAGCGCCCACAGTGTCCCAAGTGGGAATCGAACCCAGGACCTTCTAGCTGTGAGGCGACAGCACAGACTGTGCCACCGATTCAATTCAATTTGACAACAATACAATTCATTTAACTATGAATATGTGCGCATGCATGAGTTAAGTCACCTACCATCCACTCACACATGTGTGTGCGTGCGTCAATGTGTGTGCGTGCATCAATGGCATTTAATGTTTGCGTAAGGACATAATAGCCGATTTGCTGCAGACACATGTGACGTCAATTCTCATTCATTGTCAATGCCCTCAAAAATCTGGAGAGACAGAGAGACCCCTGTTTACTGATCACTTCATAGCAACGATTACTAACTTTTAACACAAACCTTGTCGTTTTTGTATCACTTGCACAACCTTTTAAATGTACATTTTCACCGCTGGAAGAAGCTGCAGTCACTCAAAGTTAACACTATTTTTTTTATAAGAAGTAGTGGTTTGAAATTGGCACCCTATGACCTTAAAGAATACTGTGTAGAAGAATGTGTTCCTCTTGGGTTGCTTTCCACCGTATATTACTCCCAACAACCACCATCCTCCCAAAGCCTCTCCTCCTGCACTCACATTTTCATCTATGGCCAAATTAGGTACGCCAGGTGGAAAGTGGTTAAAAATCAGGACACATCTGATGTGTGATGTGATGAACACTGATGTGACGTGGATTATGGAACAGCATCCCCCTTGCTGTCAGGTCTGGCCCCTCCGTTGAGAGCTTTAAGTCAAGACTCAAAACATTCCTATATTCACAAGCCTTTCAGTCCCCCTGATGCTCTTGCACTTTCATACGTAGGATATGTTTGTTGCTTTTAAACTGCTCTTAATGTTTCTCTTCTCTGTGCATTGTTTGTATTGCTTTATTTTACACTGGTGTATTGTTGTATTGTTTTCTTTGACCTGTGAAGCGCTTTGGTACGATGAGAGTCCTTTTTTAAATGTGCTATACAAATAAAGTTGATTTGATTTGATGTCGTCAAAAAAGCCAAATAACGGCCGACATAGCGGCCTGCCACTGGTGTTATGTGTAATACTTGAAATGCATTGAATATCAGCCATTCTGGGGCTATGTATGTGATATGTGTGTACGTACTGCCGGTGGTCGGCCCTGTGCCCAGGAGCACATGGAGCATGGTGTCCACCTGGTCCCTCTTCATATCAATATTGTCCCGGGGAATGCTGAACTCGCATGTGATCATGTTGTTCGCGTGCACAGCGCCGCGGATCTCGTTCACTTGCTGTGATGAAGAAACATGCTCAGCTGTTATCATTATTATTGTTATTATCACTAAATGGAGTTAGAAAGTCAGAAAGCAGTTCTCAAGCATTTTCATGTCAAGGACCGCTGCGTTGATTGAATAGATTGGCCACAAATCCCCACGTAATCACACCCGTGTGAAGTGAGGGGCGCTCTTATCATCGTACATCATCCATTCATTGTCAATGGGAATTTCATCTTTGTGTAGGACAAAAAAAGACGATTCTCTCGTCTACATATGACATAAATTCTCCATTCATTGTCAATGGGAATTTAATGTTTGTGTAAGACGAAAATCTATACTATAGCTAAATATAAGGAGGGGCTAAATAACTAAAAAGATTACATATTTTCCTATTTTTTTGAGCATTCTGGATAACCGAACAGTCATAATATAAAATAGGGTTCACATGGTTAAACTGATTGTCATCATGCTACATTAGCTAATATTGCCTTTTTTATTGGACCCCTTCAAGGACTCCCTGCATGAGAAGCCCTGCTTTGACAGGAGCTTACCTGCTTCAGCGGAGTGAGATTACCCTCGCTGTCGCCCAGCATCGAAAAGAAGAAGAACTCGCCATTCTTTTCGTTGTCCTGAGCACATACAAACACCGCCGCGGGCTTCTAGAGAGAGAGAGAGAGAGAGAGAGAGAGACAGAGAGAGAGAGAGAGAGAGAGAGAGAGAGAGAGTATTGCATAACTGGACATTTTGATTTTGGCAGCATTGCAGGTTGTTTGTGAATATTTCCTTGGATGAAAGTATAACATCTTGAGTGTCATTAGTGTGTCTGTGATGGGTAGGCATGTACAGTATACAGTGTGTGTGTGTGTGTGTGTGTGTGTGTGTGTGTGTGTGTGTGTGTGTGTGTGTGTGTGTGTGTGTGTGTGTGTGTGTGCGCGTGTGTGTGTGCGCGTGTGTTACCTCATTAACATTTGGCGTCCTAACCAAGCCCATGGCTATGTATCCGGTGGACTTCCCACTTAACGTTACATGAAAGCTGGCAGGCTCAACGCTGGTGACAATGGAGCTGAACAGACAGTCCGGGTGTGTTGGATCGCAGTCATCTGGTGTCTCAATGCACAGTCTAGTCGACCCACAGCCTTGACGGCTTACTTCTTTTACCTGGGTGTGCACGCACGCACGCACGCACGCACGCACGCACGCACATGCATGAGAATGAGTGAACACTGATGTATCTCTCGATATATGGAGACAAGGTTGCAAAACGTGTTTCTTTATACATTTAAACATTTTACATTATTAAATACGTTAGAGCAGTGGTTCTCAACCTTTTCAGGCCACGACTCCCCGATAAATAATGACGTGAACTGGGGATCCCCAACCCTGACACGCACTTGGAATTGTAGGAGTTTTGAAGGCGCATTACATTGTGTTTAACTCGGTTCCACAGATAAATATTGTCAAAATAGCAGATCTACAAGCTTGTAGATCGTCTATTTTCACATTTCGTGCCTCTTTCTTATCCCATTCTGGGCGGGAACCCCTTTTGGTGTTTTACCCCCTCAGGCCGGGAACCCATTTTGGGGTTCTGTACAGTATGTACAGTATTCAAAAATGTAAAAATTCTGATGCTGCTATATAAATATTTGAAATTTTTCAGAAAACTTAGGTCAGGATTTAGAGGGGTTTTTAGAATCGGCCTCAGGCCTAAATGGGTTATATTATTAGACAATTTGGACAATGTTTGAGCAGTTTTTATAGTATAGTTTGTTTACTTTTTGATGCAGTAATGGTCTTTTAATTTAATTACATTTTTTGGTATTGAAAAGTAGATAAAATATTTACATTGTATATTGCTGTCGTAGCAAAAATAATCTAAATGCCTTTAATTCTATTTATGTTAACTTCATAACCTTAATATAAATACATTGGACATAAAAAAAGACAATAGCATTGTAGTGTTGCTCATTAAGCTACTAATTTAGACTGAATTAAAGAGGGTCATGTTTGCAAATCAATAATATATCAGTATTCTGATATTAACCTGAGGGCCACATTAAGTGAAGGTGGGGGCTGCATGTGGCCCCCGGGGCCACCAGTTGCCCATGTATGATCTACAAATCTCAGCACTGAGCAATGTTGTCTTTGGTCTTTCTAGTGTCGATGTACAGTAGATGTCTTTGGTCTTTCTAGTGTCGATTTACAGTAGGATGACGGTTCGAATGGATTCATTCTCATACCTGTTGGTCAGCGGCAAACGAAAGATGGTCTTGTCCAGTTATGCCCGGAGCCAGACAGACGATCGCCGTAGCAACCAACAGCATCAATTCTCTGGCCATTCTTTAAGCAGTAGAGGGTTGACAGGTAAACAAAGAGAATGCAATTATGTAAATAGGACATTAGTACTTGCGTAAGCGGAGCGCGCAAGTACTGTAATCTGGTTATGTCGGTGTTGTCCACCGGCCAATAGGGGACCACCATTCTTAATTACGTAACTAAAGGTACATTTGGTATTATGTATGTATGTATGTATGTATGTATGTATGTATGTATGTATGTATGTATGTATGTATGTATACATACATACATACATACATACATACATACATACATACATACATACATACATACATACCCTGAAACGTAACTAAGGTACGTTTCAGGGTTTGGTATAACGTCAATAACGGGTCTAAAGGATTTAGAACAGCAGTTGTAATAGACATTAGTTAGTAGCAGTACTTGCGCGCCCTGCTTGCGCACAAGTATGCACCTCGACGGAGTGCATTTCTAGTTTATTATTGGACCTAGCTTTCACAAGGTGTTGCCCTAATCAACAAACAAACAATTTGGGTCAGTACAGCTATTTTTTTTAGTTTAATTGCTTGTTACTTTTAGAATAACGTGAGTACGTTTTCCTTTTCTTTTGAAAGGAAAATTCATATGGTCTCCGAGGCTATACTTTTAGAGTGTCTTAAAACAAATAAAATAATAATAAATGAATAAAAACACAAGAAGCTATCAAAACATAATTCATGCAAACTAAATAAAGTAACTATATTTAGTTAGGTAAAGTTAGCTTAATGCTTACCACTAGCTTTCTTCACAGATGTGTTCATAAAGGTGTCTACTATCACAGAAAAATTTGTTCCAACCCAACTCCCTTGGGAAACTTTGTGACAGCTGCTGAAAGTCGGGGTACCATTATCAACCAATAGCCTATACTGTAAGGCAAAGAATTCCAAATTTCATTATACTTTAAGTAGCATGTGACATGTCAAACTAGGGGGTTTTCATGATGCTGAATCCATTCCAAGCATGAGTTTTGCACAAAAATACTCCTTGGGCTAAATCCGGCAATAGCCACTTTCCCAATGTGCCAAAATGAGCTGACCTCATCACATTTGTGATGACGGCTATGGCCATTTTTAGGCAAAGGAGTGTTTTTTGTGCAAAACTAATGCTTGCAATGGATTCAGAATCATGAAAACCCCCTAGTTTGACATGTCACATGCTACTTAAAGTATAATGATTTTTTTGTGCCTTATATTGGTTGATAATGCTACCCCAACTTTCAGCAGCTGTCACAAAGTTTCCCAAGGGAGTTGGGTTGGAACAATTTTTTCTGTGATAGTAGACACCTTTATGAACACAAGAAAGCTAGTGGTAAGCATTTTTTCCACAACTTAAGCTAACTTTACCTAACTAATTGTGAACATATTAGACACATCTTCGGTCATCTTACCTGTGTGTTAAGGTCAGTGATCTATCCTGGATAGTGAATTTTCCTTTGGTTGTTCCTCTCCACCTATCTCTGTTTAATTCATGTAGATTTGATACCTTTATACTGTTGTCAAGTGGGCGGAGTGTTACGTGTTTTATTTACCTGAACCGACTATCTAAAGGTCCCAGTCATTCAAAAACATTGTTTATTCATGCACTTGACTTCAGTGCATTCCATCAGACTTTCGGCTTCAGTTTGCCTCTCAGGTGCGTCAATGGACACGTGTAGAATGTTTCTGTTCCCTTCCCTCTTCATAATGGCATTGATTGTCACTGGTAGTTAGATTGACGGTACATTTAAATCAATCTTTGTTCAATGCTCAATCAGCCATTGAACTAACAGGATACACCAATAACAAAAGAATATACTTAGGCCTACATTTTGGGCAAAACATGGACGCTAGGTACATGACACTTCCCCAAGGGATGCCTGGCCCTGGTTCCTTCCGACCTAATAACCTATTAACACAGCTGGCATTGGTAGCAGGAAATTGTATGCATTTGAGCAACTGACATAGAAATACAACCAGTGACCACATTTACGTGTACGAAGGTGTTGGGAAGGTATAAATAGTAGTAGTATTTGAAGGAGTTTCACTGGAGGCCTATAAAGAAGATCAAAAATGTGAAAAGGATTCACAGGCACAGGTATTTGGTCCAACGTTTTTGGCTGTGTCCTTCGTCTTGGGCAAGACACTTCCAGGCCACCAAAATGCAATGTGTAAAAACACATAATTGATAAACAGGGTGTCAAGGAGATCGGAAAATACAACAGTTAATTTATTTTTGACGTTATGTGATATCTTTAGCCTGTCATTGCTTAAAGGGACACTTCACCCTTTTTGCAAAAAAATACATGTTAATGACTTTTAGAAGATTTAGAACACTTTCCCATGGGGGTCTTAATATATGTGTAATATGTGGTTTATTTTAGACTTTAGCAGTGAGCTCAGTGACTCTGATGTCATCAACACTAGGCTCACTTCCTTCCTGGACTACAATTCCCATAGTGTCCAGGGAGCGCCTCCTTGTGGTTAGGGGGAGGGCTGTCTTACTGAGACAACATGTAGTCCAGGAAGTAAGTGAGCCCGATGTCCATGACATCGATCTTTATATTTTTTATTAGAGCTGGGACTCGATTAAAAACATTAATCTAAATAATCAGAGGCTTTGTAGTTAATTAATCTCGATTAATCTCATTTTAATCGCATATCAATATTCAACCCGAGAACAGTGAGAAACCTTTTTTTTCAAATGTTTTTTGGTATCCCAGTGAATAGTGACTACGGGATTCCACTAATTTTCAACATTTTACTGTCATTAATATACCTTAGAGTTGTTGTGTGGATATAATAAGAAAGTCCCCCCCCATTCTGTGTTGCCTAGAACTGGAGGTCTGAAAAAAAACAGTAACATTATGAAGTACATTTTTGTGATGTCACTGAGATGTACTTCATAATGTTACTGTTTTTTTCAGACCTCCAGTTCTATAGGCAACACATAATGGGGTGACTTTATTATTTCCAATGCACACAACAACATAGAAAAATGTTGAAAATGAGTGGTATTCCCCTTTAAGCAATACAACTTTTTTATCCCAACAGATAAACAAGAGCAGCAAGTTCCTATATAGTGTCTTCAGTGTGTATATGAATACTCAAATGTGCTTTACATGGCGGGGCATGAGAACAAATAAAAACAACTTTATTATGGGGGAAACATTTCACATGAGGTTGGGGCTGACCCACGCTTGCTACTTCAGTATGTTTCGCATCGAGGACAGCTTGACAGCTTCGTGCTGTGGTGAAATCACCGCGCGTCTCCGGTGGTCTGTGAGACATGTTAAACTGAAGCAGCTAGCAAGCGTAGCATAGATGCTAACGTTGGTCATAAATGGATCCTTGTCATCCCTCTGACATTGCACACAGCCATGCCGCTATCCACGCGTCCATCCGATAGCTTTTACATCTAAATGTCCCATCCATGGAGCAAAAGCTATATAAGCGGCTTCTTCATTTGGGTTTGGACTTTGGGCTTTCTGACGGAGCTGTAGCCTGTAGTGTAGAGTGAACAACTGCTGCTGCTGCTCGCGTGCCGCAGCCTATTCAGTACTACTAGAAACGCACCCAGTGAGAAACGTTCCGCGGTGGAAAAAAAGGTGCGATTAAATGCGTTAATTTTTTTTAACGCGTTAATTTTTCTGTAGTTAATTAATCTCAATTAACGCGTTAAAGTCCCGGCCCTAATTTTTATATAACACTCTTGTAAAATATCTCAATTACACACATAAAGACCCCAGGAAAGTGTTCTAAATCTTCTAAACGTCATTAACATAATATATATTTTTTGCAAGTTTCCCTTTAACAATCATGCTCTGCCGCCTCTGGACGACTGATTTCCTCCCCGCGGGATAATAAAGGTATCTGTCTCAAGCCTTCCTCAGTGTGTTAAGAAAGTGGTCAGTCATGCTGTGTGTGCCAGGAAGAACTGACAGACAGACAGACAGACAGACAGACAGACAGACAGACAGACAGACAGACAGACAGACAGACAGACAGACAGACAGACAGACAGGACAATAACTTCAGCTGCTATCGTAAAAAAATAAAAAATAAAAAATAAACCACCTAAATTGTTGGATTAAATACATTAAGAAGCTCATGTATTCTCCGCTCCCAGTATAGAAGGAACGTACGTTTGGACCACAGCATTTTAAATAGTTGAATTGATTAGATTTTGGTCAAGTAAGTAATCAACAAACTATAACTTAAACCCAGGATATATTAAAAAAAAAAAATGACAGCATAATGCATAGCATAATGACACACTTATTTCCAATGTAGTGCTGCGGTTCACAAAGCAAAGCTTTGTTGTAGAGAGAACAAAGCCCATTGATGATGACACACTCCACCACAACCAGCTGTTGGCTCAAAGCCAAAGATTGCAAGTGAAGGAGAGGCAGAGAAACCTGGAAGACGTCTTTCAGTATAAAAGCATATCCCCCCTAGTGCGCTCCAGTGGAGCATGATTATGGACCAAGACATCTTTGTGCTACAATAATTGAGTTCAATAGACGAATAACAGTTTAAGTCCAAATTTTATTCTAACCCCTCCACGAAAAGGCCTCATCCTGACGGTGACCCCTTATCCATCATTTATACATTATGGATAATTAGTGTGGACTGTTATTCATACTCAATTGACAGGTCGCTATGGATGTGTAGTACAGTAATATGGTACGCACAGTACAGTACAGTGCAGTGCAGTGCAGTGCAGTGCAGTGCAGTGCAGTGCAGTGCAGTACAGTACAGTACAGTACAGTACAGTGCGTATAGTTGCACCACTCAGTTCACACAGGTGTGTGATTTTTTTCCTTATTTTTCTTTTGTTTGGCGGCGCTAGAGTGAGACGACCTAAATTCCTATATATATATCTCACTTTGCAGCTATGCACATTGTTTTAGACAGAACTATTAATTTGTTTCCTGTCCAAGGTCCTCCCTCAGGCATTATTCTGTGTCGAAGACAAATCATTTGTCCTGGCTGATATGTGAAGGGAATCCTGCAGCACATACTCTATAGCGGAGCCACTGCAGCATCTCAACTCCCATCTGCATGAGACTTCGGTTCAAGCACAGTCTCAGTAGGTCAGGGGTGTCCAAAGGGCGGCCCGCGGGCCAAATGCGGCCCTGGGACGAATGTTATACAGTCATACCTGAATTCTATTATGAATGGCCCGTCCAACAGCATGGGACATTTTTACATTAAAGTTTTTTAACCTGGGCATTTCCCAGAGTAAAATGTGCCAGCGTTCCTTTTATTTATTTCCTTTTTTACCTTGCTCATCTGGTTACACAGAGGAGAAAAACACTTGGGTAACACTTTATATTAAGGTCGTCTTTATAATGCATTATAGCACATTTATAATGCATTATAATGTGCTTATAAGGCATTATAACACTCGTTATACATGTTTATAAACAAGTAAAGTGACAAAACTTTGTATAATATGCTATAGCATATTATTTATGTTTATAAGACATTATTCCATTTAATACACATTGGTTATAATGCATTATGACACAGACATTACAGCACTTCTCTATGTGCCTTTATAACCACCTAAGTTATAATAGTTATAATGTGCTGTTCCACTGAGCATAATAATGCATTATGACCAGCACTTATAATATGTTATAAACGTGGTTATAAGTTGTTATACATGATTATAAACATTTATAACGAGTGTTATAATGTATTTTAAGCACATTATAATGCATTATAAATGAGCTTATAATGCATTATAAAGACAACCTTAATATAAAGTGTTACCAAAACGTGTTTCTTTTTTTATCCAAAATGAGTTAATAGCACAGGCAGACTCTTCACATACTAGAGCATGTCTGAAATAAGTCAGAGCTGAAATTGACATGTAAATATGAAATAAATGCTTAGACATGTAGCTAGGTGTAATGTTAGAGACCACAAAAGTGAACCTTTCAAGCCTGTTTTCTCAACTCACTGTCTCACTGCAAGACATTACTCTATAAGCCATTTCCAAAACTGGTGGGTCAAAATGAACAACCAATATGTCAATATGAAGCTATGATTCCCTGCTTCCATATGAAGAAAAAAAAAGAAAATTCAAAAAAATCCAAAGGCGATCAGTCAAATTTGGTCACATTTGGTAATGTGACATAAGGCTGAAACAAAGGCCGAGTTACACTTTGTGTTCACAGCACACACCTGACAAAAGACACACCTTCCCACCAGCAGAGTGCAGCAGGGGTGTCAGGTAGCTGGAGACAGACAGGCCATGCAGCCAAACTAGTTTCTGTGTTTGTAATGTGTGTGTGTGTGTGTGCGTGCGTGCGTGCGTGCGTGCATGCGTGCGTGCGTGCGTGCGTGCGTGCGTGCGTGCGTGCGTGCGTGCGTGCGTGCGTGCGTGCGTGCGTGCACAGGTTAATTAAATTGAATAGCCTGCATGAATTATACAATGAATTCATGAAAAGCATTTTTATAGGGCTTTTTCAAGTACTCAAAGCGCTTTACAATGGTTATTAATTCGTTCATACATTGGGAGTTGAAGTGGCGAACAGTCGACATCCACATTCGCACACCAATGGTGGCAAGCTCACACCGAACGACTCATTGGAGGCAATGTAGGGTTCAGTGTCTTGCACAAGGACACTTCTACATGTGGAGAGGAGGAGCTGGGAATCGAACCGCCGACCCAGGGATCATTGGACAACCTGCTCTACCTCCTGAGCCACAGCCGCTCCTGAGCCTACACCATTCCTGAGCCTACACCATTCCTGAGCCTATACCATTCCTGAGCCTACCATTCCTGAGCCTACACCATTCCTGAGCCTACACCATTCCTGAGCCTACACCATTCCTGAGCCTATACCATTCCTGAGCCTACACCATTCCTGAGCCTACACCATTCCTGAGCCTACACCATTCCTGAGCCTACACCATTCCTGAGCCTACACCATTCCTGAGCCTACACCATTCCTGAGCCTATACACCATTCCTGAGCCTATACCATTCCTGAGCCTATACCATTCCTGAGCCTATACACCATTCAGAGTTTCAGACAATTATCAAGTCAGCCATGAGACATCACACCCAAGTGTCTTAGATTCCAGCATGGAAAGGGAGACGTAATCCATATGGTTTGGACCATATCCAAAGTTCCCTGAAAACATTTGATCCCAGACACCCGCATAGCTATCTTGGTTGATGTTGAATGTTTACTCATTGTTACGCCTCTGAGAAGAAATGTAATCCGTTTGCAATATCTATAGCTGCCAAAAAAAATTGTATACCTAATGTCATTGGAAATCTGAACCCTCTTGGGAAGAGCTCCTATCATATGTATCATGAAGGGAAAGAGTAAAGACATAATATTTCCAAAACTTTGGGGTCGGGAAATAATTACAGCAGATAATTTGAAGTTGAGTTTATTTTTCTTTCTTTCCTTATTATCATGGTGATTATTATTATGAAATGTTCATTATTGTCTCCACCAGGCCAAAGGCATGGGGAGAGAGTATGTTTTGCACTCCGTCCGTGTGTGTGTGTGTCCGTCCGTCCGTCCGTCCTTCCGTCCGTCCGTTACCAGCTAATCTCCGGCACCGTTAACCCGGTCGATTCCAAACTTTGCACACACACTACCTGGATGCCAACAATGAACCTCTGCCCCGCATTTTCCAGAACGGCCTGTTATAGCGCCACCATGAGGCAGCTTTTTACATTTTTTACCTAAAACTGCACCGATCTGCGTGAAACGTTGCATGCACACTCCCTAGAGGCCAAGGACAAACCTTTGACCTGCATTTTCCGCATCTGCCTTTTATAGCGCCACCAGGAGGCTGACTTTTGTAAAACACATTTTTTTATATTACTCCTCCAGATTCTGTCCAAAAATCTCACAAATCGTTACACAGTATCTCTATGGTCGTGTGCTCAAGTCGGATCTGTCCGATATTTCATATTCCATCCTAATTGGCTATAATTGGCTTTCACAGTTTGCAAGATTGCCCCGTTTTGAACAAAAGCCTCAAATCATGAACGCAGCATGCAATTTACGTGAAATCTTTCACACATTTTCTTACTAGGCTGAGGAATATATCCCACCCTTTTCACATTGGCCTGTTATAGCGCCACCAACATGTTGATTTTTGCAAAACACATTTTTGGAACAAAATGCCTCAAATCATCCAATTGCCATCAAAGGCAAACATGTTTATATTACTCCTAAACATTTTGCCAAACATCTCACACAGTCCTATCCTCCTGGTGGAGACCTGTGCCCAGAAGGGCACTTTTTCTAGTTTGTTATGCATTTCCCGCATTCTTCTCCTACTCCCGCAATTTGACTCCTGTCACTACCAGAGATTATTATTATTATTTAAATCTTTTCACCCAAATGCAAATTATGCTGTAAAAGAGATCCATGCTTGTACTACAGTCACCGTGACAAGACAGAACTATTAATTTGTTTCCTGTCCAAGGTCCTCCCTCAGGCATTATTCGGTGTCGAAGACAAATAATTTGTCCTGGCTGATATGGGAAGGGAATCCTGCAGCACATACATACTCTATAGTGGAGTTCACACAGGTGTGTGATTTTTTTCCTTATTTTTAAGTGGTGCAACCACTTCCTTAAGTGACTATGTGTGTGGGTGGGTGTGTGGGTGTGTGGGTGCGTCTGAGCACGAAAACAGCATGGTTGTAACGGTGTCATTTCTCAACCGTTTCGGACGCGGGGCGGCTCGCCGGAATCGGGCCGGCACCCTGGGTGCGCACCCCCCCCCCCTAGAGTGAGACCTTCTATATTCCTATATATCTCACTTTGCAGCTATGCACATTGTTTTTGCATGCTTACAAGGACGGCTCCCTTAAAGGCACAGCAAGAGCCAACAAGAGGGAACGCTGCCATACCAGTAGTTTTTTTCTTTCTTTTCTTTTTTTTCTTTCTGTTTTTGGCATAGTTTTCAGCTGCTTGGTACTCAGTCACCGTGACAAGACAGAACTATGAATTTGTTTCCTGTCCAAGGTCCTCCCTCAGGCATTATTCTGTGTCGAAGACAAATCGTTTGTCCTGGCTGATATGGGAAGGGAATCCTGCAGCACATACTCTATAGCGGAGCCACTGCAGCATCTCAACTCCCATCTGCATGAGACTTCGGTTCAAGCACAGTCTCAGTAGGTCAGGGGTGTCCAAAGGGCGGCCCGCGGGCCAAATGCGGCCCTGGGACGATTGTTATACAGTCATACCTGAAATCTATTATGAATGGCCCGCCCAACAGCATGGGACATTTTTACATTAAAGTTTTTTAACCTGGGCATTTCCCATAGTAAAATTTGCCAGTGTTCCTTTTATTTCTTTCCTTTTTTTACCTTGCTCATCTGGTTACATTTGTGACCAGATTTGACTGAGAGCCTGCCATCGCGCAAATTCCAGCTTTTCACCAGAGGAGAAAAAACGTATTTATTTTTTAATCTAAAATTAGTTAATAGCACAGGCAGACTCTTCACATACTAGAGCATGTCTGAAATAAGTGTCAGAGCTGAAATTGACATGTAAATATGAAATAAATGCTTAGACATGTAGCGAGGTTGTGGTTAGAGACCACAAAAGTGAACCTTTCAAGCCTGTTTTCTCAACTCGCTGTTTCTCTGCAAGACATTACTCTATAAGCCATATCTCCAAAACCTGTGGGTCAAACTGAACAACCAATATGTCAATTTGAAGCTATGATTCCCTGCTATGATTTTTGAAATGGAAATAAAAAAAAAATCTAATGGCAGTCCGATCAGTCAAATGTGGTCACATTTGGTAATGTGACATAAGGCTGAAAAAAGGCTTAGTTACACTTTTTGTTCACAGCACACACCTGACAAAAGACACACACCTTCCCACCAGCAGAGTGCAGCAGGGGTGTCAGGTACCTGGAGACAGACAGGCCATGCAGCCAAACTAGTTCCTGTGTGTGTGTGTGTGTGTGTGTGTGTGTGTGTGTGTGTGTGTGTGTGTGTGTGTGTGTGTGTGTGTGTGTGTGTGTGTGTGTGTGTGTGTGTGTGTGTGTGTTTGTGCGCAGGTTATAATAGCTTGCATTAATTATACAATGAATTCATGAATTGCATTTTTATAGCGCTTTTTCAAGTGCTCAAAGCGCTTTACAATGGTTAATTTATTCATACAGTACATTCGGAGGTGAAGCGGCAGTCAACGCCACTTCACCTCCGAAGTGAGGACGCCAGCGTCCTCACTTCCCACATTCACACACCAATGGTGGCGAGCTCACACCGACCGACTCATTGGAGGCAATGTAGGGTTCAGTGTCTTGCCCAAGGACACTTCTACATGTGGACAGAAGGAGCTGGGAATCGAACCGCCGACCCAGGGATCATTGGACGACCTGCTCTACCTCCTGAGCCACAGTCGCTTCTGAGCCTACACCATTCCTGAGCCTACACCATTCCTGAGCCTACACCATTCCTGAGCCTACACCATTCCTGAGCCTATACCATTCCTGAGCCTACACCATTCCTGAGCCTACACCATTCCTGAGCCTACACCATTCCTGAGCCTACACCATTCCTGAGCCTACACCATTCCTGAGCCTACACCATTCCTGAGCCTATACCATTCCTGAGCCTACACCATTCCTGAGCCTACACCATTCCTGAGCCTACACCATTCCTGAGCCTACACCATTCCTGAGCCTATACCATTCCTGAGCCTACACCATTCCTGAGCCTACACCATTCCTGAGCCTACACCATTCCTGAGCCTACACCATTCCTGAGCCTATACCATTCCTGAGCCTACACCATTCCTGAGCCTATACCATTCCTGAGCCTACACCATTCCTGAGCCTACACCATTCCTGAGCCTATACCATTCCTGAGCCTACACCATTCCTGAGCCTACACCATTCCTGAGCCTACACCATTCCTGAGCCTATACACCATTCAGAGTTTCAGACAATTATCAAGTCAGCCATGAGACATCACACCCAAGTCCAAATCCATATGGTTTGGACCAACTATATCCAAAGTTCCCTGAAAACTTTTGATCCCGGACACCCGCATAGCTATCGTGGTTGATGTTGAATGTTTACAAGTTTTTTTACGCCTCTGAGAAGAAATGTAATCCGTTTGCAATATCTGCTGCCAAAAAATTAGAAATCTGAACCCTCTTGGGGTTCAGATTATGTATGTATCATGAAGGGAAAGACATAATATTTCCAAAACTGGGAAATATATTATGTCGGGAAATATGGGAAAATAATTACAGCTGATTATTTGAAGAAGGGACATTATTTTTCTTTCTTTCCTTATTATCATGGCGATTATTATTATGAATTGTTCATTCTTTGTTATGAATTTCCCGCATTCTTCTCTTACTCCCGCAATTGACTCCTGTCACTACCAGAGATCATTATTGTTATTTTAATGTTTTCACCCAAATGCAAATATGCTGTAAAAGAGATCCATGCTTGTACTACTAATGTACTAGTTAGGTGGGGTTGGGGCTATGACATGGAATGACATTAAATAAAGATGAACTTTGTAATATAGTTAAGTTTTGGAATTGTTTATGTTAATTAATTATTGCGAAAAGGTTAATAAAAATCACACCCGTGTGAAGTGAGCGGTGCAACTCTGTGTGGGGGTCCACGGGGGGGGGGGGGGGGGGGGGGGCATTGGGCGTTCCCACAGGAACGCCCAATGCCCGGCGAGCCGTCCCGCGGCCGAAACGGTTGAGAAATGATACAGTTACCGTGTGGGCGGGGTCCCTCTACTGTATACCCTCTATACTGTACTGTCACTGTACAGTACACAGTACGGAATCACCTATACAGTTAATACGTGCGTGTGTGTTTGTGTGTGCGTTAGGTTGCGCACAGGTGTTGAAAAACAACCATGCTGTTTTCGTGCTCAGATGCACCCACCCAGCCACCCAGCCAGCCACACACCCACCCACCCACACACAACAGGTGTCTTCTGTATGTTGAATGTGTATGTGTTGGGGGGCCCGAGCAGGCAATCTTGCTTTCAGGCCGGGGGAACATTCCAAGTTCCACAAATGTAACCTTCACGTTGGTGTGCCTTAGGCATAAAAACTTGAGAAATCGCTGATCTAGACCGAAGTGCACCAGGAAGAACCCGTTTACTGAACCAGATGACAGAAATTAGGACGTTTGCCAACAAGCATCGTCCCTTCAACAGACCCCCCCTTCAAGCAACGTCCCCTGACGAAGCTCATAGCGCGGCACCGAGTGCTGCGCTACGAGCTTGTAGATCTGCTATTTTTGAAAAAACGTGGCGCAAACCTTTGAATATATATTCTTTCAGAGCGAACGTTTTTAACTCAAATCTTTGCTTCTGGGGGGTCCCTGGAACAACATATTTTCAGATGGGGGTCGGTGGCCAATTACATATAATTTTTGGGGTCCTTGACAGAAATATTGAGAACCACTGATATAGAAACATGAGGTTTTTCAGAAAACTGTCATGATTTGCCTGCCTGCAGGCCTGTATCTAATGTATTGTCATGTATGTCATGATTTGCCTGCCTGTATCTAATGTATTTAATGGAGTCTGGGGTCTGGGTCTGGGGGGGGGGGGTCTGTTGAAGGGGGAATGGGTCTCTGAAATACTGGATTTACTACGGGAATGTGGTCTGGAAGAACATTACAGAATTACTGTGAACGTGGAGGAGTTTAAAATCAGAATCTGTGCAAAATGCATAACAATAACAAGCCTGGGCAAAAGAAACTTGGCATTAAGCCAAAATTAAGAACCTATTTATCTAAAAAAGAAAAAAAAAATGTTTCGTATAACTTGGCAGCACGCCACTTGCCTCCACGCTACTAGTAATTACAAAGTGCATAGAAGGCAAAAACATCGTTCCATACAGTACAGAAGACATACTTTCAGACCCAGCAGCAGTGTTGTTTTTGGCAGCAAATTTCTATTTTAGTTTTAGTCATAGTCTCTTTTGAATAGTTCTAATTTAGTTTTAGTCACCTGGAATGTTTTAGTGTATAGTTTTAGTCGACTAAGTGTCATACGATTTTAGTCGACTAAATCTACAGTTGATTTAGTCGAGTAAAATGTATTTTGGTGGGCCTTGATGCCGTCGCAATGACTGTTATTACACTAGCTGAAAATAGCCGATCTACAAGCTCACAACGCGTCGCAGCGTATATCGGCGAATATATTTAGTCTTAGTTTTAGTCATCATAGCTTAGTTTTTATTTAGTTTCCATTGAGTTTTTGTCAGAGGAAAAAGGTAGTCTTAGGCTGCGTTCAAAATCATTCCCTATGCCCCATGTAGTGCACTACTTTGGAGTTCCGCCATTTTGTTATAGTGTCCGAATATGTAGTGAGCATTTTTGCACCCTAATGTAGTGGACTGAAGTATCCCACAATGCACCGGGAATTGTAGGGACCATCCGATGGTCACTACAAAAACACAGCGAAGCAAATCTGCCCCATAATGCATTGCGCAAGCTCGCTCTTGAGCGCACATGCACGCCTTTGCGCACGTGCGCTGCTTCTGCATGCATGCGCTCATTGCGCTCCAACTCAGAAGAGGCAGCGAACCAGCGAAATAAATCAACACAAATGTACTTTTTAAACGTTCGTTTTCCCCTCTCTTTTCTTCCCTGGCGGATCTCGAAGCTACAGATCTCGAGACAAATGATCCGTGCATTTATTTGCAATTGTTTTATTTTATTTATAATAAAACAAATAATTTGCAATAGTATTACTAATCTGATTCATTGTATCACCCAGGCCCAGCGCATGACGTTAGGAGAGGAATCAATCAGTTGCTTGCTGTAGAATATATTTGCGAGATTCTTTATCACAAACGTAGGCTAAATACATGCATGTGAGACACATTCATTGTGTCTCCGAACATATGTTTTATTAACATTAATTAATTCCTGCCATGAAAAAATATATGTTATCTAACATTATTTCATTGAATTGCGATAAATACTTACATTAAAACTTCATTATGTAGGCAGTAATGTATTGGACTGCTGTTTCTGTTAATGTCCGTATTGTGAGCAGAGCTTGTAGATCGGCTACTTTTGGTAATTCTTTACCAAAAGGATTAGCGGGTGTTCATAATCATGCAGCTGATATTTTCATATTGTCAAGGTGGTGCACTGTTTTCATATTACTGGATAATGGATATAATATTAATTTATTGATAATAATCATAGGCCTATGTTATTTTAAAAGAATAACCTTTTTATGCCTGCAAACATATTTTCATTAACCTATTTTTTCTTTTTTCATCCATGAATTTAAAAATAATTTAACAAACTGTCCTTGCAGGGAGGTGACAGCCTGCAGTCACTAATTTGATACAGTCTGTTCCTAGTGAAAATTCAGCAGCAGCGTTTTGACTGGTTTCTTGTAGTCAGTTGATTCTTCATATCCAAATGAGTGAAACGGCCGGGATGATTTGTTTATTTTTCAAACAGTTCTTTATGAGGCGATCTGAAAAAACCCTATGGGGATTACAATGCAAATAAAAATTACATGAACCCGCGGACCTATAGCGCCCTCTACCGATATTGACGTCAGAGTCGGTGCTCCCCATACAGGGAGTATTGTCCGAATTCATCACTATTAGAGTCCACTGAGTCTGGATCCCCGTATGGGGAGTAGGGAGTAGGGAACAACCCTAGCAATTCGAACTCAGCCTTAGTTTTAGTCGAGAAAAACAACACTGCACAGCAGACATCAATCATGGGTAATGGAAACAACGCCTCCTCCAAATGGAGCGGCTTCCTATAATGGCTGATACTGAGCAGTACCTTGCTAGCTGCTGGGCCCTCCTTTTGGAGAGGCTGGCCATTTGTAGGCCCCTCACAATCAACTTGTGCACGTGCCTATAGGCTGCCAAGAATAAAAAACAAAGGTTTACATCTGTACAGTATAGAGTGCCGAAGTCTGACGTCAATATCGGTAGAGGGCACAAATCCACGGGTTGATGTACTTTTTATTTGCATTTGGATTTTAGATCGCCTCAAATAAGAACTGTGTTTGAAAAATAAACATGTCATCCCGGCCGCTTCACTCATATGGATATGAAGAATCAACTGACTGAGAGAAAACGCTATTGTTACTGCTATTAGTTACATTTCCGCTAGAAACAGACTGTATATGAGTATATAAGTGACTGACTGACGCAAACGATACAGAGACACCTCCCTGACAATATAACGATACAGAGACACCTGACCTCCCTGACAATAACACCGAGACATAGCTTGTTTATTTTTGGACCACAATGCTTACTGTATATGAAACGATTTTAAGATGACCCCATGATATTCTCCATAGATAAATTACTTCCGTGAACCGGGCAGAACCAGGGGATGAGCGAGTGACGTCAGGACTTTGGCGCTCTATAGCCTAGCTGTGAGATGGTCTGCTCTATAGCTGATGATATTTCAGCAGTTTGGTTAGAAAGGCTTCCTCCAGGCTTAGTGAATGTCTGAGGTTTTGCGCGTATCTGTACGGGGAACGCTCATGTAAACTCTCTGAGAGGCGGACTTCCAGCCCGAACACCAGAATGTGTATTTTTCATAACGCAGCTCATTCTGGCAGCCTGCAGCATGCCGGTCATAGACATATAAAGGTATAGACGCCCTTTTCCGGCTCTGGAGCGTATGTGCTCAAGGGAGGGCAAAACTTTCCCGAGATTCCTTGCGAAGCACCGCGGAAGCATGAGCGTGCGTCACAGAGCGCATGTTCGGGTCTGATAAGTGGCAGCGTGACGTAGCGTCCCTTCCACACTTCCGACGTACTTCCTCCCCCAGTGTAAATTGTTCCGCCCCTCCTTCAACACACATGGCTCCAACGAACTGCAGCGGCCAATGAGGCATCTATTTTTGAGTGGTGTAAACCACTCCTACAACTGGCTTTTGTGTGCAGAAAAAAATGAGCATGGTTGCTATGTTCAAAATAATTTCTGACGTAATTAAATCACACCCGGGTGAACTGGATGACCGTAGCAACCATGCTCATTTTCTCTGCACAAAAAAAGCCAGTTGTGAAATCACATCCAGGTGTGATTTCATTACGTCAGATCAGAGCTGATCAGGCTATATAATACCTTACCTTATATAATACCTCACATCGGACAAAAACTCCAGCTGAATCAACTTCATGGTCACAAATCATCACATCAGAAGACGAGTCTACCTAGCCAAAGATCTTTAACGTCAGACATTACGTCAGACCACAGCTGATCATGCTATATAAAACCTTACACCACTCAGTTCACACGGGTGTGATTTTTTTGATATCTATGATGCCGCTGCTCCTCGCGACCTCCGACCTGCAGATGATTGAAATGCAGAATATGTATAGGCTACTGTTTGTTTGTTTTTTAGTCGTGACCAATGAGAAGCAGATTGAATTGTCTGCCAAGCTGGAACTTGTTTCTGTCGCAAATACTACCCTAAGAGGTTCTGACCTGCTAAGCCCATGTCAACACAACAAATATACAAAGCCGTAGCACAGCACACGCACATGTGTCCTCTTTTTGTGAATTCAGAATAATGGTAAAGGCCTATTCATAGTCTGGATTTTCGGTGGTGAGGTGACCACCGCTCCGGTGGTGAGCTGACCACCGGAGCTGAAATAACGTTGAGCGGTGGTGAGTAAAAACCGAGAGAAGGGCTGGAGCGGTGGCGGTGGTTTGCTCTTCACCGTGGCTCGTGACGTCATGTTGTAGTTCGGTGGTCACCTAACCACCGAAAATCCAGACTATGTATGAGCCTTAACCCTATCCAGGCTGTAGTCAAAGGTACAGCCGACCTCGAGAATGAACACCTCTCTATGGTTTCCATTGACAACAAAGACATCAGGGGTGTTGTTAGCTGATCTAGACCGAAGTGCACCAGGAAGAACCCGTTACTGAAGCAGATGACGGAAATGAGGACGTTTGCCTTCAAGCAACGTCCCCTGACCCAGTATTGTATTAAATCTTAAATACCGCAACCTTCCCCTTATTTGCAGTTGAAACAACCATTTATTGAGTAGTATAACCATCAGTTGTACCATTGTTGGTATACTTTTGTGAAAACCTACTGTACATTTTCATAAAATTGTCACCAAATTACGCTCAAAAAAGATACAGCAGGTCGGACACGCACGCACGCACGCACGCACGCACGCACGCACACACAGAATCTTTATTTGCATTCACATTTAATAAGAAATTCTTGAACACAAACAATAGTGGATGCGCAAACTTGGAAAACTCTACAACAAGTGCTTCAGGATACAGATCACGGGTACAGGAAGCATTGCCTTCTCCATATGTGGCAACTGCCAATTATTGCAGACACTGAACAGAGTTTTGCCGATGCCTTAGCTCTGGGCCCCTCACGACTGATTTATGGACATTACCAAGGCTTCCAAATATGAACACACACACACACACACACACACACACACACACACACACACACACACTAGGGTTTCATATTTTCCCGGATTTGGCTCATTTTAATTCCCGGGAATTTGCAGACCTTTTCCCGGGCTCCCGCGGGAATTCCCGTCAGAAAAAAAATAAAAGAAGAAAAAAAGTGCCCACCAAAATGCATTTATATGTAGGCTATAGATACTTCATATGTTCAATAGAATAGGGATATTTTTTGGTTTAAAACGTTTTATTTGAAGTAACATAAATTCGCCTACAATTAAATTATTAAATTAAAATATTAATGTTATAGGCCTACTACGCCAGAAAAAGGGACACTTAAGGAGTTTGCACTAATGTGACTGTCGAAGCACAGGGGAAAAAAATTAACGACCTCACATCTTTCACATAGATTAGCTATATATGGTCTTTCACCCTTTGAGCAGTGCTGGGTCCCCTTCTCCGCTGCAGAGAATGTTGAGAATGTGATCATCCCGCTTATTTGTACTTTATGAAAAGTCCGATTGGGTGTTAAAATAGCCAGCACGGCCTGTGCACAGCACACTGATTAGTGATTATTATATTGGGAGGGAGAGAGAGAGAGAGAGAGAGAGAGAGAGAGAGAGGCTGCGTGCTTGTGTTGATTATAAAACAAATTGTAGCCTATACTCATCTTTGTTTGTGTTCCGTTTCACTGAGTGCTGAGTGACGCACATGCAAATGCAGGCAACAAAAAGGGGTTTAGAAGTGACAATGTCCATCACAGGGAAAGGAAACTCCTCGCTCTGTCGGTAAAACACACACTTCTCACAGAGTGACTGATTAGGCTATATGATTGACAGGTGCAGCAGCTTTGGGAGCGTGCCTGAAGATGTCTGTCAGACATTCATATTTTGCTAAAGTGTATAGCCTTTAAACTCTGGATCTGGTTAATTGCGGGAGGTTGATTTTATCTTGACCGCCCATTCCCGCCCGCAGGTATTTAAATACCACCCGCGCTGCCAACATTTACGTTGGGTCCCGCTGGCCTGGCTCCCGTTCCCGTTGCAGCCCTCGAGTGTGATCCATAATTCCATATAAATATCATCAAACATGTTTGAAAATGATGGGAGGGTTCAGATTGGACATTTGACCACTCATAGATCAGGGGAAAGAATGTGCACTGTGTGAAAACTCCTTTAGTGTAATTTCTAACAAGAAAAACACGGGACGGACGGGTCCCGATGCCATTTCCCAGGTCGGGAAATTGCGTGCCCTGTACCCGGGATCCCGGTATTAAACCCTAACACACACACACACACACACAAAAACAGAGAGAAGGGCTGGAGCGGTGGCGGTGGTCTGCTCTTCACCGTGGCTCGTGACGTCATGTTGTAGTTCGGTGGTCACCTAACCACCGAAAATCCAGACTATGTATGAGCCTTAACCCTATCCAGGCTGTAGTCAAAGGTACAGCCGACCTCGAGAATGAACACCTCTCTATGGTTTCCATTGACAACAAAGACATCAGGGGTGTTGTTAGCTGATCTAGACCGAAGTGCACCAGGAAGAACCCGTTACTGAAGCAGATGACGGAAATGAGGACGTTTGCCTTCAAGCAACGTCCCCTTCAAGCAACGTCCCCTGACCCAGTATTGTATTAAATCTTAAATACCGCAACCTTCCCCTTATTTGCAGTTGAAACAACCATTTATTGCGTAGTATAACCATCAGTTGTACCATTGTTGGTACTTTTGTGAAAACATAGCCTACATTTTCATAAAATTGTCACCAAATTACGCTCAAAAAAGATACAGCAGGTCGGACACGCACGCACGCACGCACACACAGAATCTTTATTTGCATTCACATTTAATAAGAAATTCTTGAACACAAACAATAGTGGATGCGCAAACTTGGAAAACTCTACAACAAGTGCTTCAGGATACAGATCACGGGTACAGGAAGCATTGCCTTCTCCATATGTGGCAACTGCCAATTATTGCAGACACTGAACAGAGTTTTGCCGATGCCTTAGCTCTGGGCCTCTCACGACTGATTTATGGACATTACCAAGGCTTCCAAATATGAACACACACACACACACACACACACACACACACACTAGGGTTTCATATTTTCCCGGATTTGGCTCATTTTAATTCCCGGGAATTTGCGGACCTTTTCCCGGGCTCCCGCGGGAATTCCCGTCAGAAAAAAAATAAAAGAAGAAAAAAAGTGCCCACCAAAATGCATTTATATGTAGGCTATATGTTCAATAGAATAGGGATATTTTTTGGTTTAAAACGTTTTATTTGAAGTAACATAAATTCGCCTACAATTAAATTATTAAATTAAAATATTAATGTTATAGGCCTACTACGCCAGAAAAAGGGACACTTAAGGAGTTTGCACTAATGTGACTGTCGAAGCACAGGGGAAAAAAATTAACGACCTCACATCTTTCACATAGATTAGCTATATATGGTCTTTCACCCTTTGAGCAGTGCTGGGTCCCCTTCTCCGCTGCAGAGAATGTTGAGAATGTGATCATCCCGCTTATTTGTACTTTATGAAAAGTCCGATTGGGTGTTAAAATAGCCAGCACGGCCAGTGCACAGCACACTGATTAGTGATTATTATATTGGGAGGGAGAGAGAGAGAGAGAGAGAGAGAGGCTGCGTGCTTGTGTTGATTATAAAACAAATTGTAGCCTATACTCATCTTTGTTTGTGTTCCGTTTCACTGAGTGCTGAGTGACGCACATGCAAATGCAGGCAACAAAAAGGGGTTTAGAAGTGACAATGTCCATCACAGGGAAAGGAAACTCCTCGCTCTGTCGGTAAAACACACACTTCTCACAGAGTGACTGATTAGGCTATATGATTGACAGGTGCAGCAGCTTTGGGAGCGTGCCTGAAGATGTCTGTCAGACATTCATATTTTGCTAAAGTGTATAGCCTTTAAACTCTGGATCTGGTTAATTGCGGGAGGTTGATTTTATCTTGACCGCCCATTCCCGCCCGCAGGTATTTAAATACCACCCGCGCTGCCAACATTTACGTTGGGTCCCGCTGGCCTGGCTCCCGTTCCCGTTGCAGCCCTCGAGTGTGATCCATAATTCCATATAAATATCATCAAACATGTTTGAAAATGATGGGAGGGTTCAGATTGGACATTTGACCACTCATAGATCAGGGGAAAGAATGTGCACTGTGTGAAAACTCCTTTAGTGTAATTTCTAACAAGAAAAACACGGGACGGACGGGTCCCGATGCCATTTCCCAGGTCGGGAAATTGCGTGCCCTGTACCCGGGATCCCGGTATTAAACCCTAACACACACACACACACACACACACACACACACACACACACACACAGTATCTTATGTATGAGCGAGCAGGCACAACTTCCCAGTAACTGACAGCATTGACACATGATTGCATCAGGTGATGACTAAAAGACAGAATGTGTGTTTGTTTGCCAATAGCGGCCTTCATTCAACATACACATTTCAATAGTGCAAAAGTAACTTTTATGCGAAGTCAATATGAATTAATTAATACTAAAATGAATGATGAAAACTACGACGCACCTGGAGGTCCACATAGAAGTTTTGGAACAACTGCTACCAGCTGGAACTTGTTTCTGTCGCAAATACTACCCTAAGAGGTTCTGACCTGCTAAGCCCATGTCAACACAACAAATATACAAAGCCGTAGCACAGCACACGCACATGTGTCCTCTTTTTGTGAATTCAGAATAATGGTAAAGGCCTATTCATAGTCTGGATTTTCGGTGGTGAGGTGACCACCGCTCCGGTGGTGAGCTGACCACCGGAGCTGAAATAACGTTGAGCGGTGGTGAGTAAAAACAGAGAGAAGGGCTGGAGCGGTGGCGGTGGTCTGCTCTCCACCGTGGCTCGTGACGTCATGTTGTAGTTCGGTGGTCACCTAACCACCGAAAATCCAGACTATGTATGAGCCTTAACCCTATCCAGGCTGTAGTCAAAGGTACAGCCGACCTCGAGAATGAACACCTCTCTATGGTTTCCATTGACAACAAAGACATCAGGGGTGTTGTTAGCTGATCTAGACCGAAGTGCACCAGGAAGAACCCGTTACTGAAGCAGATGACGGAAATGAGGACGTTTGCCTTCAAGCAACGTCCCCTGACCCAGTATTGTATTAAATCTTAAATACCGCAACCTTCCCCTTATTTGCAGTTGAAACAACCATTTATTGAGTAGTATAACCATCAGTTGTACCATTGTTGGTATACTTTTGTGAAAACCTACTGTACATTTTCATAAAATTGTCACCAAATTACGCTCAAAAAAGATACAGCAGGTCGGACACGCACGCACGCACGCACGCACGCACGCACGCACACACAGAATCTTTATTTGCATTCACATTTAATAAGAAATTCTTGAACACAAACAATAGTGGATGCGCAAACTTGGAAAACTCTACAACAAGTGCTTCAGGATACAGATCACGGGTACAGGAAGCATTGCCTTCTCCATATGTGGCAACTGCCAATTATTGCAGACACTGAACAGAGTTTTGCCGATGCCTTAGCTCTGGGCCCCTCACGACTGATTTATGGACATTACCAAGGCTTCCAAATATGAACACACACACACACACACACACACACACACACACACACACTAGGGTTTCATATTTTCCCGGATTTGGCTCATTTTAATTCCCGGGAATTTGCAGACCTTTTCCCGGGCTCCCGCGGGAATTCCCGTCAGAAAAAAAATAAAAGAAGAAAAAAAGTGCCCACCAAAATGCATTTATATGTAGGCTATAGATACTTCATATGTTCAATAGAATAGGGATATTTTTTGGTTTAAAACGTTTTATTTGAAGTAACATAAATTCGCCTACAATTAAATTATTAAATTAAAATATTAATGTTATAGGCCTACTACGCCAGAAAAAGGGACACTTAAGGAGTTTGCACTAATGTGACTGTCGAAGCACGGGGGACATTTTTTTACGACCTCACTTTCACATAGATTAGCTATATATGGTCTTTCACC
This sequence comes from Electrona antarctica, assembly GCF_951216825.1. Lineage (NCBI taxonomy): Eukaryota > Metazoa > Chordata > Actinopteri > Myctophiformes > Myctophidae > Electrona > Electrona antarctica. Next base: position 1,744,983 of record NC_136811.1, read on the forward strand.
CTTTGAGCAGTGCTGGGTCCCCTTCTCCGCTGCAGAGAATGTTGAGAATGTGATCATCCCGCTTATTTGTACTTTATGAAAAGTCCGATTGGGTGTTAAAATAGCCAGCACGGCCAGTGCACAGCACACTGATTAGTGATTATTATATTGGGAGAGAGAGAGAGAGAGAGAGAGAGAGAGAGAGAGGCTGCGTGCTTGTGTTGATTATAAAACAAATTGTAGCCTATACTCATCTTTGTTTGTGTTCCGTTTCACTGAGTGCTGAGTGACGCACATGCAAATGCAGGCAACAAAAAGGGGTTTAGAAGTGACAATGTCCATCACAGGGAAAGGAAACTCCTCGCTCTGTCGGTAAAACACACACTTCTCACAGAGTGACTGATTAGGCTATATGATTGACAGGTGCAGCAGCTTTGGGAGCGTGCCTGAAGATGTCTGTCAGACATTCATATTTTGCTAAAGTGTATAGCCTTTAAACTCTGGATCTGGTTAATTGCGGGAGGTTGATTTTATCTTGACCGCCCATTCCCGCCCGCAGGTATTTAAATACCACCCGCGCTGCCAACATTTACGTTGGGTCCCGCTGGCCTGGCTCCCGTTCCCGTTGCAGCCCTCGAGTGTGATCCATAATTCCATATAAATATCATCAAACATGTTTGAAAATGATGGGAGGGTTCAGATTGGACATTTGACCACTCATAGATCAGGGGAAATAATGTGCACTGTGTGAAAACTCCTTTAGTGTAATTTCTAACAAGAAAAACAACAACGGACGGGTCCCGATGCCATTTCCCAGGTCGGGAAATTGCGTGCCCTGTACCCGGGATCCCGGTATTAAACCCTAACACACACACACACACACACACACACACACACACACACACACACACACACAGTATCTTATGTATGAGCGAGCAGGCACAACTTCCCAGTAACTGACAGCATTGACACATGATTGCATCAGGTGATGACTAAAAGACAGAATGTGTGTTTGTTTGCCAATAGCGGCCTTCATTCAACATACACATTTCAGTAGTGCAAAAGTAACTTTTATGCGAAGTCAATATGAATTAATTAATACTAAAATGAATTAACTAATGATGAAAACTACGACGCACCTGGAGGTCCCACTGGGACCACCGGGTCTATCCAGTGAGCCAGTCCAACGTGGGAGACCCCGTCAGCCTAATACACAGCAATGCACCACATAGAAGTTTTGGAACAACTGCTACCAGATAGAAAGATACCCACTCTCCTCGCTGTTCTTACCCGCCTATGAGCACTCAATAGACTGACTGACTGACTGACTGACTGACTGACTGACTGACTGACTGTGACTGTGACTGTGACTGAGACTGAGACTGAGACTGAGACTGTGACTGACTGACTGACTGACTGACTGACTTACCTGGGCATAGAGGCCACCGGAAAAAAGCAGATCTACAAACCCACCATGTGTGACGTGACCCTTAATGATATGACACCCTGAGGGCGAGAAGCGACCTCGCTCTACTGAGATCAAACAGTTGGTAATAATGTCCTCAGAAACTGCTACAGTTTCAGAGTCAGGTCGAACCCTGCTCAGGGCAGAGCCATAGTGTAAGACAGAGTTACGAAAACTCTGTTCGCTTCATGGGGCCAGTCCAATGGCGGTTCTACATTCTATTGAGAATGGGGACAACAAATAGGGAGAAGTCCTGGACCGGAAGTAGGCAGAAATGCATTGGACCCAGGCAACAGCCCAGCTTTAATGATCTTAAATCCCTTTATTTTAGATTCGTACAACATAAACATTACAGAGACTTTAGTTGTCACTGTACAATACTGTACTGTAATAACAGTTGTCATGTTGCACACATGCCTAAAATTGCTCTTATTTGCGCCGCCCTCGTTGAAAACAATGTATTTCAAACGCCAGCTTGTCCCTCTCCAGGCTGCATGAACAGCGCTCGAGCGCTCGGTTTCTGACCCCCCCCCCCCAATATCGTGACTTCTATTTGATGGCTCTGGCTCAGGGACGCTCCAGTTCTCAAACTCAGGCCAATCTGACGACACCCCAGACCCCCTGTAGCATGCGAGTCCATTTTAAAGTTGGGCTTTTTTCTTCTGATCCCCAGCTAGGAAACTTGGCTTTCTCTCTCTCCTGTCAGGAGGACTTTACACCGTTTCATATCTAGAAACAGAGAAGATCTATCAAAGTTCCCTGACAGTCTTGTCGTCACTGTTTAACATGTTTATCAAGTGAGCCATGCCTTGTGGCGTTATACTGTATATCCACTCCACGTTCAGCACGCCAAACCCACCGTCGTGTTTGGACTGGAAAATAATGTCTCTGGTGGTGGGGGGGTTAAAGGACCACTTCGCCACTTTTCAACTTATCTTCATATAATTGGTCCTCACTAATGGTGTAATGTTCAATACGAGGCGGCTGGGTGCCTACCTCGTATTGGCTATGCCTTACTAAAAGAAAAACCCTGGCTCCGCGCCTGGCTGCGGACAGTTCAGAAACCCATCCACCAGTGACATCGTTAGGCAGTTTTTTTAAAACAAGATTAAAAAAAATAAGAGACACAGACTGAGTAGGAAAAAAAAGCAGCAAGGGTGTCATGATTATTAATGAGGACCAATTATATGACGATAGGTTGAAAAGTGGTGAAGTGGTCCTTTAAGCCCGAACCACTTCCTCACAAAGTGAACTATACGTTCCCAAATGTTTTCATGTCAAGGACCCCCAAATTGACACGTATTAGCCCGCGGACCCCCATTTGAAGAGCGGACCCCCACTCTCAGAGTTGCAGACCCATAAGGGCCCATTTGGTTCCAAACTATCATTTAGCTGGGGACCTCCTCCCCCTGGAACTCACTCAAGGACCCCTCAGGGTCCCCGGACCCCACTTTGGGAACCACTGATTTAGAGTGTGATTTTGATTATCAAGTATTTTGAATCATGTTGTAGATGTTGTAGATATATATATATATATATATATATACTGTATGTTTTTATATACTGCAATCATGTCTACTGGAAATTATTTATATCTCGTTATAATATCTTTATTGTATTTTATATACGTAGGTAAAGGCCTCGTATAAGCCCCGAGGGCTTCTTGCCTCATCCTGGCACTTTCCCTTTTTATTTTAATGCTTTAATGTGTATTGCTCTATACTGTGCTAAAATAAAAATCAAATCAGAGCCCTAAGTGTTTTACATGCTAGGTGAATGTTGGAGACCTGCCAAATAGCCTCCAACTTCATCATCAGTCACATTGTTGCAGGAGCAGCTTTCCAAACATTGCTCTCTTCATCCTGGGTGTGTTTTAGATGTTAATATAAAACAAGTTAGTTTAGGTTGAAAAACTGCCATCAACTTGTACGTGCTGATGTGTCAGGAGCTGTCACGCACGCACGCACGCACGCACACATGCACGACTGTACTGTACTGACACAGCATTATAGTGAGGACCAATTATATATGAAGGTAGGTTGAAAAGTGCAGGTGAAGTGGTCCTTTAAGCAGAGGAATCTATGTTCAGAGTGAAGGGAGGGAGGGGCCTATAAGAAATGTATATTTCTGCTCATTTGTGTCAAATAACCAGAAGCTGTTGAATAAGTGAATCCAGACGACACAGATCTTCATTCAGACGACATACATCTTCACTCCAGGTAAAATAACCTTTAGTTCAGCGGTGGGCAACTTTGACAATGGAGAGGGCCTCTATATTTCCACACTGACTCCAGAGGGCCACATTGCATATTACTGTCGTAGCAAAAATAGCTTGTAGATCTACTATTTTTGCTATATTTAAATGGATTTTTTTTGCTATTTTTGAATTGGGATCCTGAAAATGTACTTTTATATTTAATTTCAAATGCCTTTCAAATACCTTTAATTATAGTTAATGTTAACTTTATGAACTAAATACAAATACATTGCGGACATAAAAAAAAAAGACAATAACATTTTAATACTAGTCATTAAGCTACTAATTTAGAGTATTTAAAGCGGGTCATGTTTACATGTTTAACAGCTGAAATCAATAATGTATCAGTATTGTGATATTAACCTGAGGGCCGCATTAAGTTAAGGTGAGGGGCCACCAGTTGTATGCTTTAGTTGCTTACATGTAATCACAATGTTTTGTAACAGTCATACTACCAGTCTGCAGTTATTATGCCAGTGATGGAAGAAGTAAAAGTATCAATACCCTATTGTCGAACATCGAACATTTTGTGTATTTCTATTTAATGTATAGGATTATTAGCATTTGTTTTCACGTCATTTTGTTGTTTGTTTTGTAGTTTATGTTGGCAAAGATGTGTAGTTTTATTTCTGCCTCTTGGCCATGCATGCAGTTCACACTTTAAAAAGAATACAAAATAAAAATAAATTACTTAAAGTACCAAAAGTAAAAGTACTCATTACCCAAGTTTACAAACGTATACAATGTAAGTACTTTAGTGCAGTACTTGAGTACATGTAGGCCTACTTAGGTACTTTCCACCACTTCTTAACACTTGCATGGCTGAAGTAAGGCCAGATACCACACAAGCTGAATTCAGGTAAAAAAATAAAAAAATCACACCCGTGTGAACTGAGTGGTGTAAGGTATTATATAGCCTGATGTAATATAATATATAGCTCTGACGTAATGAAATCAGCTCTGACGTAATGAAATTACACCCGGGTGAACTGGGTGACCGTAGCAACCATGCTCATTTTTTGCGCACAGACTAACAAAGCCAGTTGTAGGAGTGGTTTACAGTAATGAAATCACACCCGGGTGAACAGGGTGAACATAGCAACCATGCTCATTTTTTCTGCACTAACAAAGCCAGTTGTAGGAGTGGTTTACACCACTCAAAAATAAAAAAAGGAAGAAAACGCTTTGACACCTACCACGTGGCATCATTTGACACCTGCCACATGGCATCACATGTAGTGCTCCAGTCTAAACAAACATTTAAAGCCCATACACTTGGCTGCCTGCACACATAATATGTTTGTTTGTAGTAAGGCCGCGTACCGCACAAGCTGACTTCAGGTCAAAAATACCTTGTCATGGAAACGTCATGGAAGGGGAACCCTCTGAGAGCTTCATGGACAAACAAAATGGGTCAGAAAGACCTCACAGACACTCAAGTGTTGAGATCCATAGACTTGGCTGCCATATGACATCATTTCAAAAGCCTGACGCTGAAGGGCCTAGATCAAGAACGTTCTATTACTTTCACGTTTGCCCTTATTCTGTTCTCTTAACCTTCCATTCCATTCCATTCCATTATTAGCATTGCATAAAAGGAAGAGATCGATTGAAGGGTGTCCGTGAGATCTGGGGAAACCCTCCCTGAGGCCTCACACCAAGGTAAGACTGCTGCACTAGCATCCATGTTTTGCATAATAATATTTGTCTGTTGGTTTACCGATTATCTTTGCTAATAGTATGTTTCACTCACGTTAATGTGTATTTTTAAGACATTGGTAAATGTGTCATCTCCCCTGTATAATTCTCTCTGAGGACGCCCTCCTAAGGGTCCCGGACCACCCTGTTGAAGACCCCATGGTGGTTTGATGTAATTATAGTGACATTAGATATGTCTTTCTAACGCTCTCCTTCTCCTCCCCAGAGTGAACATGGTGACATATTACACAGTGACCGTGCCCGGTGCTTGGCTCACTCTGCTCTACATCAAGCTGGTGGGAAAGGATGGCGAGAGCAAACGCACCTTGCTCTTCAGCTTCTGGGGATTTGTCAACTTCTTCCTAGGCAGGGCCAAGGTAAGTCTGACTTCTGTCTGAACTAAGCAAGGGAGAATCAACGGGGAGTCTGCCATTTTTGAGAAACACTTCTCAATATGTGTTTCTCCAGACCACGTACCTTCTCGGTCATTTTTATCATTCAATCATTTAATCATAAACTAATAATTTTGTGTATCCCTGCACTATCTGCATCGAGTGATCTCGGTACATAGAAATTGATTTACTGGAGATTCTGACTTTCAATTGTACATATAGCCTACATTTTGTTTTGATTGTATTATTCCACTTTTTGCTTTGGCAATGTAAACGTATGTTTTGTCATGCCATTAAAGCCCTGAATTGAACTGAATTGTGTTTTTTTTCCCAGACCACTACCTTCTCGGTGAAACATCCCGTGAGTCTTGGTGAGCTGAGGGTGATCGGGCTGGACAAGAGGTCCCTCTTCTTCGGGTGGCCCGACTGGTTCGTCTCCAAGGTTGAAATCACGTCTACAGAAGGAGAAGTTTACCACTTCCCCATCTACCGCTGGATCGTTGATGCACAGCCACACCTGTTCAGAGAGGCTAAAGGTTAGTGGAGGCTTAGCCCCTTTCGGGACCCTCAGTTACCTTTTCTGAATTTTGGACGGCGGTACCCTAGGGTCCCTCATCGGTTATTCCACTCTCCATAGGACGCAGACTTACCTATACTCTCTGTTCACGGAGACCTGCTCGGTCGCTTGAGTGTTGGTGAGATGTTTCAAAGATGCATACAGTACAACAGCTTGAGGAGACCGCAGAAACGTGTGCGAAAAGGCGCTAATCGGAGTTGCCGTTAAAGGACCACTTCACCACTTTTCAACTTCTCTTCCTATAATTGGTCCTAACTAATGTTCATGATAAAATACCACCATTTTTTCCTACTCAGTCTGTGTCTCATAGGAAGGCTGTGGGCAGTTCAGAAACCCGTCCACCAGTGACATCATCGATGGTGAATCCAAGCTAATAGAAACGGCAGGCTTTCTTTTCCTGAAAAGTTGCAATGCAAAAGTTGAAGCCATCTCTTCAATTATATGAAGAGATGTTGAAAAGTGGTTTAAGTATTTTTTTAAGTTTTGGCTTCTCTGAAATTCTCATTCCTCACTTCCCATGTCCCGCCTCCCACGACACAACAGCATTATAAACATCCTGCATGTACGCGATCGGCCAATCAGAGGCAGTAACTAGGACGTGCAGCTAGCCAGTCTCGGTGCGGGAGGCGGTGCAATGGGAAGTCAACAAGGAAGTCAAGGAAGAGAGAGGAGAGAGAAGTTCAGCGAAGCAAAATCTAAAAAAAAATCTTAAATACTTAACGGCAACTCCGATTAGCGCCTTTTCGCACACGTTTCTGCGGTCTCCTCAAGCTGTTGTATGCCTCTTTGAAACATCTCACCAACACTCAAGCGACCGAGCAGGTCTCCGTGAACAGAGAGTAGGTAAATCTGCGTCCTATGGAGAGTGGAATAACCGATGAGGGACCTTAGGGTACCGGGTACCGCTGTCCAAAATTCAGAAAAGGTAACCGAGGGTCCCGAAAGGGGCTAGTGGAGGCCATACTGTTGTGAATGATGTATTAATTTCTTTAACTTCAACTTGAACTGTATTGTCACATCACAGACAATTTAAATGTGTGATTCAGCGGGTGAAATTATGGGGCTGGGACTTTAATTAATTACTGAAATAATAACATGATGAAAACATTTGAATCACGCCCATAGTTTTTGTACCACGGATGAATTGCAGGCGTACCGATCATACCGGTGCACACAATGGGAGAAGAAACCGATCAGCAGCTTGGCCCATGCAGTGGAAGAGAAATTTATGTTAAAAAAAATAGATTCTCTCGTATAGCAAAACACATTTTAATTGAAAAGTAAAATATTGATATACAATTAAATTGAATTACAATGCCTCTAGTTGTTACCGTCTTAATTTGCTGTGCTTGACACGGAAATACAATATGCATTAGTAGTAACAGCCTACAACAGACCTGCAGTTGCACTGCAGTCGAGTTATTTTCCTATCTAACTCTTCACTAAAAATAGCAGATCTACAGAATCATGAAAACCCCATGTAGCTATAGTTTGACCCGTCACATGCTACTTAAAGCAGAATGACAACTTTAAAACGTCGCCTGCATACAGGTGGTTAATAGGCTACCCTAACTTTCAGCAGCTGTCACAAAGTCTCCCAAGGGAGTTGGGTTGGGTTCAGAGGTGATAGACACCTTTATGAACTATATTTGTGAAGACAGCTATTAGTAAGCATTTATGTTCCAGATTGGTCCAACATTAAGGCCAAATTTCCCTAAACTAAACAGTTTATGTGAAACTTGTTTCCATGTGTGGATTCACAATGCCCTCTACTGGCAACACTATGTACTGCTACTGGTGCACAAGCAACCCCCTTGTCCGATTACTGCAACTGTCATTCATGCAGATAGAATATCCAAGGAGCTGAACAAATACAAGTTGTATCTTCATGCAGCTGTACACAAGACATAACAATACATATAAACCTTGAACATCCTCGGTCAAGTTCTTTCCTACGTTCCACTTCCACACACAGGACACAACTCAGTTTTCCCAACTCAATCCAATTTTATTTTCCAACTCTTTTGAACTGTTAGTTTCATCTTTGATTGGTTGGTTTCTTGAAATCAGGTTGTAAACCTTCAAAAACAGAGCAAAATAAAAGGTTAACAACATTGCCAATCAAAGGATAATCTTCTCTTTAAACAACTTATTTTCTAACCAAATGGTTTTCCTTTCAACAATTCTTGTTTTTAAGCAATAAAGTATTTTAAACAAGCAAATGTCTTTTAAACAATTAAATGCATTTTAAGCAATTACAAAAAATACAGTAACACTTTATATTAAGGTCGTCTTTATAATGCATTATAGCACATTTATAATGCATTATAATGTGCTTATAAGGCATTATAACACTAGTTATAAATGTTTGTAATCATGTATAACAACTTATAACCACGTCTATAACATATTATAAGTGCTGGTCATAATGCTTATTATGCTCAGTGGAACAGCACATTATAACTATTATAACTTAGGTGGTTATAAAGGCACATAGAGAATGCTGTAATGTCTGTGCATTATAACCAATGTGTATTAAATTAAATAATGTCTTATAAGCATCAATAATATGCTATAGCAGGACTTTGAGACCTTTAAATAAAGTGGCAATATTCTTTAATGGTTATTAGCAGTTGTTTCATTTTATAATACCCTATAGCATGACTTTGTGACCTTTAAGTAAAGTGACAAAACTTTGTATAATATGCTATAGCATATTATTGATGTTTATACGACATTATTCCATTTAATAAACACATTGTTTATAATGCATTATGACACAGACATTAACAGCACTTCTCTATATGCCTTTATAACCACCTAAGTTATAATAGTTATAATGTGCTGTTCCACTGAGCATAATAAGGCATTATGACCAGCACTTATAATATGTTATAAACGTGGTTATAAATTGTTATACATGATTACAAACATTTATAACGAGTATAATGCCTCATAATGTGCTCATAATGCCTTATGAGCACATTATAATGCATTATGAATGAGCTTATAATGCATTATAAAGGCGACCTTAATATAAAGTGTTACCAAAAATACCAATTAAAGTCTATTTGTAGACAAATTATGAAAGTCAACATTTTAAATAAAACACTTAACCATTTAAAACCTTTAAATTGAATAGATAAATAGCTGATGCTTGAGCTTGTAGATCAGCTCTTTTTCAACTAGGTATTTTAAGCCTTTAACATGAACCATGTGTGAACCATGAATTGTCCACATTTTAGTAGTCTTTAAAAAACGTGTAGTTTGAGTGTGATTTTGGCCATATGGAAGATGCCTAGCCAAAGCTCCACTACTGAGTTTTGAACAAACATCCTCCATGAAACACTAAAAAACAGATATTGGTGATACAGTGTGATGTGTAAACCAGTGAGCATGCGTGAAACCATCCAGGCATGACAACCACACATTATTATTGTACATATAACATTGGTTGGATATAAAAACAAAATAGCATACAAGCTCATAGCATGTCACTTTGTGCCACGATACGAGCTTGTAGATCTGAAGAAAAAAACTAAACTGTGCAAATCTTTAAACATATAATCTATATACTTTTAAAGTGAAGATTTTTAACTCAAATCTGTGCCTATGGAGGCTCCCATCTCAATTTATTTTTAGATTGGAGCCGATGGCCAAAAACACATCATTTTGGGGGTCCTTGAGACCTTGACATGAAAAAGTTCTAAGAGACATTTTTAGAATCGGCCTAGGGTCTTCATGGTTCTACACCTTTGTGTTATCAACAGTAGACTAAATATCTGATTTCAATCTCTTCTTAACTTTTATTTTTACGTTTCTTGCAGCATGGAGACACTTTGAGGACGATATGGACGCACTATTGTTGTCTCAGTACGGCAGAAAAAAGGAACTGAAGCAGAGAAAGAGGACCTATCAGTGAGTCTGATGTATATTTGAGTATTATTGTTGGGCCTGTGCAGTGTTAATGTTGTCGACTCAGACGGTATCAGGTACGGTCGCCCCTAAACCATCTCGGTTTAGGACCTCACTCCAACCGTTCGATCCCGCGGCCGGTTATTGCATTCTTTATTTTGTTTTACTGAGAATAAGCTTAGAAATAAGTTCAGGGTTAGGCACAGTTTTACTGGGGTTAAGTTTCGGTATAGAGATAGGTTTAGGCACAGTTTTATTGAGGCTTAAGGTTAGGAATAAGGTTAGGTTTAACCGTTTAAGCATAATTTACTTTGGTTACTTTAGGAATACCAGGCTGCGTAGTTCCGCCAGCTGTATGCCTGGGGCGAGTCGGTAAAGGGGCGAGTTGGTATTGATAAAGGGGCGAGTTGGTAAAGGGGCGACTCGTCTGGTATTCACTCACACCCGTCGGCCACCTTTTTTCACAGATTATTGTTATGCCTGGTTGCACACAGGTGTCACGTTCTGAAAATAGCAGATCCGTAACTTATAGTGTACAAATGTAACCAAATTGACCCTTACACGTTTATAAATGGAAATTGAATGGGCGGTCCAGTGTCAGCATCCTTGACAGTTATATTCGCCCCTGGAATGGGGTGCTGGAAAAATAATAATAATAATGGCTCCACATTAGTTGACTGACTGCTCTCCTCTTCCTCCATAGGTGGAATGACTATATGGAAGGCATTCCTCACTGCATGCATAGTGACGATCCTCTAGATCTGCCTGCAGAAGTCAAATTCTCCTTCACCAAGAGCACCACGTTTTTCTACAATGCAGCTACAAGGTGAGTCCTTTACGTTGCATATATATATATATATATATATATATATATATATATATATACTGGAGAGTGTAGTGGTTGAGGGTTGAAACACTCTAAGAAGGTTGGAGACCACCTGATGACCTCTCCTCCAGGCCATGGCATCCATTAGAAATGGATTATATTCGCATACATCTTTGATGTATTTACAAACTGAACTCCCTGGGCAACCAGTGACCTCCAGGAAAGTCTGGATGGCAACCGAGGAAGGTCTGTGACGCTGGAGAGACAGCTGACCTCCAGGAAAGTCTGGCAGGGCAACAGGGGTTAGCAACCTCTGTTGCAGCACTCGCAAGAGGGCACCACGCAAGCTACAGACCGTACAAATGAGCAGTACCTCGACAAGACAGATTCAACGACAACAACTATGCAGGGCCGGATTTAGCAATCAGGGGGCTGTAAGCAAAACATTGTCAGGGGGCCCTTACTGCGCGCGCGCGACACCCGGACGCGCCGCAAGGCGGCGCGGCCAAAACATTTTTGGGGGTTCAAACCCCACAGTACCCCTGAAATGCATAGAAAACTGCTTTTTTTTGGCACAGCCAATAAAAAAATTGGGGGTTCAAACCCCACAGTACCCCTGAAATGCATAGAAAACTGCTTTTTTTTATACTGTGCCAATAACATTTGGGGTTCAAAGTAAACCCACAGTACCCCTGAAATGCAGTGTGAGCTCCCCCACGCCTCAACTGTACAATGCATGTACTGAAAAAAGCATTATAATTGAGTATGAACTTGACAATGGACAGTGCAGTGTAAAGATGCAGTTTAATTAAAGTTTGCATACAAATGAAACACTAGACTTCAGCATTTGTAAAGGAGGTCATCCTGATGTCCACACTTGGCTCAACTGTCGGCTCAACTGAAATAAAAAACAATTCAGTTAGTCATGAGATATATTAACTAAACTAACCTGTATATAATTTATATCAGCAGAGAACACACGTGTTTCTTACCTTATTGAATTGGATCACTGCTATCCTTAGATACAAAAAAATAAAACATAAAAGGTCATTCTGATGTCCATCAATCTTGGCTCAACTGTTGGCTCAACTGAAATAAAAAACAATTCAGTTAGTCATGAGATATTTTAAGTAAACTGAACTGTATATAATTTGTATCAGCAGAGAACACACTTCATTTCTTACCTTATTAGAATACTTTCCTGGCTTTGGCTTCAGAAAAGTCTTTGACAATGACTTCCATGTCCAATGTTCTTCGGACCCTCTGCTCAATGGACATCATTGCCAATCCATTGAGTCTCTCCTGTGACATAGTTGAGCGCAGGTAGCTTTTGACTAGCTTCAAGTAGGAGAAGCTCCTCTCTCCTGATGCAACCGTGACAGGTAATGTCAAAAGGAGTCGCAGGGCAATGCTTAGGTTGGAATAGAGTTCCTGCACGTTCTCTTTGTAAATGTAGTGCAGCATTTCAGTTGGTGTGGAAATCTCTGTTGGAAATGCTTTCACAGCATCTTGAACATCCGTTGCCAAGTCTTCTGCATTCACATCCTGGAGTTGCTCCTTCAGTTTTCTGCAACAGGCATTCAGTGTCCCGTCTTCTACAGCCTTCTTCATGTTCGTAGTAGAGTACAAGAAGCCAAAAAGATCAAAGAAATGCTTTACCTGACCAAATCTCTCAGTAAGGGGAGGAAAAACTCTCGCCTGAAACGTTGCTCTGGTGTTGACTGAGTCTCCTCTCTACCTTCATAGTCGAACTGACGGGTTGTCTTTCTTTGCCGCTCTGCTGGAAAGGTCATCTCAATCCCCAGTGATTCTGCAATGTCTTTGGCATCAGTTTGTGCTGATGCCAGTCCCTTATCACGGTACTCCTGCAGAAACTGTTTCACACCATCAGTCTCTCTCTGAATTGTCTCAATTGACATCTTTGGGCTCTGCAAGAGTTTGCTTACTCTGTTGATCTTGTACAGAACATTATACCAGACCACAACACACAGAAGGAATGTCCATGTGCTCATCTCTTTTGACAGGCCCTGAGCTGTAGACAAGGCTTCTCCATCCTTCTTTTCCATGGCATGTTGTTCCAGGGCAGTCAGAGCATCCAGCATTCCTGGCAATTGGTAGCGGATTGCTTTGACGCTATCAATGCGACATTCCCATCTGGTTGTGGAGAGACTTTTTACAGTCATCTTCACATGCTTTTGGAGAATTGACCAGCGCTGGACAGAGGAGCTGAAGACATTGTAGAGGCGCTGAAGATTTCCAAAGAAAGATGTGGAGAGAACAGAGGATTTGGCAGAGTCAGCCACAACAAGGTTCAAGGTATGGCTGGTGCAGGGAACACACAGAGCCTTTTTGTTAACATCAAGCACTCTTTTTTGCACCCCCTGCTTGTGCCCCATCATGTTACTTCCGTTGTCATACGCCTGCCCACGGCAGTTGTTGATGTCCAGGTTCATTTTTTGCAAGTGCTCACAGAAGATTTCAAAGAGGCCCTTCCCTGTTGTGTCATCAACCTGGATGAATCCTACAAAGTGCTCTGAAATGGTGGCTCCCACAGACTCCTCACAGCTCACAATGCGTAGCACCATTGACAACTGCTCAATGTGACTAATGTCTGGTGTACAGTCCATTATGACAGAGAAGTACTTTGCAGCTTGGACTTTCTCTATGATTTTTTCAAGTGTTTTCTGCCCAACTAGCTCGATAATCTCATTTTGAATGACCTTGCTCATGTAATGGTCTTTTATTTATTTCGCAGTAATCCTTCTGACATGTTCCCTCATGACTGGATCAAACTGTGCCATTAGCTCAATTTGCCCCAGGAAATTCCCATTATGGAGCTCATACAGCTTCTCAATGTGTCCTCTTAGTGCCATATTGTGCTCTGCTAAATGGCAAACTATAGCAATGATTCTACTCAGAATATCTTTCCATTGCTGGACTTTCAGAGCATGTAGTCTCTGGGCCGTTCTGTCAATTGTTGTTCCATCTTTTAATCTTTCTGCTAGGTTTATCCATTTTCCCATGTTGTCACGGTGTGAGGAGGACTTTTCATGGTCTTTCAGTACTTTCACTAAGTTGCTCCAAGTACGATAACCAGTGCTACACAAAGTATTGGCCCCTCTCCCAAACAGCATGCAGCAAAAACAAAACACAGCATCAGTACTGGTTGAGTACACAAGCCATTTCCGGGGTACACTTTCTCCATTTTCCATTTTTTTCCATACTGTGTTGTTGTGAATTTTCTTGGGGGTTTTTCTTTGTTTTGGGGGAAAACATAATCTTTCACCTGGACAGGACCTTTAATGACAATGTCACACCACTCCCTATCACTCAGCTGTCCTGGCCAAAGAGCTGGGTCATCAGGTATGATGTCATTCACTGGCACTGCAGGTGCTTCAGAATCAGATTGCTCCTCCTCTGGCTCCTCATCTTCAATTCCATCTTCAATATCATCATTATCACTGTCACTGTTACTGTCACTAGTAATAATATTAACAGCCCTAGTTGCAGCAGCAGCCTCACTGGTACTAGCCGATGGTACTACTGGGGCCCCAGTAGTATCATCATCATCATCATCCCCATCATCATCATCATCTTCATCATCACTGATGCTAGTAGCAGCCCTAGTAGCAGCAACCTCACTTGTAGTCGATCGACTAGTAGTTGCAGCCTCAGAACCAACCTCATTGTTATTGTTAGTGTCTACATTAGCCTCCTGGTGCAACACTTCCTCTTGCTCTCTCTCCTCTAAAATTGGGTTGGGTTCTTCTGCTGGCTTGAAATAACTTGTTAGCTTGGGTAAAGAAGCCTGGAGCATTTCAGCTTTTTTCTTTTTCTTGTCTTTTTGAGATCCACTGGGGTAAACTCGTTTCATGATTGGTGTTGCTTAGCTTGCTTTTAGTTGCACTCTGACTCACTCATTCAACTAAACTAGTACAAACGCAAATGAACAACAAACTGATGCAGCAGCAAATGCAACCAGAGAACATATGCATGACACACTCACTGAACACCTTATTGGTAGAGGAAGCCTATTTGTTGTCATTTCAATTGGTATTAATACCCAACCAATCATTTTCGACAGGAGAATGATCTGCAATTTCCGTCACTGAAAACTTTCATATTAAATTAATTTACTCACCTAGAGTTGAAATCGTAAAATGGAGGATCATGTAAGAACACACTTTTGTTATTGAAGAGCAGGGTAAATATGAAGTTTTGCGCCAAGGTCCTATTCCTTTCCTTACAGTCTAGGCTGTATCTTGTTGTTGTTTTGTTTTGCAACATTATTTCCACGTTGAATCGTTCTGACGGCCGGGTTTGAGCAGCAGTATAGGGGGACAACAGGGGAGCCCACGACGGGACGGACGGCCGCCGCCGGGCGTCGCTTAACGGGGGAGGATCATGAAGAAGTGACGCCGAGGAAGCGACGCCATGGGCCCCCCTAACCGACCGCAATAGGCGAAAAATCAACTGCGAGTCTGCGACGGAACGGGCTGGCGGGGCTGCAATATTAAACATTTTTCAGGGAGAACTCTCGGGGCCTCTAGCCGTCGGGGCTCTACGCAGCTGCGTAGTTTGCGTAGTGCTAAAAACCGCCCCTGCAACTATGACAGTGACACAGATGCAGAGGATGCTCCCTTGACTCAAATACACCAGGGTAAGGCCAAGTGTGGACAAGGACGGACACATGCACACCGCACAGACGAACAGAGTGTAGTGATTGAGGGTTGAAACACTCTAAGAAGGTTGGAGACCACCTGATGACCTCTCCTCCAGGCCAAGGCCTCCATTAGAAATGGAAACAAAGAAACAGCTTGAACAGATCTACAAGTTCACAATATTAAATATAACGGTATTAAAGTTAAATCTGACTTGGCTAAGCCTGCAGTGCAGATACGCCGTTACATGTATTTTTCAGAATGGACAAAATTATTATAATTTTTTAATACAGAATGAGATCATATCGACATCGGTAATATCGCTTATTGGCCATAACAGCAATTCATTATATATCGGCCAAAATGTCTCAAAATGTCTCATCGGCACATCCCTATATATATATATATATATATATATGTATATTTCAATGTTAAAGACATATTTCACTTTCAAACATTTAACATCTATGTTTGCTTTTGTGGGAACCCCGGCCATTTTTTGTATTACTTGATTCAGTTAGAATATTTGATTCATTTAGATATTAATTTAGATATTTGATATTAATTCTATTAGATACGCCCAACCCCTTGTTTGAAGTTACAAACCCATTGCAACTTCAAACATGTTTTACTTACTTTTTTCATTAATTGTATTTTATTGTATCCTGCCCCCCCCCCCAAAAAAAGTATAAAAAAGTATTTAAAAAAAGTAATTGAAGAAACACGGCACCCTCACACATTAGGAGGGCAGTATGATCCCAAACGTGTTTGAAAGTGAAATATATGAAGTAAATATATTTGAAACAGCATCTAAGGCCGGCTTTAGATTGCAGTCACTTCAAGTCAGATCCGATTCAAATTCAAGTCACATTTGAAAAAATCGGATTCCATGTGACCTGTCTGCATTTAGACTTATTTAAGCAAATCGGATTTCTATCTTGAAGTGACACAGATCTGATTCAGGCTACATTCAGGTGTCTACAACAAATAAGCTAATTGACATTAGTGTGATCTGCCCCCAAAATATCCCGTCTGTGCGCATGCGTGCGTACGTGAGTGTGTGCACGCACGCAGTGCCATATTTATAGGACTTGAGGCCCCTGGGCTAGAGTAACATTTGAGGGCCCCCCCGGGTCCTTATACGGCCGTGCGCGGGCGTTCGTTTTGGCCGAAAAGGTTTGGGGGGAGCGGCAAAATCGTCCTAATAAAACTAAATATACAATAACTAAGCACAAATCTCACTTGAATTGAATTGCAATACTTTACAGTTTCATCATTAAAACATAAATAAAAACCTCCAGTCGGGGCCCCTGGGCTGCAGCCTAAATCTGGCCCTGCACTCACACGCATATACATGCTTGCATGTTTGGCCATTGAAAACTTGCCACTTGAAAGCCTAATGGAAACAGAAGTAGTTATAGCTAAAAACCCATTTTTAGCAAAGACCCATTTGTATGAACTTGCTTTTAACTGATCTTATTTGAACTGTACTGTAAACATTTCTTTTCAATTTTAAATAATTGTCTTACTTTTACTACTAACAGATTTGACAGTTGACAGGTGCTCTATAAACAAAGATTATTAATCAGATTAAAGTTGAATGCATTTGTTGTGTTTTAGTTGCGTTTTGGAGCACTCTTCTCCTCCATTTTCAACTCTGTGCTTGTTTCACTGCCCAGTCTGGTGGAGCTGAACCTGATAGGTGTGTCGAACACCAAGGAGACCTGGAAGAACATTGAAGAGATTGCCGAGGTCTGGATGTCCACGAGAGCTGGCTTTGGGGTATTCCAGAGGCTATACAAGTGGCTACTCCAGTGGTTCATAACGCCCAAGAAGGCAGAGGAAGGACATACTGTCACAGGTAAAGAAACCATGTGAAAACCCACTCCCGCATCATGACTTCCTTGCACTAAACCAAGGACTGTCTAAAGCAGGGGTTCTCAACGTTTTTGGCCGGGGACCCCCGGAAATGCTTTGGCAATGTCTCGGGACCCCCGCCCCGCCCCCTCCCGACCCCCAATATAAATTGACTGCTACAATAACCTTAAACCATTTTGGGCGGGAACCCTTTTTGGTGTTTTAAGCATTGTTATAATTTAGCTATTGAAAAATAGCAGATCTACAAGCTCATAGCGCGCCACCGAGTGGCGCGCTACGAGCTTGTAGGTCTGCTATTTTTGAAAAATCGTGATTTTTTTTTTTTTTTTTTTTTAAATAATTTGGGGACCCCCTAAAATAATTTGGCGACCCCCCGAGGGGTCGCGACCCACGGGTTGAGAACCACTGGTCTAAAGAGGACGAGACGCGAAGACCGTACGGGCGACGCCAGGTTGCTCCATGGTGCTCCATGGAAGGAAAGAAACATGCGCAATGGGCTATATGCAGCCAACACTTCCGCGTTCAGCTTCCTTGGTCTCAACTGCGCATGTTTCTTTCCTTCCATGGAGCACCATGGAGCAACATGGCGTCGCCCGTACGGTCTACGGTGGCCTTCGCCTAAACGAGGAAGTGACTTTACATGAAAATGTAATTTATTTGTAAATATTAAAAGATATATTTCCCCTCAAATATCTTAGTTTTACCAACATTGTGGAATAGTTATATTTATGCTTATTTATTGAAATTATGGTAGGCTGGTAAAATGGAATAGATACATGTTAATCATTTAAAATGTTATATTGGCACGGCAGGGACAGATTAACCCCTGCGAGGGCCCCTGCCCGCCAGTATTTCAGTGGAGCCCCCCATAGTGCGTGTGTGTGAAATTGTCAGATTTTTATTTTGACCTACATTTGGAGCATTGACAAAAAACAAAAACAAAAAAGTCAACTTTGTTCTAATGAAACAATACAATATGGATGCTGCTTGGTAACCAGAAAGGAGAGTAATTTTGATTTGATTTTATGGTATTTTATTTTATGTTGTATATTATGTAATCTGCCTCGTAAGGATCTGGAGTGTCAGTTTGGTATTCACTTGATCATTGTTTGCAAACCGTCATGTCGGTTTATTGTAATTGTTTATGTAAACATAACAGTAAAAAGTGTCCTGTAAGTCCATATGGGCTGAGCTTCTTCGGAAGCATGACACTTAAATAAAGAATCAATCAATCAATCAATCAATCATCAATCAGTAAACTAAACTCCATCTTGTCTTCCAGACTATGTGCAGGAACACTGGACAGAGGATGCTTTCTTCGGCTACCAGTACCTGAACGGTACCAACCCCATCCTGATCCGCCGCTGCACCGCCCTGCCGGACAACTTCCCTGTGACCAATGACATGCTGAGCAGTGAACAAGGGTGGAACTTAGAGGAGGAAATGCAGGTGCTAGCCCCTTCTATATATACAGCTTTTGTCCCCACAAAATGTCCGCAACACAAACATTAAATGCCATTGACAATGAAGGGAACACGCGTCTCATATTTGCCATCGACAATGAAAGGCGAAATTAGGTCAAAATGTCCGCCAAATATGACGTAAATTTGTGGCATTCTGATTGGCCAGTATGAGTTGATGCATGATGATGTACGATGATAAGAGTGCCCCTCACTTCACACGGGTGTGATTTTTGTTTCATATACGTGATACTGAATTCTTTGAGACACGAAAATACTGCCCGCTCGTCCTTGAAGGGGTTCCAGGTGGTCCTCAGTTAAATGATGGGAGAGTTGCTTGGACAGTGTCAAATTAATTTGGTTTCATTTTACACTCTCAAGAGTTTAAATAATTGTTAAACATCTGCATTAATTCATTTGTAAGACGTCTACACAATCAAATAATGATGAATTGTTATTTTGATGTTATTTTGATCAACGTTTGCCTGTTATCTCTCTTAATGTTATGGTACCACATCATTACAGCATGGAATTGTGGACAAACTCGTATCCAACGATAACGAAACAGGTGGTGTCATAACCCTAACCCTAACCCCAGGTGGGTCCCATACAATGTTCCCATCCATTCTTATGACCTAGACTAGTGTAATACTATGGTTACATAGTAGTGAAGGGACCTGCTATATAACGCTCTTGAAAAATGAAGGCAGGCTGTCCAGCTATTTGTTTTTAAAGCTCCCAAGCCATGAAAAGCGACCAAATCCATGTAAGAAGTAGCCTACCTTTGTTTGCACCTCCAACACACTCAAATGTTGTTGATTCCCTTCCCTTATTCACATCACTGTATGTGCTTATTATTACTGTTAAAGGCTTTATCTAGCGAAAAGTTATGTTTCGATAACTGTTGATGTTAACTATACAACATCTTCGTCAGGTCATGTTTGCAGTCACTGTACTGCACTGTTGTGACGAAAAGAGAGTTGAGCCAGAAGGCAGAAGCTACCGAGCAATCTTCGTTCCTATACTCTCACCTGTGGTCATGAAGTGTGGGTCATGACCGAAAGAATAAGGTGCGAATACAAGCGGCCAAAATGAGTTATTTGACGGGTGGCTGGCATCTCCCTTAGAGATAGGGTGAGAAGTTCAGTCACACGAGAGAGACTCGGTGTAGAGCCGCTGCTTCTTCGCCTGGAAAGGAGCCAGCTTAGGTGGTTCGGCCATCTGGTTAGGATGCCTCTCGGGCGTCTCCCTAGGGAGGTCCTCGAGGCACGTTCCACTGGGAGGAGACCCCAGGGCAGACCAAGGCGCAGTTGGAGGAAACACGTTGGAGGAACGTCTAGGGATCCCCCAGGAGGAAGTCACTAATGTTGCTCTGGAGAGGGACGTCTGAAACACTCTGGTGGAGCTGTTGCCCCCGCGCCCCGATCTACGGATAATCGGTTGAAGATGGATGGATGGATGGATGGATCTTCGTCAGGTCATAGCCTAACATTGTTAATGTCTCCAACAGAATGGCAACATCTTCCTGTTGGACTATAAGAATTTGGATGGAGTTCAAGCAAACATCATCGACGGTGAGCAGCAATACCTGACGGCTCCACTGGTGCTGCTGCACTCAGCGCCTGACCACAAACTGATGCCCATCGCCATCCAGGTGAGAACACTCAATGCCTGACGACAAACTCATGCCCATCGCCGTCCAGGTGAGAACAAGCTTCCACACTGGAAAATTAAGCCAATAGGCTCTGTGCACAGCAACAGTTCGAGAGTAGCACAATCATTCTATTTTATTTTTTTCCTTTTAGGACCCTCATCAGCACCCTGACTCTGTTTGACCAGAATGGAACAGAGCCTTCATTTAGACAGGAAACACTCACGTCAAAGTAGATTAACCATTTATTGCAACAAATGGAATACAGTTAAAACGTGATGTTAAATGCTCCGCTTAGGGAGATGCTCCCTGAATTATGTGTAGCGGTGTAAACTTTGCCTGCGTTGTGTGTTGTGTGAACCATGCGCCGTTTCTGAAATGCAATGGGAGGGGATTTCCGCGTGACCTCATCTCGGAGCTACAGCATGAGGGCATGCGACTCACGTGTATAAACTAATCATTTTGTATCAAAACACTGACTATGTTTGACCAGAATGGAACAGAGCCTTCATTAGTATCATTGGTAACACCTGTGAAGGAAGGAAGGAAGAGCCTCAACGTCTTTGCAATATGGCTGCTGTGCATTGAGCCTATTCATTCTATTCAATGGCCACTCATTCATATCAGTATCTGTGGGAAAGAAAGAAAGAAAGAAAGAAAGAAAGAAAGAAAGAAAGAAAGAAAGAAAGAAAGAAAGAAAGAAATGGCCAAATGTAATCTCATTCAATTCAATATAATCCAATCTAATTTAATTTAATAGTAAATTGTTGTTCCATACAGTTGAAGCAGCGGCCATCAAACCACAACCCAATCTTCTTGCCCACTGACTCAAAGTATGACTGGCTGCTGGCCAAGATGTATGTGAGAAGTGCCGATTTCACTGAACACCAGCTCAACACTCACCTGCTGCGCACTCACCTGCTGGCAGAGGTCTTTGCAGTGTCACTGCTAAGGAATGTTCCCATGGTTCACCCCCTGTACAAGGTAACTGTTCACTGCTATGGTTCACCCACTGTACAAGGTAACTGTTCACTGCTATGGTTCACCCCTGTAAAAGGTAACTGTTCACTGCTATGGTTCACCCCTGTACAAGGTAACTGTTCACTGCTATGGTTCACCCCCTGTACAAGGTAACTGTTCACTGCTATGGTTCACCCCCTGTACAAGGTAACTGTTCACTGCTATGGTTCACCCCCTGTACAAGGTAACTGTTCACTGCTATAGTTCACCCCCTGTACAAGGTAACTGTTCACTGCTATGGTTCACCCCCTGTACAAGGTAACTGTTCATTGCTATGTTCACTCCCTGGCCCCTGTACAAGGTACACATATCAGAGCTATCAGAACACATCAAATATTTTTCTTCTTGTGCAGCAACACGACCAATGAAATCCAGTTGAGATTATGAACACATTGATTTATGTCATATTCACATATTAGCAATACAATTATAAAGCAATAAGCCACAAGAGGTCCAAGGTTACCATGTATTTTACAATGGCTGAGGGGCGTGGTGAGACACGACGCACAGCGGAGTGTCTCCAACCTGCTTCTCAGGCATTATAAAATACAGGTAACCTCGGACATCTTGTGGCTTATTGCTTTATAATTGTATTGCTAATATGTGAATATATTACTCATGTGGCTTATTACTTTTCTAAAATGGCCACTTCCTTGTTTACTCAGCCAGTCCAGTCTTGCTTTGTTATGTTGTCAACTTTTGCCAAACGAACACATTAACCCATTTAGGCCTGTCGAATATATTCAAAGATTTGTGCCGCATTTTCATGATTTTTCAAGAATAGCAGACCTACAAGCTCATAGCGTGCCACTCGGTGGCGTGCTATGAGCTTGTAGATCTGCTATTTTTAAATAGCTAAATTATAACATAATGCTTAGTTAAAACACCAAAAGGGGTTCCCGTCCAGAATGTGTTTTAACAAAATAATGTGGTAGGTCAATCTCTTGGTAACTAACATATTTTTGATAGAAATTAAAATTTTGTTTTAATCCAGATTTAGCCGATATGTATGTGAACATCACGTGAAAAACGCTAGCTGTTCACGGTGGGATAGGAGGCGCTTGCTGTCTTTACAAGCCTGCCTGGAGCCACTCATTCACAGTCCTATGAGTGCGGACGGTGCTTAGAAGCCTGTGCGGCCAGGGCTGGTAAGAAAATCAAGCGCTTCCCATACCTTGTGACATTTAGTACGCTTTCTAATCAGAAACCATGCTAATCAGAGTAAAGGGACTAACCATTTAAGAATAATGTTTTTTATGACTAGAGGATACAGTAATTATCATGACTTTTAAGAACTTTTTTCCAATACTGTCATTTCTCTTTTTCCCCTCCTCAGCTCCTGATTCCTCACACCCGCTACACTCTGCATATCAACAGCCTGGCCCGAGGATTCCTGATTTCTGAGGGTGGATTTTTTAATAAAGTAGGAAACACTGATTTAACAGTTTGTCAAACACTGAAAAAATACATTTAGTTTCCTTTAAATGCTGCATCGAGTATACAGAAACTAGTAGTTTAGTCTCACCAGTCGCTACGAGTTGGAATGGAAGATGGATATACCAAACAAACTATTACTATAAGCTAAACTGGGTATGATGGGGAATTATTTTGGGTAATTCTGGTTCCGGTTTGGTGGTTCCGGCCTGATGACTACAAACCATCCACTTGCATGGAGCTCACAAAGTCTCGCGAGATCTCACGATAGACGAGACTTCGCGCTTTATGGCTGGAACACAGCAACGGGGTTACTATGCAGTAAAGTGTCATGCTACACATACTGAAGAGAGGATTCATACCAAAGAAATGGATTTTCGAGCGATGTAAATAAGCGAATTAGCACTAAAACCCAGCACCTCATTCAGGGCTTATGGTGAGGTAGGGGAAATAGCCAATAATGCGTTTTGCACAAAATGACAACTGGACCACTTTGGTGTGGACCTAACACAACGAAAGTTAAGAAAGCCTTAGCATGAAATTCTCCTTTAAATGTCGGAGAGTGGGAACTTTCTCACGCTAAATGTGAGCAGAAAGAATCAACAAGAAATAGACTCAGTATAACCTGACTGTAGGAAGTATGTTAAGGCTCATACATAGTCTGGATTTTCGGTGGTGAGGTGACCACCGAACTACAACATGACGTCACGAGCCGCGGTGAAGAGCAAACCACCGCCACCACCCCAGCCCTTCTCTCTGTTTTTACTCACCACCGCTCAATGTTATTTCAGCTCCGGTGGTCAGCTCACCACCGGAGCGGTGGTCACCTCACCACCGAAAATCCAGACTATGTATGAGCCTTAACTCTACAGTAAAGAACTTGGGGGTTATTATTGATTCTGAATTGAATTTCAATACGCACATTAATCAGGCTACCACCACTGACTTCTTTCATCTTAGAAACATTGCACGAAGAGCCCATCTGTCGGTAGACGATGCAAAAACATTGATCCATGCATTTTTTTACCCAGAGTACTATAGACAAATAACAGTTTAAGTCCACACTAATTATCCATAATGTATACATGATGGATAAGGGGTCAGGACAACGAGGCCTTTTCGTGGAGGGGTCAGAATAAAATGTGGACTTAAACTGTTATTCAGTGGCGTGCACAGATAGACACTAGGGGGTGCTAGAGCACCCCCTGCCCTTTTGGCAATGTGCCCTTTTGGAAAAAAAAAAGAAAAAAAAAAACTTTTTTCTCTTTTATTTTTTTTTGATTTTTCAAAAATAGCAGACCTACAAGCTCATAGCGCGCCACTCGGTGGCGCGCTATGAGCTTGTAGATCTGCTATTTTTTCAATAGCTAAAGCATAACATAATGCTAACACCAAAAGGGGTTCCCGCCCAAAATGGATTAAGGCAACCGATCGGTTCCACGCGCTGCACAAGGTGCCCTTTTTTAACTTGAGCACCTGCCCCTCTAAATGTCTGTGCACGCCACTGTCTATAGTACTACTGCAATGCACTTTTTTTTCTGGCCTGCCAAAGAAACAACGGACAGACTACCACTCTACCTGCGGCAGCTAGAGTTTTAACTGAAACTAAGTTGAGCGAACATAATCATTCCAGTTCCAGTCCAGTCCTATTATACATGTGATGTTCTTCCAGAATGCAGCTTCAGGTGGAAAGGCTTTGGTGACAATCCTGCAGAGGTCCACAGCCGCGTTGACCTACAGCTCTCTGTGTCCTCCCGAGGACATCAAGGAGCGTGGTGTGGACTCTGTACCGGGATACTACTACAGGGATGATGCACTCCAACTGTGGCCCATCATTCACAGGTATAGGAGCACCTGATGAATCTGCTTTAATGTCCCATGAATACCAAACCACTCTGAGTGAGAAACTACCAAAATGTCAAAGTTTAGGTAGGTGATTTTTGTTTGTTCAGTGAAGCTGAGTCTCCATGTCTCTCCAGCTCTTTAGTAAACTGTCAAGGCGTTAAACTATCTTCACTTGGATTTTTAGGTAAGCCATCCTTTAAGGTTAGTTTTGAGTTTGTCGAGAAACCTTCTATCCATCTTCAACCGCTTATCCGTAGTCGGGTCGCAGGGGCAACTGTTCCACCAGAGTGTTCCAGACTTCCCTCTCCGGAGCAACACTAGTGACTTCCTCCTGGGGGATCCCGAGGCGTTCCAAGGCCAGTGAGTCGATGTGTTTCCTCCAACTGTGCCTTGGTCTCCCCCGGGGTCTCCTCCCAGTGGGACGTGCCTCGAGTTTAGGGGTAGATATTCATCGTTTTAACTTTTTGTGTTGTGTTGTGTTGTGTCGTGTCGTGTTGTGCAGGTATGTTGAGGGAATCATCTGCTATTATTACAAGACTGATGCTGACGTCATAAGAGACAATGAGCTGCAGAAGTGGATCAAGGACATCTTTAAGCATGGGTTCGACTCCAATGCAAACACAGGTATGCTTATAGGGGCCGTGCTCACAAAGCATGTTCTGAGCTGCCAGCGCCTGTCTGCCAGCCATGCATTTCTATAGTTAAAGTCATTAATGGGTTGAGACGTAGTGCAGCGATCCTCTTCCCACCACTAGAGCATTGTGCTCCAACTCTCTCACCGTCTGGCGTATTTTGGTGCCCTGGTCGCTGCTTTTTATTTTATTTTTTATCCCATGATTTTGTAATCCATTTTTTCACCCAGTGTCAATTACCTAATCCTGTAATCCTAACACTACATGCAGGACATTCGAGCACGGCAACGGTTGGTGGTTGTCAATACATTATTGACGATTTTTCAAAAGAGCTTCACCATAGCGTGTCACGCTTGTGCCGCACCATGATATACGTATAAAATAATAGTTAAAATGGCCTAAATCTAGTATGGCACAACTGCTTAACTTAGCCTGCCGCCATTAATTAATCCCTCGATTGCGTATTGCCATGGTTTAATCACGCGTGACACTTACTTTGAAGAGCCAAATATCCGTATCGCATTTTACTATGAAACCATTCCGTGTGTGTTGACGAAGCTGGTGCTCGTTCTCTCGGTCGGTGGTGGAAAAAGTGGACCGCGAGTATCACAGCGCCTGCTACAGGCCGTTGAAAACGCTTGTCTGGGACAAAGCGTCCTCTGCAATGTCGCTTCTGTGAGATAAAGCCGTCTGAAAACAGAGCCGGCAATGTTAGTGGATGCGCGCGCATTTTCAAAATGGCCGCGCCCATTGTGTCAGAAGCATAACAAAGCTAACGGACGGTAGATTTCGATACGATCGTATTAAAACATGCATTAATGAATACATCGCTGTTAAAACGGCTTTTCCGTTTGTGGCAGGCTACAAGATTCTACGTGTTAATATTCCTATGTTCCTGGCGGGTAAACGATTAACAATCATGTAATATTAAAAATAAAGAAAAACGCCTATACACAGCATACGCAAAGTTAGATGTAGGTAGTAATTACTTGATTATCTTTGTCCAACAACCGTTTTCTCTCATGTTTTCTGTCCACACTCAGGAGTGCCTCAAAGTCTAAGTTCAGTGGATGAGTTGGTGAAGTTTGCCACCATGGTGATCTTCACTGGCTCCGCCCAGCATGCTGCCGTCAACTCTGGACAGGTGTGTCCTTTTAGATTCCACTGTCATAGAACCACTGACTGACTGTCATAGAACCACTGACTGACTGACTGTCATAGAACCACTGACTGACTGTCATAGAACCACTGACTGACTGTCATAGAACCACTGACTGACTGACTGTCATAGAACCACTGACTGACTGACTGTCATAGAACCACTGACTGACTGTCATAGAACCACTGACTGACTGTCATAGACCACTGACTGTCATAGACCACTGACTGTCATAGAACCACTGACTGACTGTCATAGAACCACTGACTGACTGTCATATAACCACTGATTGACTGTCATAGAACCACTGACTGACTGTCATAGAACCACTGACTGACTGTCATAGAACCACTGATTGACTGTCATAGACCACTGACTGTCATAGAACCACTGACTGACTAAAAACTAAAACTAAATAAACACCTGTATCAGTATCGGCCATAGTCTAAATTGTTATCGGTATCGACCAAGAAACTGTATATATATTAGACAGACTATACTGTACATACTGTGTGTAATATCTTAATGTATTTCTATCATTATAGTATGACTATGGTGGTTGGGTGCCCAACACTCCCCCCACGTTGCGACGTCCTCCTCCCACCACCAAGGGGAGCTCTAGTGAGAGCACCATGTTGGAAACCCTCCCTGATGTCGGCATTACGGCCCGCGGCATGGCCACAACATGGACACTCAGCAAAAAGCCCAATGACTTTGTAAGAAAGACTCCCTTTATTAGTGGCCTTTCATTAAAAGCCACCTCATACATAGTTGTGTGCCGGTGTTACAGTTCAGAAATATCAGGTATACATACTAGATATAATAGTGATATAAATATAGATAGTGATTAGCAAACGGCTAACCAAATCTATCGCGGGAGGATCGCCGACCAAGGCATGAATTATTTTACCGCGACTAGCGATGCGACCGCATTTGGCCATCAATAACGCTTGTTTGATTAGAATTGTGATCTGTGATTTAGATTCAGAGATAAAAATGGGGGGAGATTTTGGATACCGTTGTTGTCAATGAGAGGGAATCATTATGCTGGGGCACCGTCGACTTCCGGTTTTGTTTTTACGCAGACGCTCATAGACAGTAGTATAGAATGCTCTGATGTTGAATAAATATAAACATTATATTTATTAAGCATTAAGAAACGGAGATCTCCATTTTGGGATTAATCACATAAAACCTATAGTTAATTGACCTTGATTCCCAAGGCCCCCTTCCTGTTTTCACTTGTACAATACATATCTTCACCAAACATAGCCGATGTACAAGCTCACATGTCCCTTGTGAGCTTGTGCTCAGAATATGCTAGGGTAGGCTTATGACATCACAGTCAAACTAACCTGCAAATGCCGTTTTTGAGGGGCGCTAGTCCCTCCTATATACAGGTTTAATGTTTATTTTTACCTCATCCATAACACAAACATTAAATCCCATTAACAATAAAGATCATTACATCATCCTCGATGTTGTAAGATGATAAGAGCGCCCCTCACTTCACACAGGTGTGATTTTTAAGTTCTATTTCTGACTTCTGAGGTGAAGATTAATACATTTTAACTATTGTGCATACACACAGACAGAAAATGTGTTGCAGTCAGACGTGTATTATAATATGTTTTTTATTTCCTCAGGTCGGTCTTGGCCATCACCCAGAAGAGCATTTCAACGAGGAGATCCCACGCAAGTTCATTGACAAATTCAAAGCAGAGCTGGCAAAGCTCAGTGTAGCTGTCCATGACAGAAACCAGTCTCTGGAAGTCCCGTACACATACATGGACCCAAAGCTGATGGAGAATAGTGTTGCCATTTGACATGGGTGTGTTTGAACATTCAGGAAAGCCAATTCACTGTTGAATAACATTTCAAGTCAAAGGAGCTTTATTGGCATGAGAAACATACCTTTACATTGCCAAAACAAGTGTCAAAATATACTGTAATAAAAACAGTTAAAAATGGGGAAAGTACAATTGGAGGGGTTACAGCATTGTGTAAACAGAGCTACATTGCGTCATTATATGCATTTTTATACAGGGTATAAAGCTTTTTTGAAACAGTAATAGCAATAGCCGCAATCTTTTGCAGTCACTTTGGTACCAATAGCAGCATTTTTTTCTCAAGACTATTTAAATAGTAAAGAAAAAAGCCTCAGATTTAAGATGTGTTTAAAGGTAGTAGTCCTTAGGGTGGTTATAACCTTCTTTTGTCGCAACAGTTCACAAATCTTGCTGCTCTGTTTGCACATTGTTGTATTTCTCCCATATCTATAGATATGGGAGTTGTTTTTTGTAAGGGCAACTGTGGCTCAGGAGGTAGAGCAGGTTGTCTAATTATCCCTATCTCGAGTTCTGCGAGCAGTTTGACTTTATTTTCCAGAAGTCAGTTCACTATTGAATAACTACTAATTTCAATTCAATTCAAAATAGCTTTATTGGCATGAGAAACATACATGTACATTGTCAAAACAAGTGTAAAATTATAATAAGTATATAGTTGGAGGGGGAGTTAAGTCACATTGCATCGTTATACTGTATATTGTATACTGTATATTATTTTAGGTGGTTATGAAATGTAAGTGTTCTCTTCTATATTTTGATAATGCGTGGGTATCGTCCTAATTCTGCCCTGCAAGCATTGTTTGTTGTTTTTGGTTGGGTGCGGAGGATGAATTTGCAGAGTTCTGCGTTCAGAGTCATAGTTTGGTGTTTTAACCAGTGCATGGTGGAAGAAGTACTCAATTGTTCTACTTAGGTAACAGTACCAATACTGCAATTTAGAACTACTTCGTTACAATTAAAATTCCAGAATTCTAAATGTACTTGAGTAAAAGTACAAAATTATTGGTAATCAAAATGTACTTGAAAGTACCAAAAGTAGAAAGTACCCATTGTGCAGTGTGTGCATGCCGACCAGACAGTGGCCTTGTGGTTAGAGTGTCCGACCCTGAGACTGGGAGGTCGGGGGTTCGATCATACCAAAGACTGTAAAAATGGGACCCAATGCCTCACTGCTTGGCACACAGCATCAATGGGTTGGATTGGGGGGTCAACTCTACTAATCAAATGATTCCCATGTGCGGCTGCTGTAACTTCTTTGTCGAGCTTGGGCGGCCAATCGCGGTCCTGGATTCTCTGCACTTCTCTAATCAACAAACAGCATGTCGGAGTGGACCAATAGCAGCCAACTGCAGCCTCGCCAAAAGCCAATCACAACGAAGCCGGTTGGCGGTTAGAGAAAAACGAGGGGGGCCGCCCACCTCCCGCAGCAACAGAGAAGACAGATACATAAAAGGAAAGTTTGATTCACACTGTCATCTTGTTCATTTGTCATTTTCTAGCATAACAATCGGTTGAGTTGGCTGTTCAATGTTCATTGCAACGAGGAAGTCAATATGTGATTATAGTTTTACTGTATTTTTGTTGTCATTGCATCGCTTTGATTACGTTAATGGACTTCGGGTATCGTCACATTATTATTAGTAGTCTATTTGAGAACGGCGAGGAAGCCTATAAGTCACAAGTCATGATCGATGTGTTATTTGGCTATATTTTAATTCATTGTTTTCTACAGTCAAGGGTTGCCTTTAGTCTTAAAGAAAGAGTTAATTTAAGTTAATTTATTTTACACAACACAATCAAGATGTAACATATACACAACATGATTACATTGCTTAATGATGGTTTCATATTTCATAACAACAGAGCTAAAGTTAATAAAACACTGGACAGTAAAGTCAAGAGCAGGCTCTTCTGCAATGACAATATGACTGTGCTTTGATAAGGTTTTGTATCATATGAGTTATAGTGTTACCATTGGCATACTGTATAGCATATAGGCTAAAAGGCATTAGGCTATAATGTTTTCGGAGCTCACACAAATACATTTTGGTAGCCAAGACCACTGACATTTTACGAAGGCATATCTCGCTCATTTCTTAAGCGATTCTTAAAATTAAAAAAATTGCCATAATCCTTGGGCACTCTACTTTCAATTGGTGTTGTCAGCCAAGACTGTATTGTCTTCCAATCTAACGATATAGTCACATTACGCACAGGTACGCAGTACGCACAGAGGCTGCTGCATTTTCCTGACCTGTCATTACAAGGAGAGAGAGAGAGAGAGATAGACGATAGATTAGATACATATTAAAGGTCTTTTATGTGATACATGCATGATCTCACATAATGTGCGAGTCAGAGCTAACGTTACTCAATGATCATTTGTCTGATTGATATCACAGCAATCAACTAGATTGCATTTGAATATATTGGAGAATATTAACTGCTTGTCAGAAAGTGTGAGAGAGGGGGCACGGTGGCACAGTTGGTAGTGCTGTCGCCTCACAGCTAGAAGGTCCTGAGTTCAATTCCCGCTCGGGATGCTGTGGGTGCTGGCGGTGTGTTTCCTCCTCCGCGTCGTCAGTGCCCATACCCGAGGCGGGGTTGGCGAAAGGGCCTTTCTGTGTGGAGTTTGCATGTTCTCCCCGTGTCCCCTACGGTAGGTACCCTCACAAAAAACATGCAGTACATTACATTACATTACATTACAGTCATTTAGCAGACGCTTTTATCCAAAGCGACTTACAATAAGTGTATTCAACATAGGTAGGGAACAAAAACTACTAATCACCAGAAGTCTTCAGTGCATTTTCTGCAAAAACAAGCAACCAAGAGTATACCTAGCGCTAAGGTAAAAGTGCAATATATCAGCTACCTATTTCCTTAAACAGATGAGACAAAATAGCTAAATCAAATGAGCATGAGCTATAACAATTAAGTGTATCGACTAAACAAGATCCAATAAACAATACAACAATAGAAAACAAGCGTTCGTACAACTAGTTAACAACAAGTAGGTCAGGCAGAGAGGAAGGGTAGTGTTTCCTGAAGAGGTGGGTTTTCAACCTGCGGCGAAATATGGGGAGTGACTCTGCTGTCCTAACATCAGTGGGAAGTTCATTCCACCACTGTGGGGCCAGAACAGAAAAGAGTCGTGACCGTGTGGATCGGCCAGAAGGACCCTTGAGTGACGAGGCAATCAGTCGCCCCGAGGTGGCAGACCAAAGTGGTCGGGCAGGGGTGTAGGCATCGACCATAGCCCGGAGGTAGGAAGGAGCTGTTCCTTTCACTGCCCTATAGGCTAACACCAGGGTTTTGAACTGGATGCGAGCCGCTACGGGGAGCCAGTGTAGAGAACGGAGAAGGATGGTTGTGTGGGAGAACTTGGGGCGGTTGAACACCAGACGAGCCGCAGCTTTCTGAACAAGCTCCAGAGGTCTGATGGCAGATGCCGGAGCACCAGCAAGGAGGGAGTTGCAGTAGTCCAGGCGGGAGATGACGAGAGCCTGGATGAGCACCTGGGCTGCCTTCTCCGTGAGGAAGGGGCAAATCCTCCTGATGTTGTAGAGGAGGAATCTGCAGGACCTTGTCACTGATGCGATGTTTGCCGAGAACGTCAGTTGATCGTCCAGGGTCACACCCAGATTCTTCGCAGTCCGAGTTGAGGTCACCACAGCATTATCAATGGTGATGGACATTGCCTCGGTGCGGACAGCCCTTCCCCGGGAGGAACATCAGCTCAGTCTTGTCCAGGTTGAGTTTCAGGTGGTTTGTCGACATCCACTCCGAGATGTCAGCCAGACAAGCAGCAATGCGTGCCTCCACTTGGGTATCAGAGGGGGGGAATGAGAGGATCAGCTGGGTGTCATCGGCATAGCAGTGGTAGGAAAAGCCATGGGAGTGGATGACAGCACCCAGAGATGTAGTGTAGAGAGAGAAAAGAAGAGGACCCAGAACCGAGCCTTGGGGAACCCCAGTTGTGAGCCTGTGTGATTCTGACACAGACCCTCTCAGCATCACCTGGTAGGAGCGACCCGTCAGGTAGGATGCAAACAGGGAGAGTGCAGAGCCTGAGACACCCATCCCCTCGAGGGTGGAGAGGAGGATCTGATGGTTCACCGTGTCGAACGCTGCAGACAGGTCCAGGAGTATCAGGACGGAGGAGAGAGAGTTCGCTCTAGCGGCATGGAGCGACTCCGTCACTGCCAGCAGGGCAGTCTCTGTCGAGTGACCCACTTTGAACCCAGACTGGTTGGAGTCCAGGAGGTTGTTCTGGTGGAGATAGGAGGACAGTTGTTTAAAGACAGCACGTTCGAGAGTTTTAGATAGGAAGGATAGAAGGGAAACCGGTCTGTAGTTCTTGATCTCAGAGGGGTCAAGTGTCGGTTTCTTCAGGAGGGGGGTGACTCTGGCAGTCTTGAAAGTAGAGGGAAAGTAGCCAGATGTCAGAGAGGTGTTAATAAGGTGGGTTAAGAAGGGAAGAAGTTCAGGTGCAACAGACTGCAACAGAGTGGATGGGACCGGGTCCAGAGAGCATGAGGTGGGGCGACTAGAGGTAACAAGGAGAAGGACCTCGTTAGGGGAGAGGGGAGAGAAGTGGGATAGAGAGGGGATGGGGGGGGGAAGAGGAGTAGATGAAGGTAGAGAGGGGGGGGTGGCAGGCAGACGGGTGTGGGTAGTGCGCAGGGCACCAGCCGGGGGAGGAGGGAAGGAGGATCGGATATCGTTCACCTTCTTGTCAAAGAAGTTGGCGAAATCGTCAGGGAGGAGGGACGAGGAGGGAGGAGGGGGTGGTGGTTGTAGGAGAGAGGAGAAAGTTTCAAAGAGTTTTTTAGGGTTGGAAGCAGAAGCCTGAATTTTAGTGCAGAAAAAAGCAGCTTTAGCAGCTGATAGAGAGGAGGAAAAAGTAGAAATGAGAGATTGGAAGGTGAGAAGGTCCTCCAGGAGGTTGCCATTTCTCCATTTGCGCTCAGCCGCTCTCAGGCTCCGTCTCTCAGTCCGCACTGAGTCCGACAACCAGGGGGCAGGTGGAGTTTGGCGTGCAGGCCTGGTGGTGAGGGGACAGAGATGGTCGAGAGAAGAGGATAGAGTAGAGAAAAGAAGATCTGTGGCGGTATCAGGGGATAGAAGAGCAAAGGATTCAGGGGCAGGGAGAGCAGAGAGAACAGAAGAGGAAAGATCAGTGGAGGAAAGTGAGCGAAGATTGTGACGTGAGGAAATCATGTGGGTAGGGAGGGGCTGTGAGGGGGGAGAGGAGAGAGAGAGAGAGTAGGACATGAAGTAGTGATCAGAGAGTTTCTTACCCTTTTCACTGGAAAGAGGAGTGACAGACAGGTTAGCAATAGAGCAGCCTCTGGTGAAGATCAGGTCCAGTTGGTTGCCCGCCTCATGGGTAGGAGGAGATGGGGAAATAACTAGGTCAAAGGCGGCGAGAAACGAAAGTAGTGGGTCTAGCTGCTTCTCAGTCGGGAGGTTGAAGTCACCCAGAAGGATGAATCCAGAGCCATCGACAGGGAAGTGGGAGACTAGATGGTCCAGCTCCTCCAGGAAGCCACCAGCAGGGCCCGGTGGGCGATAAACAACTACAATGGTGAGCTTGACTGGATGAGAAACAGTGACCACATGAAATTCAAATGAGGTAGGAGAGAATGGTGACAGTGAAACAGGAGAGTATTTCCATTTTCTGGAAATTAGCAGACCAGTAATCCTGGTCTCTAAACTGCCTCCCCCTGGCCAGCCAGGGCGCCTGATGGAGGGGAAAGGAACTGGTTGGAATAACGTGTTCCTTCCACACGCTACGTCTAACCAGGGAAACTCCCCCCTGTCAGGTGTAAATGAGCAACTTGGACACTCGGGCATGAAGGAAGCATGAGTTCAAGTCCGTTGCTCTCCCCATGTCCCCCATATATGGGGACTAGGTTGGCGGAGGTTGTGTAGAGCCCAGGATCACATTAGATAATTGACACGGGTGAAGTGTGAGAGAGAGAAAACATGTGAATGAAATTCTCTTCTTCAATTTCTATATAGGCTATAGATTTAATTGCTTACATGCGCTGAGAGAGATAGAGAAATGCGCTCCAAAATGTGTAAGTCAGCCATCTCTCGTTCCGCAATGACTGCTTTCATTTCATGTCATTAATAGTAGGATGATAAAAATGCCTATTTACTGTGTAGCCTACGCTATAGCACTCTCTCGCTCTGACATATACCCCTGAAATGATGAGTATATGCCTAGGTTTAGGTTATAGGCAACGTGCATCATGGAATAGTGGATTGAAATATTAGGTAGTAATGCCTTTATCTCACGTCAATACATATAGCATCTGTCATTCAGATTATGATCAATAACGTTATGGTAGGCTACAGACTACAGTATATTACATTACAGCCAGGTTCAACTAAGTTGTGGCTCTAACTGGATTCGATCCAGTTCTGCCCAGTTCAGCCAATGCTCGTGGTTTTCTGTGATTGGCCAAGCGTTGCTTTTCTGGCGTCGGGACCTCGACAAATGAGCGATACCCTTGGCGCAGCTCACCGCTCCTTGGCTGCGGCTCACCGCTCCAAGAGATGGGTCAAATGCGGAGAACACATTTCACTGCGGTAACGTGTGTGACAAATCGTACGACTTTGACTACAACTTTGACTTTGTCCCATTTCAAGTTTTCAAATGTATTTTAAAAAAAAAAAACTTTTAAAATAACAGATCAACCAGCTCGCAATATGCGTCGTTTTGCGATGTAGATCTGCTATTTTCAAATGGCCGACGTGCATATAGAGCTGAAGTGGTTAATGTATGTTTTGCAATAATAATCAAACTCTACAAAGTAACTAAAGTTTTCAAATAATTGTAGTGGAATAATAGTATAATAATCACCTCTGAGATGTAGTGTGGAGTAGAAGTAAATGTACCTGAAATTGGAAATACCTCAAAATTGTACTTAAGTACAGTACAACACTGTTTTACACTCCTTGGCCTAAAATTGGCCATATCCAATTTTTGTGAATTAAGGATCATAAATAAACCATGAAAGATTACTATTGCAATGTATTAGCTTAGATTGACTGGCCTATTGTTGGCTAGACCACACTCACATAGCATGGGTGACCCATTGAAGTAAAATAGTTAAAAACGGCAAAAAGCGTACCTTCATCGTCATTACTCATCACCTGGGGGGCTGTCGGATGCTGGGGCCTGTACCTGAAAAGTAGTAGTTAGCAGCGTTATCACTAGACTATTAGAGGAGTTTTAGTCACTAGTAGTAGGCTTGTAGTCTGATAATTAACACTGATAGCTGTGTAAATTAATCTATGCCAAAATATTAGGAAAAATATCTATTAAAATTACATGTATTTTTATTAAAACAATATTCAAGGATTTTCTTGTTGTGTGTGTGTGAACGTTGCTGTGTGGGGGGCACATTTGTTTTGTCATATAAACTTAACTTGCCAAGTAAAAGTTAATGGAAAGGAGAATGAATAGATATTATTACACCAAACATTCATTCCAAATGTAACCATTAGCTTATAGTTCATCTTATTTGACACTTACCATCTTCCATCATGGCTATCAAGATTTCGGTAGGGCCGTTCCATTACAGTCATCTGCGTCCCTATCTGCCATTACAAAAACATAGAAAACATTATTTCACAGGTATTGTACAGGTTTTAATTTACAGGGTGAAGTGTACAGGTTTTAAATACTTGAAAGAAAAGACAACTGGTATAACATAGGGGCGACTGTGGCTCAGGAGGGAGAGCAGGTCGTCCAATGATCCATGTGTAACCTTGGCAGAAATACACATATATATATTCTTCGACTACGCCACCTTGGGAATTTAACCCAAGGACATCAATTAAAGTGCAAAAGTATAAAGTACAACACAGGTTCGGTGTAATCATAGGAGCCAGAGACGTGTTTCTCAAGATAATCACTTTCAATTTATTGTAACAAAAGGATAAAATATTAGTTTAGTTTAATTCGATCAATGAAGTTATACAGTACAATGTAATATTAAAAGGGTAAGCAGGGGTCAACAATCGACTAGGGGGAGAAGAGGAAGAAGAGGAAGAAGTTAGTGGGGTGAGGGTTCTGACTACTTCAATCCACAGCAAATACACTACAAAAACACACACACAAAGCATGTAGTGAGGAGGGGGAAAAGCCCTCCCGATAGATCTCCCCCACAGTACGATGTTGCCTCCGTAGCTCTGAAGAACACAGGAAACAACAATTAGTATCAATTAACAGGTAATTGGCAGTTTAGTTAATAAGTTGCAGTTGGGTTATCAAAAAGTAAAATACAATACAAAAGGATGAATACTAATCTAGGAAAAGGGGCAAGCACAGCAAGGACTAAGCCTATAAAACAAAACAAAACATAACAGTTAGCTCCCACCATGTACCATAATCATACATCAAAACATGATTAAAATGCATATCGTTTTACCTCAGCAATTAAGGTCTGGTACATGGCAGTGACTAGAAGACATGGCAGGAGGCTCAGGGAAGACATGGCAGGGACTATAGGAGGAGCATGTAGCTGTAGGCCTACACCAGCCTATACTGCAAGTACAAAATTAACAACCCGAATGAGTACAAAAATGAATAAAACCACAATATAAAGTCATATACAAACATTACTTTGAAAATGGCCGATCTACAAGCTCCTGCACAAGAACATACCTCCAGAGAAGTGCAGTTTTGGCCCTAATTGGGTTACATACAAACAGCCTCTTGGTCCTCAACACTGAGGCCTATGAGGAGGGCACCTGAGGAACAATAGGCCCATTAAAATAAACAATAATCTGAACAGTGGTTTAACATAAAAACAACCCAATGCCTACCTTGCTCACACAAGTCAGTGCATACCGATAGCCAAGCAGGAATGACTAGAGCCAAATTCCAATACCCAAAATCTCGGCCACTCGCTCACTCCAACTCGATCACTCGGGGTCATTCCAGCTTGACCCGTAAATTGTTAACGTTCCGATTGTTAAAGTGATCCATCGAGGAGGAGAGTGGAGTCGAGTGGAGGAGCCGAGTGGGCTCTCCGAGACCGCGTAGAGCTAGTGTAAATCAGGTGCAGGCTCGGTGGGGGTTTTTGTCTCCTCGCGCCGGATTTCTGCATCACGTGTACGTTTTTTTCCTTCTCCAGTGACGTATAAAAACACTCCCCCTCCACATGTGGATAGTACACAAACGCAAGCGAAAGGAAACAGAGTAGAGTCGACTAGCAGAGATGTCAAGGAAGGACAACGAACCGATCCATATATGTAAGTTTGCGCATACATGCGCTATATTAATTCTGGAATAAATGGCTGTGCACACCAACAATGTTAATTATAGAGATAGCAATGTGGCCATCCACATTGATGAATGAAGATAACTGGTTCTGTAACTTCTGTACAAATGTGTTTATTTGTTAGGATCCACATATCAAAAAATATACATCCAAACGTAAAGAAAAGAAAATTACAGTTCATATACGTCAATCTATGAATATTATGTGCATATTCTGTCTCATCAAAGACACACTTGATTTGAGTCGACATACTAGCTTGACACAAACAATTCCTTTTACAGGGACAGATGAAGAGACTCGCACACTCATACGTGTAAGAACCACTAACGAGCATTTATTTGACGGCAGACGTAACTCTGCAAAGAGAGCTTGGACGTGAGTTGCATCAATTAGCATTGCATTTGTCACAATATGTATCAGAACAAACTGAGCTTTAGTTGTGTACATTTCAACTTGCACGATAACATATAGAAAGTGCATATCCACATTGTTTTGTAGCTTTCAATGAAATACATGTTCATCTTTGTCACTCTATTAATTGATAGAGTGACAAAGATGAACATGTATTTCATTGAAAGCTACAAAACAATGTTGATATGCACGTTCTATATGTTAAATGTTCAGTCAGCTGCTGGACTGTATTTTACTGTATATGTAGAGTTGACAATTGTATGAATGTGTGTATCCTGACATCATTCCAAGTTCAATAGCATGATGGGAGGCATCATCACCACCACCCAGCTCAGTAAGAAATGGGACAATTTTAAGAGAAAATACAAGGTATGGTTGCAGTGTGCAATTTCAAGTGGCCTTTGCTGTGTGTGTGCATGTATGTATACTAGTCTCACACACTGTGAAACATGTGTAAGGCTGTTCAACTACAATGTTGCTTCTTTTCTTGTAGGAGATCAAATGTCCCCCTACTGGGTCAGGGACAGATAGAGGGGAGGACACACCTATAACATGGCCCTGGTTTGCTGAGATGCACGATGCAATCGGGGACACCCCCTCTATGGTGCCCCCGGTTCTAATAGACTCGACAAGTGCTTCAGTCCAGACGGCCAGTGGTGTGTCCTTCCAAATGCCTGGCTCATCTCCTGGCCAGGAGGACGGTGAGCTAGGCAACTCTGTCTGTCCCCCATCCACCGGTTCATCATCATCCTCCACCTCATCTTCCTCTGTCTGTCCCCCATCCACCGGTTCATCATCCTCCACCTCATCTTCCTCTGCCAAGCGTCCATCCACCGGTTCATCCTCCACCTCATCTTCCTCTGCCAAGCGTCCATCCACCGGTTCATCCTCCACCTCATCTTCCTCTGCCAAGCGTCCATCCACCGGTTCATCCTCAATCTCATCTTCCTCTGCCGGGCCCCCATCCGCCTCATCCTCTGATCCGTCAACACAGACGAAAAAAAGAAAAACGATAACAGTGTAACAGAGTGTATGTATGCCGGTTTGTAATGTTGCGAGGACATCCCCAGTAGCCGCTACCAGGTGCCAGAAGATTGAGGAACATATTGGCACTTTATTAACTTGCACAGTTGTATTTTGCAGTCATGATTTTATTGTTTAATACTGTTTCCTGTTTAGCTGAGATGGCCACTCAGACAACGAGTTCCATCTGGGGAAATGCTTGGTGATTAACAAACATGAGGGGCAAGTGCAATGTGGGTTATAGATGCAATATGTTTGGGAAGTGCAATAATGTGGAGTTCTATTGTTGAGGTTTGATTGAATGCCTAACAATTGCCTGTGATGTGTTTCAGTAAAGATTGGGCTGGACCATGTCAGGATAGCAGGGGGGGGTTAAGATGTGCTGTTGCTTATTTATGTTGTAGTGTGAAGGACTTATTATATAACTTGTATAGTTCATGTAGTTCACAGAAACTTGTAACATTTGTATGGTTTAAAGTTATTTATTTATATGTATGCTTATTTATGGTTCTCATTTGAAGACACCCCTGTAAATGGCATAGTCCATTATCTCCAGCTGGGTATAAAGGGCTGCCATTTTGCAGGTGGACTGAAGTCTGTGCTGGGAGTAGAGAGCTTATTGTATTCATGCCAGTTGGTAGTGCTCTTTGGTGAATAAACATACTATTGGTTAACCTTTACCAATGCCTGTTGTACTGTTTCTCCAGCCACTAACACGGTCATTCTTACAAACAGACTTCCTTGAGGAAGAGCAGATGAGGGAGGAAGAGCGCCAGGCTAGGGAGGAGCAGCGCCATGCTGCTCAGCAGCGGGACAGTACAAGGTTCCTTGACCTGTTTGAGGAGCTGGTGAAATAAAAAAATCTTTTCTTTAGAGACTTATTTTATTTCTTACAGACATTTCATTTGCAGAAGGAGAAGAGACTGGAGCAGCACGGACATTTGGAGCCTTTTATTAGGTGCTAAAGTGATGAAGACCGCAAGGTCGAAACGTTAGTCTTTTGTATACTTTAGCACCTAATAAAAGGCTCTAAATGTCCGTGCTCCTCCAGTCTCTTCTCCTTCTGCAACTCCAGTCCTTGTACCTGTGAAGCACCGGATCAGCCGTTTTAGGCTTGAGGCGCGTTGGTAGACTCCCTTTGTTCAGACATTTCATTTCTTAAGAGGCATTATTTTATTTCTTAAGCTAAAGAAGCCACCGGTCACTGTACATTTAAGTGAGCCTGGTGAGGTGCTGGAGTCAAATAAATTCCCAATTGTGGCCATATTTGAGTGTGTGGATTATTTGTTTCCCCCCATTTCTTAAGAGGCTGAAAAAAAAGGATATAAGCTTGTAGATGAACTATTTGCTATTTCTATAACAAATGTATTATTTCATTCTATGCCAGAAACACAATATCAATCATTACCCTTATAGGAATTGGTTTAATGTGTTTGTTTATTTAAACTTCAATTCTTCAACTGCATTTAAGTTATTTACCAGTTTGTTGAAACCAGGGCAGTATAGCACAAGTGGTAAGTTCCAATTCCATCTCATACTCATTTATTTAAATAGAAGAAACACACTAGACATACTCCAGTACAGCATGTAAGAACATTCATTAAATGAAAAGAGTCTAGTGTATCAACGCCCAGAAGTTTATTTATTAAATAACAAATGAAAGGTTAAACAAAAAAACTACAAATAATCGTGGTCATCCAGATGTCCAGGCATGTGCTCTGGAGCCGACAGTTGGGCTGCCATTCTGTCCCGCAGACCTTCCCCACACTGTTCCCCCCTCTCTGGACCGGCTGGAGGCATTGGAACATCCTCCTCCTCCTCCTCATCGTCAGGTTCTATTATGTCATCTGCTGTTATTGCAATGTTGTGTAGTACACAACATGCAGTGACCACAGCTGGGACAAAGGTGTTGTGCACCTCCAGGGCCTTGAAGAGCAGGGACCTCCATCTAACCTTCAGCCTGCCAAAGGCCCGCTCAATGATGGAGCGAGCCTTGGAATGGTGGTGGTTATACCTGATCTTTGTGGGTTGGACTGGATCCCGGTACGGTGCAACTAAAGTTATGGGAGCCCTGATGCATGGGTAGCCACCGTCACCCACAATAAAGTACCCTGGAGGAGGGTACAGAGACTCCCTGTACATCCCGCTGTTAAGAGAAAATAATGTTATTTATTGTGCAGCAAGGGGGAAATGCCTTGGCCTATCAAGCCCACACACATGAATGATAAGTAAAGGTATTTGGACCATGATCCAGCCAGATGGAATGATACAATTCTCATACCTGTTCCTCAGGATTCTGGCATCATTGACACGGCCAGGATACCCCACAAAGGTGTTTATGAACCTGGCCTTCGCATCACATAAACCTTGCAGCTGCAGAATCAGAAGCAACTTTATTGTTTACAGGTTTACAGGTGAAACTAATTCATCAGTGGGTGAATACATTTTTGAGGCCCCATCGTTTATGACATTTCCATAAAAAAGAAAGGGGAGAATAAGAACAGTGCAAAGGGGAAGAAAATGATCTACATATTTACACATAGTACTTGATAAGACATAAGGTGATACCTGTATGGAAGGGAAGACCTTTCGGTTCATGTACTCCTGGCAGTATGGTCCAGAGGGGAGCTTTATTCTTATATGGCACCCATCGATGGCACCAACACATTTGGCGAACACTGGACTGTTGCCCAGGCCTTCAAACCCTCGTCCAACCTCTGCCAGCTCATGAGCAGCAGGGAACCGGATGACCTATTGTTAAACAAAAAAAAACATGATTATTTAATTACTGCATTGCATATCCGTATCTTAAGAGTTGTTGTGTCATATATGTTTCAATGAGTGTGTTGTTTGTTGTTCTCGTTTTGTATGTTGAAGCATGTGTATTTGGAATGAGCTGTTAGAATATCATGCTTCATGATAAACCAAAATTAAAATTGATCACCTCTGTGCGGAGAGCTGCAATGGCATACGTGCCACTGTGGACCAGCCTGTGAACAGTGGTCTTTGGCATGTCAAATGCCCCGGACACCACCAAATAGGAGGCGCCATGTGCCAGCCAGTACAGTGTGACAAGAACCATGATGTCCCGTCCCCAGCCATGTGTCCCCTCATCTGGTAACAGCCTGATGAGGGCCATGATGGTCTCCCGTCTCAGGCGGTACTCCCTCCTGAGGTGATGGTAGTCCGGGTCAAACCATCTTCGGAGCACACG
The DNA here is from genome assembly GCF_951216825.1 of Electrona antarctica. Classification (NCBI taxonomy): domain Eukaryota; kingdom Metazoa; phylum Chordata; class Actinopteri; order Myctophiformes; family Myctophidae; genus Electrona; species Electrona antarctica. The sequence goes on from NC_136811.1 coordinate 1,787,632, forward strand.
CACACCCCTGTTCACCTTGGCATATTTTACCAGAGACGGACTGTGGTCCTGTGAATTGAATTGAAAGTGAGTGATTGGTTTCATGTACACATGAACTATATGACTATATGCATGTAGTCTAAAATACATGCAATTTATCAACAATCTCTACAATGGCATGAGGCCTGTCATTAATAACTTTGACCTTAATGAGTACTTGACAGTGCATGCAAAACACAAGATGTGTGAATTGTAGGATTTTGTTTGACATCCATGACATTGCCTACCCACTTAATGATGTTTGGTTTAAGAACAGCTGGCTTACCTTGTGGATGAGCAGGATTAATGCACGACGAATTCGTGCTCTCCTGCGCTCGGACAGGGCCTGCTGCTCATTTTGTTGCTCTTTCCTTTTCAGCTGCAGCCACAGCCAAGAAGCTGTAATCACTGTCTTCATCTTGTCTGGTGATCATCACATTGTTTGTAGAACCCCTTTTATATTCTTGATATTCGTTCATGATAGGCATCACCTGGCGTGTGTTCTGTGTTGCCAGCCAATAGGGCATATAGTAATTAAGGTCCATAACATTTGGAGTGTAAGCAAAGAAGAGCATTGCTGGGAATTGAATCAGAGTTTTGAATAGGTACAGTCCAGGAAGGTACAGGTCAATAGAATTCATCAAAACATTTAAAGACATAAATACACACATCTATGCAAAAATAAAAATCATGAAATACAGTTAGAAAAAAAGGGAATAATAAGTGAACAAACAGTATAGAAAAATAGAGGGGGAGATGAAATAAGATTGTGATGAATTGTCTATTCTGCTATTCGGTAGGCTACTATTCTATAACTATATGCATATGTGACCAGGGCACTTTTCCACTACGTCACCCTGGGAGTTTCACCTGGCAGAGAATAATATGATAATAATACAAAATGATAGGCTACCAATTGAAAACCCACTGGGCTGCGGAAATAAAGAAAGGGAGCAGAGACGTGCGTTTCCAGTTGTACAATGATTATTGTTTTATTTATAACTCAAAAGCAGAATGAAATACTTGTGACTTTATTACAAAAGGGATTAAGACATGACAGTTGTGCGATACTATACCAGACAATAGCATGTGCTCCGCCAATGATACTGTCATAGTAACAGGTCTACCTGGTTACACATGTAAACTTATATTTATGGCAATGACAACTCTCGCAGGGTATACGATCGGAAGGTTGTATTCAGCCGGTTGTGTTCCAGTGATCCAGCTGTGGGACACGTCACAAGTGATCGCCGAATTATGCCGTCGCTTTAAAATGACAGCGTAGTGCATTCCGATTCTAGAGGCAAATTCACTCCACCAGTGACCACCACTCTGTCCTCGCATCGAATCCTCTCCTCCTCGCTGGGGGCGGAGCCGAGGAGCGAGTGGAGGACGCGAGGGGAGTGAGCGAGTGTGAAAGTTGCGGTATTGGAATTTGGCTTAACTGAGTACCTGGCTTTATAGGGGAGGGGATAATCAGTGACCACTTGCAGCTGAGCAATTAGGGCGTGGACACAGAACTCTGTGTAGAGACAGGTCTCCCTGTTACACATGGATCGGCGGTTCGAATCCCGGCTCCTCCTGTCTACATGTCGAAGTGTCCTTGGGCAAGACACTGAACCCCAAATTGCTCCTGATGTGCTGGTTGGTACCTTGCATGGCTTCCGCCGCAATCGATGTGTGAATGGGTGAATGTAATGCACAATCTATGTAAAGCGCCTTGGATAAAGGCGCTATATAAATGCACCATTTAACATACAGATTTTGCATGTAGGAAACAATGCAAAAGCTGCCGGAGATCTAAACAAAAGCTGCCAACGGTTGTCATCAGCGGATGGGGGGGTGATCCCCCTCCCCCCCATCCCAACCGCAGACTGTTTGAGATGCTGCCGCATGGAAAACGTTTTCAGTCTCAAAGCCACTGGAAATAGACTGCAAAAAAAGCTTCTTCCCCCGAACAATCAGTTAAATGAACGGACTGATAAGAACCAGAGCGAACCCCCCTCCCCCTTCTCGCACTATCATGCTCAAATTGCACCTTTCTAAACTATATTTGCTGTATATATAGAACATAGCCTCAAGTTGCACCTTATTAAACTAAATTGTGTTGTATATATGGAACATAACCTACTGTGAAGCTGTTCCTGAAAAGTTTACCTAACTTCGCTACTACAGGGAAAACATGTATATGTGGTACCCTTAGGCTGCCACCCCCTAATAGCAGCTTATTGTGACTTATGCCAGCTATTGAAGACATATTTGAATGCCAATAGAAATATGTGTGATATGACCACAATGTCAAGAAATGTCTCATTTTAAAGCTGCAAGTCTCTACTTTATACAGAAAAAAGAATTATGTTCCCTTAAGGTTCCCTTCCGAGAACCGATTTTGAGTTACAAGCCGTTTTAGTTTCATTACGTTTATAGCCCCATATAACACTGTGTGATTTAACTACAGTGACACACAATAGCTAATTTTAAAGCTTTAAATATCTACTTTACCCAGAAAAAAGACAAAAGTTTCCAGCATGTTGCATTCTATATTTATGGGCCGTTGAAAACACCATGCTCTGACTAAAGTAGGCCCTGCTTTTAGGCCATTTACACTAATCTTTGAAGTCCCATAAAAAACTGTTAGCCTGACCCTTGGGTTCCTGTAAGGCGCTCTCCGGGTCTCTCGCTTGGGTGTAGACCACTTCAGGATCACTGAATGTATGAAGCTCTTCATGTCTCCACAGGCACCTTCAGGGTTTTGGATACGGTACAGGACAAAGGCATTGTACATGCTAATCTGAAAAAGGTACATGAGGAATTTTGTAGTCCACTTCGAGGTCTTCCTGGTCCAGGGATAATAGGTGATGTGCTGATCCAGCCGATCCACCCCGTTCATCCACTGATTATAGTCAACCGCCGACTGAGGCTTTTCGTACACATACTGGGTCCCACCTTTCTGCCACTTTAGCACGTTGACCACAGTGTCCTGGTGGAAGGTCGACACCATCCTCACCACCTTGCTATCCCTCCAAGCAACAGACATCACTTTGCCAGTGGTCATGGCTATTCTGTCGTTGATTTTGAGGGTGGAAAGGCTGGCCTCCTGGATCTCTGGGGGTGGGCCTCTGTTACCCTGAATGGTCCCACAGCTATGGGTCTTCAGTTGGAGGAGGTGCTCAAGAAATGTCAAGAAATGTCTCATTTTAAAGCTGCAAGTCTCTACTTTATACAGAAAAAATAATTATGTTTGTAGCATGTTCCATGGTTGACTTATAAGCATTTTAGTACACCTTGGTTTGAGTGAAAAAGGTTCCCTTCCGAGAACCGATTTTGAGTTACAAGCCGTTTTAGTTTCATAACGTTTATAGCCCCATATAACACTGTGTGATTTAACTACAGTGACACACAATAGCTCATTTTAAAGCTTTAAATATGTACTTTACCCAGAAAAAAGACAAAAGTTTCCAGCATGTTGCATTCTATATTTATGGGCCGTTGAAAACACCATGCTCTGACTAAAGTAGGCCCTGCTTTTAGGCCATTTACACTAATCTTTGAAGTCCCATAAAAAACTGTGTGATATGACTACAGTGACACACAATAGCTCATTTGGAAGCTCTAAATCTCTACTTTACACAGGAGGAAGAACATGTTTCTAGAATGTTGTGTTCTTTACTTACTAGGCAGTTGAATACACAATAGTTTGAGCAAAAAGGCCCTTTGAGAAATCCAGGCATTTCTGAATGAACTCTTTCAAGGCCAATATAAAGGCCAATATAAACCATGTGATATGATGACCAAGACATGAAATAGCTCAAATGAAACATCAAGGACTCTACTTTACCCAAAAATAATAAGTGTCTAGCATATTCAGTGCTTTACTTCTAGGCAGTTGCATACACCTTGGTTTGAGAAAAGAACACAGCCACTTTTGAATTCTCTCCACCATGAATTTATTTTTCAGGGAGAAATAGTGTAGTTTACAGACAGAGTATACATGGAAGTGGACAAGAGATCACTTACACTTGGTTGCGTGCTGAAAATAGCAGATCTACAAACTCACAACGCGTCGCGAAGCAAATATAGATAATATAGAAATAGAATAGAAAATCGATCGGCTATTTTCAGCAAGTGTAAAATCAGCCATTACGACGGCATCAAGGCCGGCCAAAATACATTTTAGTCTACTAAATCACTTACACTTGGTTGCGTGCTGACAATAGCAGATCTACAAACTCACAACGCGTCGCGACGCAAATATGGATAATATAGAAATAGAAAAATAGAAAATAGAATAGAAAATCGGCTATTTTCAGCAAGTGTAAAATCAGCCATTACGACGGCTACTAAATAAACTGTAGATTTAGTCGACTAAAACACATCCCAGGTGACTAAAACTAACTGAAAACTACAATCAACATTTGCTGCCAAAAACACTGATACATGGCCATCCTCTTTCAGTACAGCACCTCTTCAAAAACAAAAAAATAAAGACAAGAAACATGACATAAAAAAGAAAAACATTACTTCGTCCCTCTGCACAAAGGTGCATGTCACATCATGCATAGGGTAGTTCTTGTTCCGTGTGGTACCGGATGTGACATGGACCTCTGTGCAGAGGGACGAAGCACACCACACACTGAAAACAGGTCTCACGGCGTGTGCCCCCCTCTCTGTGTTGGCTACACATCCTGCATCGTTTGCCAGGGTTTTTCTTCTTTAGAGTGGGGGGAAGCTTTTCCAGGACATGGAGTGTTGGCAGGGGTGCAATGTTGGCTGTTAGCCTGACCCTTGGGTTCCTGTAAGGCGCTCTCCGGGTCTCTCGCTTGGGTGTAGACCACTTCAGGATCACTGAATGTATGAAGCTCTTCATGTCTCCACAGGCACCTTCAGGGTTTTGGATACGGTACAGGACAAAGGCATTGTACATGCTAATCTGAAAAAGGTACATGAGGAATTTTGTAGTCCACTTCGAGGTCTTCCTGGTCCAGGGATAATAGGTGATGTGCTGATCCAGCCGATCCACCCCGTTCATCCACTGATTATAGTCAACCGCCGACTGAGGCTTTTCGTACACATACTGGGTCCCACCTTTCTGCCACTTTAGCACGTTGACCACAGTGTCCTGGTGGAAGGTCGACACCATCCTCACCACCTTGCTATCCCTCCAAGCAACAGACATCACTTTGCCAGTGGTCATGGCTATTCTGTCGTTGATTTTGAGGGTGGAAAGGCTGGCCTCCTGGATCTCTGGGGGTGGGCCTCTGTTACCCCGAATGGTCCCACAGCTATGGGTCTTCAGTTGGAGGAGGTGCTCACACAAGGACACGCTATTGTAGAAATTGTCCATGTATAAGACATGACCCTTCCCTGCCAAGTCTCCAAGAAGAGTGGTGACGGTGTCCATCAAGGAGTGGTACTCTCCAATGTACGGCTTCAAGTTATGGCAGTACGCTGTAGAGGAATCTGCTAGTATATAGGATTTTATCCCATACCGTACCGGCTTCAGCGGGTTGTAAACCCGGAAGGAAAGGCGTCCCTTCCATAGCAACGTACCCACATCTATGGCGATGTTCTGACCCGGCTCAAACATCTCCCGCCATCTCTTCACCAGGTAGTCCAGGATGGGACGGATCTTGAAGATCCGGTCCTCTTTATCCTCCAGGCGATCTGTGTAGTGGAGGAACTTCAAGATGAGTTGGAACCGGTTCCGACCCATCACTTTACCGAAGTACGGCGTGGCCAGTGCTTCGTCTGTTGACCAGTAGTCCGCCAGCTCTGGTTTGTGTATGAGCCCGGTAAGGAAGACTAGACCGAAAAAGTATTTGAGCTCCTTGAGGTCAAGATCCTTCCATGCATTGACCCTGGATTGGCCCGTTGGTGGCATCGCTGCAATGCTCCGCGCTGCATACGCATTTGTCTTGTTCACCATCAGAGTCAGCAACTCATCGGTGAGGAAAAGTTGCACAAAGTCAGAAGGCTCTACAGACTTCTGCGAGGTCCTGTGGTTCCAGTGAATGGTAAGGACTGGGGCTGCCAACCACTCTCATCCAGATGACGCCACTCTGGCTCAATATGTGAAGTCTGGACACGCCGTGGTTTGCCTCGACCTGAAAAAATAGAAATATATAATTACTTACAATAAGCACTAGAACTTCTAGTACATACACAATACATACTTTGTGAATTGGAGAGGGAAATCTTGTGCTCTCTAGAGCTGTTGCCCCCGCAACCAGACTACGGATAAGCGGTTGAAGATGGATGTACATTGTGTGTGTGTGTGATATGTGAAAAAAAAAAAAAAAAAAAAAAACTTCAACCGCTTATCCGTAGTCTGGTTGCGGGGGCAACAGCTCTCTAGAGTTGTTGCCCCTAGAGAGCTGTTGCCCCCGCAACCAGACTACGGATAAGCGGTTGAAGATGGATGGACATTGTGTGTGTGTGTGTGATATGTGAAAAAAAATAAAAATAAAAATCTTCAACCGCTTATCCGTAGTCTGGTTGCGGGGGCAACAGCTGAGCTGTTGCCCCCGCAACCAGACTACGGATAAGCGGTTGAAGATGGATGGACATTGTGTGTGTGTGTGTGATATGTGAAAAAAAAAAAATCCTTCAACCGCTTATCCGTAGTCTGGTTGCGGGGGCAACAGCTCTCTAGAGCTGTTGCCCCTAGAGAGCTGTTGCTCCCGCAACCAGACTACGGATAAGCGGTTGAAGATGGATGGACATTGTGTGTTTGTGTGATATGTGAAAAAAATAAAAAAAATAAAAAACTTCAACCGCTTATCCGTAGTCTGGTTGCGGGGGCAACAGCTCTGAGCTGTTGCCCCCGCAACCAGACTACGGATAAGCGGTTGAAGATGGATGGACATTGTGTGTGTGTGTGTGTGTGTGTAAGTGTGATATGCAAGTACATATACAATACATACTTTTTAAATTGGAGAGGGAAATCTAGAGCTCTCTAGAGCTTTTGCCCCCGCAACCAGACTACGGATAAGCGGTTGAAGATGGATGGACATTGTGTGTATGTGTGTGTGTAAGTGTCATATGAAAGTACATACAGAAAAATAAACGTACCCCTGCCTGTGCTGCCAACAGCGGCCTCTGGATCAGTGGGCTGGTGAGGTGCAGGCCTTCCTCTTCCCCTTCCCCGACCGAGAATTATAAAGAAATAAATCATTATTTACCATAAACACACTATTTACATATACAATGCAATAAATGCATTTTATTTGTGTGAAGAAATGTAATGTTACCTCTGCCTGCTCTGCCAACAGCAGCATCAGGTGGTTGTGGTGTTACTTCCCTTGCACTCTTAGCTGAAAACACAGTACAATATATATTTATTATTTAGATAATTAGGATGTGCACACCCAGCTTGAATGACATGCTTGAATAACATGCTAAACCCCTTATACCTAAACTTCTTTGCCTTTTTTTTCACTATTTTTGAATAGTTCAAATAGCCAATCTACAAGCTCACAATACAATATATCGATGTAAATAGAGCCCACAGTCTCAGTTGCCATTTAGTTCTGAAATTACATAACTATAGGTTACCTTCCAAGTCAAATGGATCACCACCATCACTGGGCTGGAGAGATGCAGACCTCTTCCGACCTGAAAATGCATATACATAATTACTTATTACCCCCCACACACACACACATAAATTAACTGTGTGCAAGAGTGCAGAAATGTAGCTTACCTCTGCCTGTCCTGCTATCAGCACCAACAGCGGCATCTGGTGGCGGGGGATCTGCATCACGTATCTCGACATCTGAAAATGGCGCAGACCATACAATATATATTTTAGTCAGATAACATCAACAATCTAGGGTGATGTGCACTATTTTATATGATTATTTTTTTGCTTGAATGACATCATTCAGACAGTCCCAGACAGTTGCAATTTAGTTAGTTCTGAAAAGGAATAAAACAAATCTTGCCTCCAGAGTAAAGAGACGACGACTCATCTTCATATTCTGACGAGCCGTATTGGTCTGACTCGTCAGAAGTCCAGGTAAATTCGTCAGACGAAAATCGCTCTACAAAAAAAAGAAAACGAATCAATATGCATGAATTAGTTAGACACTATCCAGACTAACAACTTACATTTTAGCGATTCAAATAAATATTACATAAATAAATAATTACATAAATAGGTCTGGCCTATACGCTTACCATCGGTAAATCGTCGCTCGTCCCTGCCGCTGCGCCGTGCACGCGTCGGTGACCAAGACTGGCTGGAACTCTCGTCTCCAGAATCGAGCCCAGACTTGAGAGGAGATCTCAAACTATTGTGCGAACTGTATGGAGACTCTAGCCGCTGTCTTTTGATGGATATTTTATGAACATGGACACGTATATATCAATCAGTGGTTACTTTATAGACAACTAGGTGCATCGATTGCACACAAGAGGAGAACTATAGGTTGAGACATGCAATACTGTGGTAACAGAGTAAACTGCTTATAGGTATTTACAATGAGGCTGTAAAAACAAGCCTTTGTTGAATGCTGCTAAAACACCCCAGGGGGGTCGGGGGTGCTGTTCCTGGCCTAATCTTAAGGACAGTGCCTATCTCCAACGGCTATACAACAGCTGTGTGTGTGTGTGTGTGTGTGTGTGTGTGTGCAGGGAGCTTCCTGCTCCCTGCTCTTCCAACTGATATGAGTCTACACTGTATTTGTGCTTAATCATTTAAGACTGGTTAACAATATAGTTTGAACTATTTCATCACATGTGTTCTGCATGCTTCATATATAGTATAGATATTGAATTAGTCCTATTTGGTATAAAACATTTAGTTCATTACATGATTGGTATAGTGTGACACATGAGCTGCATGCTATGTGTCTCTCCTCCTCCACCGGAAGATCCGGTGGGAGAAACAATTTGATTGGCTCCCATAGAAGCGGAGGTAGTTTGTTGGGTCCAGGGAGGCGGGATCTTGGAAGTTAGTAAAAAGGTGACGCTGTGAAACTGCTGAGAGTTCACACGGATTAGCGACATGATGTGACTCTACTGTATTTCACGGGGCCTTCTGCCCGTGGAAAGCCTTGTAACTGAGTGAATTCTGTTCAATAAAGCTGATCAGATGTGACTACAACCTGCTTGCTTCCTTTCTTCCACTCGACCACCATCACTGCTACAAAGACACATTTATGTCACGTGATGCTAAATACACATCACTTTCCAACCATGCACGGGTGTGACGGGAACGTGGAGTCGACGCACCCGACACATGAGAAGACTGGGATGATGGGAGGGAAACAGGATGGATGGACTGACCAGGATCGATCGGAAGAGAAAACTGGGATAACTTGATCGAATGCTGTGGTTCATCTTCCTCTTCATCATTCTCAAACTCAGAACCCGTATCAGCCCGGGGGATGGCACGGACAAATGCATCCAGCGTTGACTGACCACGGCCCGGAGCTAGAGGAAGCCTGCGCCCCCCACGGGTACCACTGGACCGGCCACGAGCTGTAACGCTTGGAGTTGGATCTACACTGGGCCCCGGTATGGCATCGTCGCCAGCAGCACCTCCTCCTCCACCACCACCACCCCCGCGGCGGCGTTTCGGGGCCTTTCCTCGCCCGCCTGGAACTGGAAAGGCTGGAGCTACACCACTCGGCCCAGGTTTGGACTCGTCGCTAACGCTATGATGATAATCACCTCCTCCACCACCGCCACGGCGTCTCTGGACCTTTCCTCGCCCGGCTTGAATTGGAAAGGCTGGAGCTACGGGCCCAGGTTTGGAATCGTCGCTATGATGATCATCATCACCTCCTCCTCCACCACCACCACCACGGCGTCTCTGGACCTTTCCTCGCCCGGCTTGAATTGGAAAGGCTGGAGCTACGGGCCCAGGTTTGGAATCGTCGCTATGATGATCATCATCACCTCCTCCTCCACCACCACCACCGCGACGGCTCGGAACCTTTCCACGCCCCGCAGGACCGTACGATGTACGCTTACGAGCCGACATGACACGCTCAAACTCGGACAAAACAAGCCAACAAGGTAACAAACTCACTCAATACAGATATCTCGCTCTCTCTCTCAAACACGTCTTCACTCTTCACTTCAATACGACCTACTCCCACAAATCGGTGGGAAAATCACACGCATTTTATATGCCAGTATTTGTTTTGATTGGTTTCCTTTGATTTTTAGGCGTTGTTTAGGCGATCGGTCGCTTGTTTTGCATTACGGGGCAGCTAGACCTCGGAGCTAAAACACATAAAGTTGTTGTTGTTTTTTTCTTTTGATGTGATGCTGTGCTGATGTCTTGTGTGCAAACATATAGCTTTGATCAGCGTTTTTCCTATCGTTCGTTGGCTTGGGACCTGGGGTCAGAGTGACACAAATAAAATAAATGGAGAGATAAAGTTGTCGATGTTTGTTTTGGTGGTCGTGGAATGTCTGGAATGGGTTACCGGAGCCGCGGCTTCCCCCCCCTCCCTCCCCCTGGAGCTGCTGTTGTGCGGCTGGCTGTTGTGCTGTTGTGGTGGCGTTGTGTGGTCCTTTGATCAGGTTTTGTATTGTTTGTTGGCTTGGGACATTGAGGTAATTCCGACACAGATGAAAGGAGGTGTAGAAGTGTTGAATGACACGGTTCACACGACGGCCGACGCTCATGTTTCAGGGCTACTGAAACATGTTGTGATTTACATTTGGGGGGTAATAACATTTGAATAAGCCTTGTTGTGCTGTAGTGGCTGTAGTGGCTGAACAATTAATTGTGAACCAACCATTGATCACAGCAACACGAAACTTTGTGACAAGTTGGGTAAGACCCCCACCTAGCCTATGCACCAAAAAAACGTCAATCCGTCATTTCCGTCAACGGTAGGTCTGGATTAATTAATCCAATCCGTCAATAACGTCAACGGTAGTCTAAGGGTTTTAATATGGCAAAAAAAAGCTCCCCATGCCTTATAGATCCTGCTTTACACATCTGCCCCTGAATCCCCATCTATAGAGGGTATGCGCATGCATAAAGTGAATGGCAGATCGAGTGGCAAATCGAGTGGCAAAGTGAGTGACAAAGGGAATTTAATGTTGTTTAAAGTAATTTCATGCGATCAAATAGGACTTTTCTGTTTGGATGTATGGGCTGTCAAGGCCAGAAAGTAGTTTTTTGCCACTCAGTAGTAGGCATGCCGCGGTTTACCGAATTTCGGTAATACCGCGACAGGAACAGCCACGGTTTTGATACCGTGAGATTTCCGAGTTTACGGTATTTTATACAGCGTTGGTGGGCGGCGCATGCTGCACGCATGCAGTGCAACTCCACTCCCAGACTAAGGCGAAACATTTATTTTCACCACACAGCTGCAGTAGATTGAAAAGTTGCTTCCTACCTGAGTTAGTGTTGCTGAAAGACACCCAGATCCAATTGTATATTCCATATTTCCACATGTACTAAACTAAACGTGTGAACTGTCAACACAGAGGCACGCAGTTGTGAGCATGCGCAGATTGCACTACCTCTCCTCCAGCGTGCAGGGTACAAAACGGACATTAGGGGGAGCCATAGTACAGTGAAATACAGTGGGGAATAGCTATTGATTCATTGATTGAATACTTTATTGGCAGAAATGTAATCAGTATAGGGTACAGTCAAACACATGTCCAAAGGGATCACTGAAAAAAGTCCTTGCAGTCTTGTTTCCATTCGGTCCTGGGTAATCAATTCATAATCATGACAAGTCACATGACAAATAACAAAATTCAAATGATCATAAAAGGTAAAAATAAAAAAATAAGATATGTAGGCCTACAGGTTGGGGAACAAAGAAGGGCTTATAAGGAGGTGGGGGTAGTCACTAGACATAGGTGGGGGGGAGGCAATCTTTATTTATTTTTTATTTTTTGAATATAAATACCGTGGAATACCGAGGTATAGGTTTTCAATACCGGCACCGTACCGTACTGTAAAATCTCATACCGTGGCATGCCTACTCAGTAGGCTTTCCCGCATAACTTCCGTATGATGATGATGTCACGCGCATACCCTCTATTGTTAGCTTATTGTTTTGCAATACATGCCACAAGTCATAAATCAGAATCAGCAAGTCTGATCGTCCCCGACTTTGGCTCACACGTTACACATTGAGCCAAATGTGATTTCACTTATACACCCACATAAGGATTCACTTCAGGGGAAAGGCATGCACGCTCAACTCAATAGACAGTCTTTAAGGGTTCAGCCGTGTGCTGGGTGCAGATTCAGGGAAAACGTATAGAAAAAAAACCTGAATAAAATCTGCACTTTCAGTAGTAGTAGTAGGAGTCTTGTTTAATAATGTTGAAGATCTGCAGCAGCAGTCAAACCAGACAAACACGTGTCGGTGCGCCGTGCGCAGGCCTTTGTCAGTGTCAATGAACCGGTGCCTGTGCGCCGAGTCCAGATTTTATTCCTTTTCGGATGCCATGCCACAAATGTCGCTGACCCGACCTGGCGGAGATCTGCACTCGGGCATACATGGAATTCATCATCTTTCGTTTGCCGTTGACTCACAGGTATTAGAATGAATCCATTCGAACCGACATCCTACCTCAACACTAGAAAGACCAAAGACAACATTGCCCAGTGTTCTACGTAGAAAATTCCTGGAGGAACACTCCCCAGAAGGGTGCCCACATGATTTTTTTTTGGGGGGGGGGTGCCTCAACTAACTCCTTCAATTCCCAGTGCTTATTTCAGGGTTCAATTATTATTTTGGGCCTGAAAAGGTTGAGAACCATGCACTGCTCTAAACTATTAATTAAAAAAACTTTATACATGCAGTAAAAAAAACTAAATCTAGTTCAAATACCCGTCGACGATGCCATGGGCAAAAAAAAATTAATAGACCATTATTTTATTTTCTTATTTTTGTAGCTATCCACAGCTGGCCTCTGAGACAGCGTAGTGACAAATTATTCTACATTAATTTCAGGATTTCAAATCAAATATAGCAAAAATAGCAGATTTACAAGCTCAAAACGCGTCACAGTGAGACGCGTTTTGAGCTTGTAGATCGGCTATTTTTGCTATCTGGAGTGAGTGTGGAAATATAGAGGCCCTCCATCGTCAAAGTTGCCCACCCCTGGTCCACTGGATACATGTCCATGGGATTGACTAAACAAGTCTTAGTACTTTTCTGGTTTCATCCTCGTAGCAGTTTTTGTATTGACTTGTGCTTTCGTTTGACATGTACCCATTCTACATACTGTGAATAAAAATGGATTCAATCAATCAATCATTCAACCCCAATCAATATGTGCTCCCATAGAGTCAATTTACTTGCCTCAAGTTCTGTGTGGCTGACGCAGTGCCCTGCCAGCTTCATCCTTCTCTCTCTGACTTTGTCAAAGAAAGAAAGAAAGAAAGAAAGAAAGAAAGAAAGAAAGAAAGAAAGAAAGAAAGAAAGAAAGGGCCAAATCTAATTTCATCCAATTCAATATAATCCAATCTAATTTAATTTAATAGTAAATTGTTGTTCCTTACAGTTGAAGCAGAAGCCATCAAAGGCCAATCCAATCTTCTTGCCCACTGACTCCAAGTATGACTGGCTGCTGGCCAAGATCTATGTGAGATGTGCCAATTTCACTAAACACCAGCTCAATGTTCACCTGCTGCGCACTCACCTGCTGGCAGAGGTCTTTGCAGTGTCACTGCTAAGGAATGTCCCCATGGTTCACCCCCTGTACAAGGTAACTGTTCACTGCTATGGTTCACCCACTGTACAAGGTAACTGTTCACTGCTATGGTTCTCCCCCTGTACAAGGTAACTGTTCACTGCTATGGTTCACCCACTGTACAAGGTAACTGTTCACTGCTATGGTTCTCCCCCTGTACAAGGTAACTGTTCACTGCTATGGTTCACCCCCTGTACTGTACATTGTACAAGGTAGGCAGGCCTACAGCTATTGTAATTTGATCAAATATCTTTCTTGTGCAGCAGCTCAACCAATTCAAATCCAGTTGAGATTATTAACACATATCATATTATTCACATATCATATTCACATACTGTATTAGCAACACAATTATAATGGGTATAACATTGGCTAGAGGATTCAGTTATCATCATGAGTTTTAAGAACTAATTTCCAATACTGTCATTCAATCTCTTTTCCCTCCTCAGCTCCTGATTCCTCACACCCGCTACACTCTGCAGATCAACAACCTGGCCCGAGGATTCCTGATTTCTCGCAATGGAGTTTTTAATGACGTAGGAAACAATGATTAACAGTTTGTCAAACACTGAAATTGAGTATAATTAATTAAGTATAATAAATACTAGTTTAGTCTCACCAGTCGCTACGAGTTGGAATAGAAGGTCTGTTGGGCACAGCCTTGTCTTGGTTTTCCTTCTACCCATCAAGAAGAAGCTAATTTGTCAATCTAGCTAGCTTCTGGTATTCCACAGAGCTCAATTCTTGGTCCTCTATTGTTCTAACTTATTAGCACTCATGGAGTGACCAATTTTATTAAAGTGTCACCACAAGTTGTCTGAAGACACTTTACATGTAGAGCAAAGAACTGACAGAGATCCCACACTGAGTAAACCATTATTTTTGCGACAGTGCTAACAAAAAACTCCTCAAGAAACGTCAAGCAGAACGTGCTCTAGGGTGGGCGCCGCTGGGCGGCCATCTTCCTTCACTTGTATGCTGACAATACCCAGCTATATCTCTTTGTAGCTCAACCCCTCTATGCTGACGATACCCAGCTCTATCTCTCTGTAGCTCAACCACTCTATGCTGATGATAACCAGCTCTAACTCTCTGTAGCTCAACCCCTCTATGCTGACGATACCCAGCTATATCTCTCTGTAGCTCAACCCCTCTGCTCTTGACCTGTTGTTGTCTATCATCAAGCATTAAATGCTGATTGTGTGTGTGTGTGTGTGTGTGTGTGTGTGTGTGTGTGTGTGTGTGTGTGTGTGTGTGTGTGTGTGTGTGTGTGTGTGTGTGTGTGTGTGTGTGCTTGCAAAGTGGAACATCACCAGGGCTAAACTTCACGTTATTCTACGTGATAACGCAACCAACATGAGTACATGTACTTTTTTTAAAAAGCACTGGTATCGGTATTCGGTATCGGTATCGGCTAACACATAAATTGTTGGATCGGAATCGGATCGGAAACGAAAAAAGGGTATCGGGACATCCCTAGTAGGTACCCTCACAAAAAACATGCAGTAATCCTGGTCTCTAAACTGCCTCCCCCTGGCCAGCCGGGGCGCCTGATGGAGGGGAAAGGAACTGGTTGGAATAACGTATTCCTTCCACACGCTACGTCCAACCAGGGAAACTCCCCCCTGTCAGGTGTAAAGGAGCAACTTGGACACTCAGGCATGAAGGAAGCATGAGTTCAAGTCCGTTGCTCTCCCCATGTCCCCCATATTTGGGGACTAGGTTGGCGGAGGGTGTGTAGAGCCCAGGATCACATTAGATAATTGACACAGGGGTGAAAAATGGGTTACAAAATCGTGGGATAAAAAAATAGGTAAAATAAATCTACAAGCCCTTCACCAGAGCTTCACCATAGTGCGTCACGTTCTTGTATATCTGCTATTATTTTAATAGCCAATGTATAGTTAAAGTGGCCAAAAACACAGATGCTTAACCTGTTAACAATCCTGTATAATCCCCCCCTAAAAAACATGCCTATACAAAGTATACCCAATGCAGTTACCCAAAAAGTAATTACTTGATTTTCTCTGTCCAACAACCGTTTTCTCTCATGTTTTCTGTCCACACTCAGGAGTGCCTCAAAGTCTAAGCTCAGTGGATGATTTGGTGAAGTTTGCCACGATGGTGATCTTCACGTTGGAGCGTTGGATGCCCAACGCTCCCAGCACCTTGCGACGTCCTCCTCCCACCACCAAGGGGAGCTCTAGTGAGAGCACCATGTTGGAAACCCTTCCTAATGTCGGCATGTCATTGGGGGGTGCATACTTAGTTTAGACTAGTCATTGGTTAGACATGGGTTAGGTTTAGGTGTGCTGCCCTGTGGGAGGTTAGGGTTAGGATGAGGGTTTGAGATAAGTTGTAGTTGTAGGACTAATGACTGGTCTAACCAATGACTAGTCTAAACCAAGTACTGTCTAAACTAAGTACTGCACCCGTAATTGGCCTCCATCTGAAAATATGTTGTTCCAGGGACCCCCCTCCAGAAGCAAAGATTTGAGTTAAAAACGTTTGTTCAAAGATTTGCACCACATTTTCACGATTTTTCAAAAATAGCAGATCTATAAGCTTGTAGCACTATGACCTTGTAGATCTGCTATTTTTCAAGGCTAAAGTATAACATAATGATTACAACTAAGGCTGTCAAAGTTAACGCGTTCATCGTGCGTTAACTCAACGTCCTTTTAACGGCGTTAATTTAATTAACGCGCGATTAACGCACGGTGAAGTTTGACAGAACGGTTGAGAGATGCATGCATCTGAATGCAGGCAGGCAGATTCCAATAGCCCCGCCTCTCTCTCATCCTCCCCCCCCCCCCCCCCCCCACTCTCTCTCTACCATTCCCACACTCAGTCCGGACTCCGGACCGTCAGTACTGTGATGTGTGCGGCAGAGGATGAACTCAGTGATTGATGAGCAGAGACGCACTGATTGTCTGCATTGAATTCAGGTGGTGGACGCCAGTATAAAAGTGACACTTGGGTGTTTGTACAGATCGGAGCACACGTCTTGCGACACGGCACTCTGGGGACGGGAGGGGCCGTTCGCTGGTTTTAGTCCAGCCGACAGCGAAGATAGATAGCGAGGGGGAGTTAGTTGTGAATGAAGCAGGAGGGGAGACTACACTTGCGGTCTCCTGTAGATAGACAGGGCTGGGAAATTAGCAGGGTGATCGGCCGCCTCGCTCCGCGATCTACGGTGACAGCTGACCAACTTTAAAGAGACTGTATTGTCAGCGCGGCACGCCGGCCAGCCAAGCATCCCCCGGGGAGTTGGACGGCGTCACAGCTCAGACCCCGGGGGGGGTCACGCCGCCAGGGCGAGTTAAGTACATGACCAAACACTGTTGTATATGTGTACACGTTGTAATACTGTCTGGTATTTTATAGTGTGTTTATAGTGGTTTTATCATTAAGTGCTTTGCATATGAAATGTCCTGTTATAGTTTATCATCGTCTTGCCTCCTTCTCTTATTGTTGTTCTATATTAACTTTAATAAAGATGACTCTGTTATATATTTAAATCCCTTGTCTGTGGTCCGTCCAGGTTCTGACATAGCTACAATTTGTAGCACACATAGTAAACCCACATTTATTACATTGGTGGCAGTGGTGGGAGTCATTAAAATGTCGGAATCTGGAAGTGAAACAGTTCAACTCTTAGAGAGCACTAGTCAGCCTCAGCCTAACATGATTTCCCTACCTATATTACCTATAATTCCACAACCAATTTTTATGCCAGAAATGTTTACTGGTACAGGGCGGGAATGGGCTGATTGGGCTGAACAGTTTGAAATGGCTGCGGATGTCAATAACTGGAATGAACCCATGAGATTAAAATTCATGAGTCTGCTTTTGGCAGGTCGAGCTCGTGAGGTGTATAGTGGGTTACCTGCAGCAGCTAAGGCTAACTATTTGTCGCTAAAGGCAGCAATGGGGAAATGTTTGGGCCCTTGTGATAATGATGATTGGAACAGGGCTAGCTTCTCTTCCAGAAGGAGGTTACATAATGAGACTGTTAGAGAATTTGGCATTGCACTTCGCCGCTTGGTTATTAAAGCATACCCTTCAATAGATCTTAATATCCAAGATGTGTTGGCTAAGGACCATTTTATTGCACATGTTGGTAATGGAGATTTGCGCATTAGCCTTCGCAGTGCTAAACCTGCAACATTAGAGGAGGCCATTAACCTTGCTGCCGAACTTGAACTAATTAGGAGTTTGGAGAGTGGAGGCCCAATAACTGATGATAAGGTGTGCGGCATTGTTGAAAAATCTGTCTGTAGCGAGCACATGGACTCCCTACTTGGGGTTGTAGAAGACCTAAGGCAGGAAGTAAAGTCTTTGCAATCAACAGTAGAGGCCATAAGCCTTCCAAGTGAATCTGCATTTTCACACGCATCACTAGTATCTGTTCCATTCTTGCACCCAGTTCAAACCCCTATACCCCCAAATACACAAAATGCTGAATCAAGCAAAGAATGCTGGGAGTGTGGTTGTACGCGTCACATACGGCGTGACTGTCCTTATTTTACACATAAACTAGCAGGGTCATGCACTAAGGCCCAAATGCCTGATCCTCGTTCTACAGCCACTGTGGCCCCGGATAGTTTAAAGGGCAATTCTGGATATCTTAAAGGAAAAATAGGTGGCCTTGACTGTTTTGTACTGGTTGATACCGGAGCCTCACGCTCTATTATTCCTAAACAACTGTGGTTGTCTGTTACTAAAGGTGGTGGTGACTTGACAGATTATATTGGCAAAGCTACAGCAGCTAATGGAGGTGGGATGCATATCTTGGGGTCCTGGCAGACTGTATGTCAATTCGATTCACTTGCACTTGTTGCTGAGTTTCTAGTCTCTGATATCCCCTCCACAGAGGTTTTGCTCGGCTTTGATTTTCTAGCCAAGTATGGGGCTGTTGTTGATCTGGGGAAGAAACGGTGTCAGATAATGGGCAAACAATTTCCCTTGGTTGATCTTAATCCCTCATTGGAGCCCCAGATAGTTGTTGTCCACACGGATACAGTGGTACCCCCCCGCAGTGAGGCCATTGTTTGGGGACAGGTCCAGAGTGGGTGGGGGGATTATGCAGAAGGGATGTTAGAACCGTCCACCTCCATTTCTAAACAGAGTGATGTTTTGGTAGCCAGAGTGGTTTGCAGTGTACAGCAGGGTAAACTACCAGTGCGAGTTATTAATGTAACTAATGATGGCCTACCACTAAAGAGCGGCATGAAAATAGGCACACTGTTTACTGACATTGAAGTGGGAGAAGAGACGACAGAGCAGTGTGAGGACGGGGAGGGAGGAACCTTATTGCCACCTTGGACTGTTAACACACTTATGGATCATTTTGGGGTAGGGGAGAGAGGTTTTGCCCCAGATGAGATGAGAGCAATTAGGCAGTATTTCCACAAATACATGGATGTGTTCAGTCGGGGAGATGCAGATTTGGGCAGAACACATTTAACATCACATAAAATTGACACTGGGAATGCACAACCCATTAAGTTGCATCCTCGACGGGTTCCCCTTCACTTACAGCAGGAAGTAACAAATAATTTGACACACATGTTGGCTAATGGGATAATCCGTCCTTCCTGTAGTCCATGGGCAGCCCCAGTTGTGCTTGTGAAAAAGAAGGGGGGTGGCCTCCGGTTCTGTGTTGATTATAGGAAACTCAACGAGGTTACTAAAAAAGATGCATATCCTCTGCCTAGGATTGATGATGCCCTAGATAGTCTGTCACATGCTCGTTGGTTTTCTACTTTGGATTTGGCTAGCGGTTATTGGCAGGTGGAAGTAGAGCCAGAGGATCGAGCTAAGACTGCCTTTGCCACCCGTCAGGGATTGTTCGAGTTTAATGTTTTGAGTTTTGGCCTTTGTAATGCACCTAGCACTTTTCAGAGGTTAATGGACCTAATCCTTGCTGATTTACAGTGGACTACGTGTTTAGTTTACTTGGATGACATCATTGTGTTTGGCCGTACGTTTCAGGAACATCTGACACGTCTTGATGACGTACTGGGAAAACTCCAGAAGGCCAACCTGAAAGTTAAACCATCCAAGTGTAATCTATTTTCTACCCAAGTCCATTACCTGGGGCATGTTATATCTGCGGAGGGAGTAGGGCCAGACCCAGCTAAGGTGGAGGCAGTCAGAGAGTGGCCCGCCCCAACCAATCAGACTGAGGTTTCCAGTTTTATAGGGCTAGCGTCTTATTATAGGAGGTTCGTGAAAGGTTTTGCAGACATTGCTCGCCCTTTACATAGGCTGACAGAGAAGGGGAAGCGTTTCCAGTGGACTGAGGCCTGTCAATGTGCTTTTGACCAGCTTAAGACTAGCTTGATTACTGCCCCTGTGTTGGCTTATCCAGACCCCTGCAAACCCTTTATTTTAGATACAGACGCAAGTGATGTGGGAATAGGAGCAGTGATATCCCAGGAGGAGGGAGGCTTGGAACGAGTGGTTGCATACGCCAGTAGGGCCCTTACAAAACCGGAACGTAAATATGCTACTACAAAAAAGGAGCTTTTGGCTATGGTGGTCTATACCAAACACTTCAGACATTATTTGTTAGGTAAAGAGTTTGTGTTGAGAACTGACCATAATTCACTGCGATGGCTGCACAATTTTCAGGCTTTAGAGGGGCAGTTGGCTCGCTGGATTGAACAGCTCGCAAATTTCCAATACACCATCGTTCATCGGCCAGGCAAGCTACACAGCAATGCTGATGCTCTCTCTAGGCTACCAGGCTTCCTTGAAAAGAAACAGCAGTCTGAACAGGAGTCCCCTCAGGGAGTGCTTGCCAAGACCAATCCAAAAGTGCGTGTGGTGCAGGACGTTCCAATCGCTGTGGTAGCTAGGGAAATAGATGAGCTGTCTCAGGCACAGATGGCAGACAGTGAGTTGCAGAGAATAATTGAGTGCAAAAATCTGGCAGCTGACTGTGTAATTCCGGACGATCCGGATTTACAGAAATATGCTCAAATTTGGGCTCAGCTTAAAATGCAGGAAGGCAGACTAGTGAGGATTCCGGCTGCTCATTCTGATGCGGCATCTAAGGTACAGGTGGTTTTACCTCAGTCGATGGTGCCAGATGTTTTGAAACAGTTGCACAATGTTTCAACTGGAGGCCATTTGGGGGTGCAAAAACTTCAGGGGAAGGTTAAAGACCGATTTTATTGGCTGGGGTGGTTTGGAGATGTTAAGACATGGGTCAAAGAATGTGTAGACTGTGCTTCCCGTAAGACTCAGGGGAAACAGCCACGTGCCCCTTTACAGCCATCTGTGACATCGAGGCCATTTGAGAGGATTGCACTTGACATTCTGGGCCCTCTCCCAGAGACCCCGAGAAACAATAAGTACATATTGGTTGTTGGTGATTACTTCTCAAAGTGGACGGAGGCTTTTCCACTGCCTAACCAGGAGGCCTGTACTGTTGCTAAAGTTTTGACTGAGCAATGGGTGTGTCGGTTTGGCGCCCCCCGGAGTCTGCACTCAGATCAGGGACGCAACTTTGAATCTAATCTGTTTAAGGAATTGTGTAGTCTGCTACATATGCATAAAACTCGCACCACACCATATCACCCAGAGTCAGACGGGTTGATAGAGCGGTTCAATCGTACTCTCTTGGATATGGTATCCCTCTTTGTGGAGGAGAATCAGGCTAATTGGGACACACTTTTACCGTATGTTATGCTGGCTTATCGTAGTAGTGTGCATGCTAGCACCCTTTTCACCCCTTACAAGGTATTGTTTGGCCAGGAAATTGTCTTGCCGGTCGATGTTATGTTAAACATTGACAACCAGGAGTCCTTTGCCTCAGTGGATGGGTATGTGTCTAGATTGAGGGACACATTGTCTACTGTGGTTGAGGCAGTTAAAAAACATCAAGCCAGGGCCTCGGGACACCAGAAAGTGGCTTATGATTTCAGGGCAAAGTTCCAGTATTATTCTGAGGGAGAACTCGTTTGGATGAGGAATAAGGCTAAAAAGCGGGGAATATGTCCCAAACTCCAGAGACGGTATAAAGGCCCCTTTAAAGTAATTGACAAGGTGACAGATGTTCTCTACAGGCTGGTGCCGGTTCAGGGAGGCTCAGAAACCATTGTACATTTCAATCGACTCAAACCATGTACTTCTTCTTTGGCAGTGCCATCTGAGCCGGTGGTGAGTGAGACATCCAGGAGAGGCGAACGGAGAGACTGTCCTATTCAGCCACAACAAAGGCAGCAGTCGGAGGTCATGCCTGGTGCCAACTGCGGACACCTTGGTCCGCCTAGCCGGGATGCCCCAGCGGAGGCAAGGACAACACCGGCGGGGCAGACCGAGGAGGCAGGAAGGCAACAGAGGGCCCCATCTAGAGAAGCAAGGAAGTCACCAGTAAGGCCGAAGGACAAGGATGCTGCTTTGGGGGATGATAGAGGGCAACATGAGGTCCCTTCAGCAGAGTGCACTGCCCCTGCATCAGTTCCTCCCATCAATGTGCCTGGGTACCTGGGACAACTAGCTCCAGGGATGGTTGGAGAGGGACGTTCGACACGGCAGCGGAAACCAGCAGTTTGGACAAGAGACTACGACATGTCACTCTAGTATAGACTCGAGGACGAGTCCCTTCAAGACGGGGAGGAGTGTGATGTGTGCGGCAGAGGATGAACTCAGTGATTGATGAGCAGAGACGCACTGATTGTCTGCATTGAATTCAGGTGGTGGACGCCAGTATAAAAGTGACACTTGGGTGTTTGTACAGATCGGAGCACACGTCTTGCGACACGGCACTCTGGGGACGGGAGGGGCCGTTCGCTGGTTTTAGTCCAGCCGACAGCGAAGATAGATAGCGAGGGGGAGTTAGTTGTGAATGAAGCAGGAGGGGAGACTACACTTGCGGTCTCCTGTAGATAGACAGGGCTGGGAAATTAGCAGGGTGATCGGCCGCCTCGCTCCGCGATCTACGGTGACAGCTGACCAACTTTAAAGAGACTGTATTGTCAGCGCGGCACGCCGGCCAGCCAAGCATCCCCCGGGGAGTTGGACGGCGTCACAGCTCAGACCCCGGGGGGGGTCACGCCGCCAGGGCGAGTTAAGTACATGACCAAACACTGTTGTATATGTGTACACGTTGTAATACTGTCTGGTATTTTATAGTGTGTTTATAGTGGTTTTATCATTAAGTGCTTTGCATATGAAATGTCCTGTTATAGTTTATCATCGTCTTGCCTCCTTCTCTTATTGTTGTTCTATATTAACTTTAATAAAGATGACTCTGTTATATATTTAAATCCCTTGTCTGTGGTCCGTCCAGGTTCTGACATAGCTACAATTTGTAGCACACATAGTAAACCCACATTTATTACAGTACTATAGGGCTGCGCACTGGACAGTTGAGCTGTGAGCAGAGGCTGAATGCCTCCGTTCGGCTCGTTATTAGTTTGCTTCACAATGTGTTAGATCAGAAGCTCTTTGAAGTGGGCATTGGGCAAAAGCAAAACTCTGGCAGTTTTGGTTGACAAACATAGTTAGTTAGTTGTGGAAGCTTGATGCTAATCATGCTACACAGACCATGCTAATGAGTGCTAAAGATAATGTTGACTTGCAGGAGAGAGAGGGGCAGGGGCTCGTGTGTGTGTGTGTGTGTGTGTGTGTGTGTGTGTGTGTGTGTGTGTGTGTGTGTGTGTGTGTGTGTGTGTGTGTGTGTGTGTGTGTGTGTGAGAGAGTGTGTTGAGTTTATGATTTTGTTTCCCTCTTCCATGGTATTTGCAATAAAGCAAGCATTCTCCCATGTTGAGTATTTAAAACTTGAAAAGACCACCAGTGGTCCCTGAGGGGATTCCAGGTGGCCCACAGCTAAATTATGGAGGGTTGGTAACCAAATGAACCCTTATAGATCTTTAACTCTCAAGAGTTGAATAATTGTTA
The DNA here is from genome assembly GCF_951216825.1 of Electrona antarctica. Taxonomy (NCBI): domain Eukaryota; kingdom Metazoa; phylum Chordata; class Actinopteri; order Myctophiformes; family Myctophidae; genus Electrona; species Electrona antarctica. Next base: position 1,811,257 of record NC_136811.1, read on the forward strand.
AACAAATGCATTACTTAAAGTTATAGTACACATAGTACATGCATACACCTTCCCTAATGATTATATCTGGTTTCAGTATTTATTTATGGTGTATTGTCTCTATTATTAAGGTTATTGTAGCAGTCAATTTATATTGGGGGTCGGGAGGGGGCGGGGCGGGGGTCCCGAGACATTGCCAAAGCATTTCCGGGGGTCTCTGGCAAAAAACGTTGAGAACCCCTGCATTAGACCACAGACCCCCAGATAGATGTGCATTAGACCACAGACCAGATAGATGTGCATTAGACCACAGACCAGATAGATGTGCATTAGACCACAGACCAGATAGATGTGCATTAGACCACAGACCAGATAGATGTGTATTAGACCACAGACCAGATAGATGTGCATTGGGCCACAGACCAGTTAGATGTGCATTAGACCACAGACCAGATAGATGTGTATTAGACCACAGACCAGATAGATGTGCATTGGGCCACAGACCCCCAGATGTACACATGTTACCCTTTTTCATGTGTGGGACCCATGTAACTTTGAGAGTGTACAAATGGAACCAAATGGAGCCATAAGGGTCCATTCACTTCCATGGTGTCTTTGGCATTTAATTGTGTGTATTGTATGTAGCCATGTTGTCTAATTAAATGCTTTTTAAGTATGCCCATTATACGGGACCACTTCTCATTTATTTTCACTTTGGTTCCATTTGTGCTCTCTTGAAATTCCAGACCTGTAATGGTCAATTTGGACCCCTGGTTATCCATAATAGAGCTGTATTTATCCTGGAAACATTCTTAGTTTACACCAGTTTTGAGAAGAAGAAGAATAATGTTTAGTGTTGTACGCACGCACGCACGCACGCACACACAAACACACTCACACACACACACACACACACACACACACACACACACACACCATTTTCCAGAATCAGATCATTTTCAAACCAAAAATAATATTTCAAACTAATGTACTTTCTCAAGCCTCTGGAATAAAAAAAATGCAGTTTGTGAAAATAAGTTCATGTGTTTGTGTGTGTTCTGTTCATATGTATGGGTTTTCATGAAAGTTAATTATAAATTAATTGCTCCTGAATGTAATATGTATTCCCTAAAGGCAAAGCAACAATGAAAATATCTGTCAGTTGACTGTTTCAAAAGCAGATGAAATTCAAGAACAGTGAGACTTCATGTTCTGGCATCACAATAAACTAAACATTGAAACAACTATAGGTCATCGTCGTTTAGCTGAAATGAAGTTCCACTTTAGTACATAGCAGCCTACCAGTAAGACACCCTGAGGGCGAGGTTGCGCTGAAACGAAATATGGCACAGTTGGGAAGCAGGAGTCAAACTATTAATCTGATGTCCGTGAGGTCAGAATTAGAGTTGCTGGCCGGCTCCATACAGTATGCAGATCTAGGTGATGATCCAGTTCCAGTCTTTTCCATGTACAGTATGGCTATCCAGGGTTTGATGAGGTCAGTGTTGTGATCTTCATATAAGGAGATCCAGGTGATGCTCACTAGGGGCGCCGGAGGGCGGGGGTCAGACGGGACAAAATGTCCCCCCACTTTTCAGCTATTTAATTATTCTCTTTTTTTATGTATTTTTCCCCCGCAAGGCATCTGGTCTTGCAGTAGTCAGTCAGTATGCAAATGCAATGCCAGTTGGTACCACAAGGTGTAGCACTGCCCTCCCTTTCTTTGTTCTCACTTCTGTCTGCCTGTGATCAACTGTCTACCAGTGTCTGGCCCGACACAATTGCTAATGACTTAATTGACTTCTAATCAAGTTGTGATCTTGGGCTTAGGCTAGTTTGCTAAGGCTTCGTACACACCTAAAGAACAAATGTTCGGTCCGTGTGCGATGCCTGATTGCTATTTGTGTTTTAATATTTTTATTACGTTTTTTCAAAATAGGACAGACAGATAAATAATAAAAAAAGAAAAGAAGACAAGACAAAAAAGAAGAAGAAAAGAACAGGGCATGATTTCATTACATTACAATAAATTACGCTGCTAGCTTGTGTAAAGAGTGGAGGACATACAACTAAATGCTGAGGTTCAATGTGACATTTGAGCAAGGTGATCTAGAAATGGCTGCCATATAACATAAAACTTATTTGAATTGTCCATCATGTCATAACGAATGTTCTCCATATGTAGTATACAAGTAAGTTCTGTTAACCAGGTCTTGAAATGAGGTACTTCATCTGATTTCCAGAGTCTTAGAATCACTTTTTTTGCAATTACCATACCATACATCATTGTATTTTGTACAGAAACATTGTGATTTGACAGTATTTGAGAAGAACCAAAAAGTGCGGTCTCTGGGTCAGGTTCAAACACACAACCATAAACATCTGAAAACCATTTAAATATATCACACCAAAATGTATACAATTTTGGGCATGTCCAGAAGAGGTGGGTCAGGGTACCTTCTGCCATTCCGCAACGATCACATAGTGGGGAGGTAGTTGGAAATATCCTGTGTAATTTTGTTTTTGAGTAATGGAGTCTATGCATAACTTTAAATTGTATTAATTGATGTCGAGTGTTAACAGAACAAGACTTCTACAAAGACCCTCCTCCCAGACATCATCCCCAATCTGCATTCCTAGTTCTTCCTCCCAAGCATTTTTCAAAGAATGTGTCTCAAAGTTGATTTGTTCAGAGAGTGTATTTATCACTTTAGAAATTAATTGTTTTGACCCAGGTGGACACAATAAATGTTTGTACAATAAATTGTCTTCAGGAAGAAACTCAAAATTGGGGATAGATTGGCGAGCATAGTTCCGTACTTGTAGATATCTAAAGAAATGGGTTGTGGGGAGAGAGAATTTATTTTGTAACTGTATAAATGAGGCAAAGTGGTTGTCAATGTACAGGTCTTGTAAAGTGATTATACCTTTGAGTCTCCAACTGTTGAAAGACACATCTGAGAGGGATGGGGGAAATGCATGGTTGTTGTATATTGGAGTGTATATGGATGTGTCTGGTAGTTTACTATACTTTTTTATTTGTTGCCAGATTTTGAGACTGTTCAAAATAACAAAGTTATCTGTGTTGGTATGAGTGGGGGTTCTAGGGGCTGAAAAAAGGAGTGCTGGGAGAGAAGAAGTTTTAATATCCTTCTTTTCAATGGCAATCCAAGAGGGGGTGTCAGTGGAGACCTCTACTTTGTAGCCATCCTGCCAATATGCAAGGGCCCTTACATTCGCTGCCCAGTAATAATGCAAAAAACATGGTAAACCTAATCCACCCATCTCAATAGGTTTGTGTAGGTGCGTCTTCGATATTCTATGAGCTTTAAACCCCCAAATAAATGGCATAACTATTGAATCTACTGATTTAAAAAAAGATCTTGGTAGAAAGATGGGGAGGTTCTGAAAAAGATACAAAAATCTAGGAAGGGAAACCATCTTGATTGCATTAATGCGACCAACCATAGAAAGAGGAAGAGTCCTCCATTTTTCAATATCCCTCTTCAATCTTTCCACTTTTTCAAGAAAGTTCATCTTAAGAATTAATTTGGGGTTTTTAGGGAGGGTTACCCCCAGGTATTTCACTTTGTCCGTGATTTTAAAAGGAAGGTTATGTAAAAAATCACTATCAAGATCAGCACCTATTGACATAAATTCACTTTTCTGCCAATTAATATTGGCGTGCAGAGCGGTGTAATGTGACAGGTGCTGATCTATCTAGGTTTGTAAGGATGGAGGAGGATGGATTAGCATATAATATTTTAATCCACGAAACAAATGTATCTCCAAATCCAAATTCCTCCATTACCTTGATCATATAAGGCCATTCCAATTGGTCAAAGGCTTGCTGTGCATCCAGACAGAGGACAGCTAGCTTAGAGCCCCTCCCATATTTACGATACATAATGTTCATTAATCTTCTGACATTGAAAAATGAAAGTCTATTAGGAACAAAACCTGTCTGGTCCGGATGTATTATGGATGAGATGTGTTTATTTAGCCGGGCTGCTAGTTTTTTAGTAAAGATTTTCAAAGATCTGTATTCAGTAGAGCAATTGGCCGGTATGATGATGGTTCAGTCTCATCCTTGCCCTCTTTTAGGAGCAATGAAATGTTAGCTTCATATAATGTACCAGGGAAGTTCTCAGTTTCAAACGAGTGATTAAACATCCTCAGAAGAAGTGGGGCTATCTTATCACAATATGTTTTATAAAATTCAATACCAAAGCCATCTGGACCAGCAGCTTTACCATTGTGGAGTGATTGTATGGCTTCTAGGATCTCTTGGAGGGTAATCTCAGAATTTAAATAATCTCGAGCATCCTCACTAAATTTTGGTAGTGTCAAATGTCTCAGCCAATTACTAATATTCCCTTTTGCTTTTGACGTGTATAATTGTTCATAAAACTCTCGAAAAGTGTCATTTATACGCTTTGGCTCAATAATAATTTCTCCAGATTTTGACTTGATTTTATGTATAGCTCTACTTGCTTGTAAACCTCTAAGCTGTCGGGCCAATAATTTATGAGGCTTATCCCCCAGTTCAAAATGATTCTGTCTAATCTTATATAGTTGTTCAGTTATTTGAGTGGAAAGAATAGTATTGTATTCGTATTTTGATGTCAGAATATTTTGTAAAATAGACACATCAGCAGAGTCTCTGTAATTGATTTCCAACTGTGATAGTTCAATTTCAATTTCTGAGAGGCGTTTTCGCCTTTTCTTTCTTGTAAAAGATTCAAATGAAATAATGTGGCCTCTCATGACAGCTTTGAAGGTTTCCCACAAAGTGGAGTCTGTAACAGCTAGATTATCATTGATTTCCAAGAAATCTGAGATCCTATCAGCCATATGCTGACAAAAAGATGCATCAGAGAGTAATGATGAGTGAAAACGCCAGTTAAATTGTTGTTTTTTGAAATTGAGGTCGAGAACTAGGGAGACTGGGGAGTGGTCAGAAATTAAAATGTTGTGGTATTTTGAAGAAATTACATTTGGTATCAATTTAGAGTCTAACAGAAAGAAATCAAGTCTAGAAAATGATTTATGTACTGGGGAAAAATAGGAGTATTCTCGTTCACTGATTGCTATATGATTGCTGCTCCAATTCATTTTCAATGGGAGTCATGTCGTTTGATCGGACAAACCTGTCCGATGTGGGGACGGAGGGCATAACAAACACATCGGACACCTTGTAGTCAAAACAGCCAACGGACAGGGTGGGACTTCAGATCGGACAGAAGGGTGGGTTTTAACCGCCAACCAATAGGAGAGAACTTCCGTTCTTGACAGCACTGGGCGGGATTTAGGCTGTAGTCTTCTGAGTTACGTAAAACAGACTATTATATCGCTTGTTTGTATGTCTTCTTTTGGCTACGGCTGTCAATAAAGTTTGATTGATATATTCTTGTGATCTGTTTGTTTGTATATGTTTTCTGTATCCTGATGATTGCTGTGCACAAGACAAATTTCCGAAAGGACAAATAAAGTATCTATCAGATAGATACTATATTACTACTATATACTATATTATAATAGATAGATAGATTCTATCTATCTATTATAATAACCTTCCGACTGGAGAGAGCCGTAGTCTACTAGCCTATACGTGGCGCCCGTGCGTAACTTGGAGAGTCCAAGTTACGTCTCCAGTGAGTGAGTCCAGTCTGGTACGAAGTTCTATAGATCTAGTTTAGAATTGACACGTGTGGTAGTTGTTGTCATTGTCAATAAATACCCAATTCGTCAATTCTAGTTGACAAGTCTGGTACTGATGAGGTAGTCCCTATAAATATCACCTTGTAGTACAAGGGAATTGCAAGAGAGCAGACATAGCACCAAAGAAGAGGCTCTGCAGTGCGCGCATGACAGACGAGAAATTAATACTTGCAGTTGCACAGTATCCTGTCCTATACAATAAATCCCATCCCTTTTACCACGTAGCTGCCAGGCGAAAGCAGGCGTTGCGTGCGGTTAGCCAGGAGACAGGCCTGGATGGTAAGTTGGATAGGCCTATTGCCTAACGTATAGTAAGGGCATCAGGTATTTATCAGGTATCTGGGAAGAAATTTCTTCACCAATGTGTTTCTAAAGGTGTCTAGGAGTTGAATTTCAAACTTTTAGTACATTTTATAATGTAGGCTACTCTGCCTTGCAGAGTCCCTAGGCATTTTGGACTTAACATCATGTACCGTGTTTTCGAAATCATACTAAAAGTTTGAAATTCAACTCCTATTCAACTAGATGAAGTTGTTTAACAGGATAGGTGGGCACAAAGAGTGGGTAGGCTACCTCTGTGTTAAATAGGCTATTTGTTCCATAAATGTATTCATAATTACGAAAGTGTTGAAGTGAAGTAGCCTACATGATTTAACATGCTTAAACAACATTCGACAATAAGGTATAATATTTCTAACATTGTGCTACATGCCATGCGATTGATTGATATTCTTAACATGGAGCCAACTTTTTGTCATACACTATAGGCTACTTCACTATCATTATTTATTGTCATTGTTGCAAAGTCAATGAGTAGGCCTAAAGAAAGTCTTAAAGCGTTTAATTTGTCCCTATCATGATCTACATTATAAGCTTGATAGGACATTTGGCTGTTTCAATGCCGATGCTGCATGTTATCACCGTATACACGCTCCTACATTATAGCCTACGGTACTTGACAAAATGTAAATCATTAGGCCTATAGGCTTCAGTATTTTGTTAGGTACACTTTTAGGCCTACATAGCCTCTTCCACAAATGTACAAGCGTCGCAAATAATATATTCAGAAATAGCTACACCAGGCTTTTCAAAGCGCGCGCGCGTATGCGTGCGACTTTTACTGTGCATCACCATTTGGAAAATATCCAATTGATATCAATGATACCAGGCGCCTGCGTTGCACGCACATTATCTGGTGTGTGCCCGTCTAGTAACGGTCGAGCTACACCGAGCACGTTTGTGCGTAAATCGCGCACACGCGAGCCCCACATTATCATACGCGCACTTTAAAATGGGTCAATTTTTGAGGTAAAGGAAAAGGAGAAACCCCAAAAGTGGCAGTGGGGGGGACATGTTAAATACAAGTGGGCACTGTATGAAATAATGTTGTTTTTGGAGCCCCATGTTATGGAGAGAGACACTACCTCCAACTACCCAACTGGTAGTCATGACTGTTTACAAAAGGTAGAACACAACAGGTCAATTCAAAAGGCTCAACAATAAATCTTTCAATGGGACCTAAACTTTCAACAACCCTGTCTTAGCACCACCCGGAAGAGCATGTGTATTTCTGTCTGTGGGGTAAAAATATGGAATGGCTTGACTGAGGATGTGAAACACAGCAGACACATCTCTCGATTCAAGATACTATTCAAGCATATCCTTTTGGCTAAATACAGTATATCATAAGTTAATTTGTATATAACATATTTAACCTATGAGGATGATGATGATGATGATGATGATTATGGTAATTAATTTATAGTGATCCTGGTGGATCTCTATGGTGACACGGGGGTGGGTGGGGTATGTGAGGATACGTGAGGATTTTTATTTTATTTTGATGTTCGTAGGATAGGCATTTATAAGCTTTCAGCTTCAGCCTATTCCTTTTGATCACCTCCAGTTCTTTTTGGTTATGTAACCGTGTGTTAACGAATAAGCTGTTTTGTTACTGTGAAGATGATCAAATAAACTAAAACTAAACAACCTTAATAGAAAACAGTCAGCAGCACCCTGCCAACCAGGACCTATTCCAGGACCTATTCCCTGATGCAGGTAAGAATGTATCACTCATGACTCTTTCCAAATTCAACACAATAAGTACATAATAAATATTTTCGAACCTTTCACAGAGGAAATTCAGCATCATCAGCATCCCAGCCACTACTCCTTGGTGGCTGACACAGACAGTGGTAAGATGCATATTACTCTTGAGTGTTAACAGATGCAACACTTAACACATTTTTTTTAACCTTACCTTTATATTTGGGAATAGAACAGATAAAAGCATGTCACTTTACAGTGTTTTTGCTTTTCTATTCTGTCTACATGCTTGCATTGTTATGCAGTCTGTGTGGAAGTCCCTCTGGTCCATTATTTTTCCTTGCACATACAATAGAATAGCTGCATGTTTTCCAATGTTTCAAACTTTTTTTTCTGTGTGCAAAAACATGCACACCAAATACATTGCAACATACACAAAGGAAAAAAGGTGAACAAAACATACTCTACACATTTACCAAATCACCATGAGGGTGTGATTTTGACAGAAGGCATTTCTATCAAAATGATCATGCTCTATGTTCATGCAAAGGTGCAGGTTTGTCCATGTGTTCAAATATAATGTATTTGCCAAAACACTGTTTACTTTATATCCATAATAATGTCTCCCTTAAACCTGCTATGTCCACATGCTTCACACAGATTTCATGTCTTTGCTAAATAGTTACTGTATCGATTTAAAATCAATGAATCGTATCATATCGCCATAATGAACCAATATCATCCATGTATCATATCGTCAACCATGTGTCATGATACATATCACATCACTGTTAAAATGTATCGTTACACCCCTACTCTAGATAATTCTATAGCATGATTCTGATATATAAGCATCTGTAGACTTAATAGGCCTGATTTTACCTATGTATGTTGACATTTCAGAAAATGTGATGGCTAGACCATGCTTATATCCTAACCCCTTTCTTTCCCATTTCTTAATAGCCGCAAGTCTCCACCAGTCATATCAGGTGTCTGGCCAGTTGTTTCCTGCTGAAAGAGGTAATATGTTAATCATAACTGTTTACAAACAACACCAATCCAAACCATACAGCTGTACACAATATATGTTTGAAGTTGAACCTTACTTCATAGAAAGAAGCCATATTAAGAGTAAAGACACTTAAAATTAATGTACAAACCTTACTTTAGACAAATCAGCAGCATACAATTTCAGAGCCCACTCGTGGAGCTGCCGTAGCGGAAGTAGCCGAGGAGTCTGACAGATGGCAGATGGAGTTCCTGAATCCAACAGGTAACATATTGTGATGAGTCAAAATTAAAATTTGCTAGAGGTTTAGGTTGGGTAGTAACATTCATGACCCAACTGTAACCAGGTGGACTTTAATGCAGTTTCTCTCATTTCCCCTATGGTGTGTTTGTCACTGACACTAATGATTGTGTCATTGAGTGCAGGTGCAAGTGGCTCCAGACCAGCCAATCATGATGCAGTACTCTTTTCAAAAGCAGGAAATCCTAGTGTAATGGCAGATCTGACTGATTCTCCACAGGCGAGCAGAGTGGTTCTCAGTGCTACCATGGTATGGTATTTTAATGTCTTTTAAATAATGAAGTTTATCCAATTGGTGACAATGCAAGTTGGGCCAGTAGCTGTGAGGCAGCTTTCTGCCAGAGGTGCGCTTCCACTCTGCTTGCCCTGTGTTAAGGTATATTATGTGCACATAATGTTATCGTTTCCTTTGTGATGTATGTATTTTATTTTGTAGTTCTCAACCCACTGTAAGGCTTGACCTCCTCTTCACTGTTTGCATGTTTAGGCATTAAGAGTAGTTAAACTAATTGTGTGTTTTTGTTGCAGTGAAACTAACCTACTTGAGTTGATACTCCTTTTGATGTGATGTGCCTTAACTGCTCATGATGTATGGAGAAGAAATGTGTTCTACAGTGTTGAGAACTGCCATTTTGTATTAAGCCATGGTGCTATTTATAACTAAGTTAATGTGAAATAAATGTCAACCTTTTGTAAACTCTGGTGTCTTCACTCAGCTCCTCCTCATCCCAGTTTCTTAAGCTCTGTTTTACGAACCTGTTTAAGCCTTAATTGGTTGTTGGTGCAATTCCAACTGGCGTAGTCTGTAGTGTTAAATGCATTTTAGTAACTCCTATTTCGGCCATCTGGTTACATTTGGCGTAGTCGGCAGGACAGAGCACTGGGTGAGAGCTGGGTGATCATGGTGAGACCAAGTGTGGAATTTGCTCTTTTTCCAGACCAGCAATGATTTTAATTGATTATCAAATGTGTTAATTGTCTGCCCCACTGCCTGTGTGTGAGATGTGTTGTGTAATCTAGGGGGAGAGAGATTGACGGTTGGCCTCTGCAGCTCCCAAAGGCGGGTCCAGGCTTTCCCATCAAGGGACTGGGTGTTAGGAGGCTTGATCGGGTTGGTTACATGTCCTTAAAGGAAGTTTGGAGGTGGTCCAAAGGGACCACTTCCCTGGAGCCACTCCTTTCTGCAATGCCTCTGTGACTGAGCTGTGAGGAGGGGCTGGAGGTTCAGGTGCTAAGGGGCAATGGCCATGACTGCGGAGGCACCCGGTGGACCTGTCCCTGCCCAAGTGATGTCAAAGCGCCCATGAAGAGAAGCTACTCCATAAAGGGAGAGGGACCACGCATGGTAGGAGTGCAGATGGCGTCGAGCTTCCCCACGGAGCGTGAGTGTGTGATGTGACTGCCACTGACCAGAAGCCATGAAGGCCTCGGGACCGTTCTGTATCCCGGCTATAGTCTACATGAGCCATGAGGACATGGCTGTGTTAAAGCTGGGGTGGATGTAACCAGGTGGACTTTAATGCAGTTTCTCTCATTTCCCCTATGGTGTGTTTGTCACTGACACTAATGATTGTGTCATTGAGTGCAGGTGCAAGTGGCTCCAGACCAGCCAATCATGATGCAGTACTCTTTTCAAAAGCAGGAAATCCTAGTGTAATGGCAGATCTGACTGATTCTCCACAGGCGAGCAGAGTGGTTCTCAGTGCTACCATGGTATGGTATTTTAATGTCTTTTAAATAATGAAGTTTATCCAATTGGTGACAATGCAAGTTGGGCCAGTAGCTGTGAGGCAGCTTTCTGCCAGAGGTGCGCTTCCACTCTGCTTGCCCTGTGTTAAGGTATATTATGTGCACATAATGTTATCGTTTCCTTTGTGATGTATGTATTTTATTTTGTAGTTCTCAACCCACTGTAAGGCTTGACCTCCTCTTCACTGTTTGCATGTTTAGGCATTAAGAGTAGTTAAACTAATTGTGTGTTTTTGTTGCAGTGAAACTAACCTACTTGAGTTGATACTCCTTTTGATGTGATGTGCCTTAACTGCTCATGATGTATGGAGAAGAAATGTGTTCTACAGTGTTGAGAACTGCCATTTTGTATTAAGCCATGGTGCTATTTATAACTAAGTTAATGTGAAATAAATGTCAACCTTTTGTAAACTCTGGTGTCTTCACTCAGCTCCTCCTCATCCCAGTTTCTTAAGCTCTGTTTTACGAACCTGTTTAAGCCTTAATTGGTTGTTGGTGCAATTCCAACTGGCGTAGTCTGTAGTGTTAAATGCATTTTAGTAACTCCTATTTCGGCCATCTGGTTACACAACTCCAAACATTAGTGACATATTATCTTAAAGAGTTGCTCTGTTGCAACAGAATCCAGAATAATCTCCCCATTACAGAAAGAGGTCTCCAATGCAGACTTGTCACACAAGCAAACACCAAAATGAATGCAGCAATTTATCCAAAAAGTAGATGTGCTTTAGGGTTTACAAAAGTATACTTGTGTTTTTGCAACATTACCTAATAGTGCCCAGTCAGTCTCTGCTGTCAGCGCCAGCCAGGGAGCCTGGTCAACAGCCTGCTGAAAGTGTTAAGATGTTCAGACTAGTCATTGACATAAAAAAAAAACAAGCTCTGTTAAGTATAGCATTATGTGCGCCCCTACTCATTGTGTCCTACAGAGGGCAATGTTGTCTGCAGTACGTCCTGAACGTGACGTCACTGACTCTACCTCTGTCACCTGCTCTACTACCTGTTCCGGTGTCAGATGATGATGATGATAACTTGTGATGATACTACAGAGCGGCAGCACAGCCGTATCACTGCCGCCTGATAAAATAAATATGCCTACAAGGCTAAAGATAAACTAAGTTGTCTAAGAGTTCTATTACATCTCCACCGTAACGCACGCATGCTGAACAGGTTATGGGCCCAGGTATGCAATACAAGTCTAGAGCAACAACAAGGTAACAGAAGTAAGAAGAACTGTTAGCCAAGAGAAGCTACTAGACGAGCCTGGATGAAGACGGCGCCGAGAGACTCCCGCGAAAAGTTTCTACAAGCCGCAGCTCAAGCAACGTTTGGAGATAGTGAACTCTGAAGAGAAGGAAAGTGAAAATGGCCGGAGCAGGAACGCTACAACAGCAGATTGTATTTGATGGAACAGAAGATAAGTATGATTTGTGGGAGACGCGATTCCTAAGCCGTTTACACATTCTGAAGCTGAAAGACACTATTTTGAGAGAGCCCGCTGGTGAGGCTGCAATATTAGCTGCAGATCCAGCGAAGAATGCAGACTGTTATGCTCAATTAGTGAATGCACTAGATGATAAGAGCCTTTCATTGATAAGACATGAAGCCGCCGATGATGGCAGGAAAGCCTTGAAATTATTAAGGGAGCATTATTCTGGAAAAAGCAAGCCCAGGATTCTAAACCTGTACACGTCATTGACCACCATACAAATGGAAGGAAATGAAACTGTTACTGATTACATGATAAGGGCTGAAAATATAATATCAGCTCTTCGTGATGCAGGAGAGAACATGAGCGACGGGCTGCTTGTAGCCACCATTTTGAATGGACTGCCAGACTCATTCAGACCACTGGCTGTCCACGTTACACAAAATGAGGACAACGTGACATTCAAGGACTTCAAGAGAAGACTGAGGGTCTATGAAGAGTCTGAGAAGATGAGGACAACTGGATCTGCGGACAGCGTGATGAAGACGAATACGAAGCAAAGCAAACAAGGCTTCAAGACATACAGGAAGGAAGGGGAAGCCACTCTGACGTGTTACAAGTGTGGAGAAAAAGGACACATCAGAACCAGGTGTAACCAAAAAGTGTGGTGCAGTCACTGCAAGAGCAACACACATGCAGAGTCTCTATGCAGGAAAAAAGGAAAGGACGGAGCCAGAAAGGTTGCAGAAGAAGAGGAGGACATCGACGACAGGGATCAGTGTTTCATGGCCAAACATGCAAACGGCGAGAGGCCATCAGCCAACGTAAAGAAGAAAGGGATAATGGTGGACGCCGGAGCGACATCTCATATTGTGAACGATATCGCCAAGTTCAAGAGTTTTGACAACACATTCCAGCCCGACACCCATTCTATCGAGCTGGCGGATGGGACCAAGTGCAGCGGGATGGCGCAACGCAGAGGGACGGCGCTGATCTACCTGCTAGACAACGAGGGACGACAACAAAGAGCGCAGCTACAGGAGGCACTGTATATGCCAACCTATCCACACGACATCTTCTCAGTGGCAAGAGCAACGAACGGAGGAGCAACAGTGACATTCAAGAAGGGGGACAGCCACATGATCGCCAAGAAGGGGGACAGGTTTGACTTCTATGAGAATGGTAATCTGTTTTACTTGCCAACTGTTCAGAAAAATGTTGATAAATGCAATATGTGCCACGACATGCAAACCTGGCATGAAATATTGGGTCATTGCAATTATGAGGATGTACAAAAGTTAATGGGTGTGGTAAGAGGTATGGAGATCAGAGGCAGTGCAGCCAGGCCAGCGCAGCTGTGTGAAATATGTGCGAAGGGAAAATTCACACAGACAAGGAATAGAGAGCCAGACAGAAAGGCTACAGTGCCCTTACAGCTGGTCCACACTGATTTAGCTGGTCCAATGAGAACCCCAAGTTTAGAAGGTCACAAATATGCACAGTCTTTTACAGACGATTATTCAGGTGCCATGACAGTATACTTTCTAAAATCCAAAAGTGATGCAGTACATGCCACAGAGAGGTTCTTAGCAGACTCCGCCCCTTTCGGAGAAGTTAAGTGTTTACGTTCTGATAATGGGACTGAGTTTACAAACAGGGAATTCAAAGCACTGTTAACCAAAAATAGGATTAAGCATGAGACATCTGCACCCTATTCACCTCACCAAAACGGCACGGCAGAGAGAGGTTGGAGAACCCTCTATGAGATGGGCAGGTGTATGCTTTTTGACAGTAAACTACCAGACAAAATGTGGAATTATGCTGTACAGACAGCCGCCTATGTGCGAAACAGGTGTTACAGTAGCCGCACAAAGAAAACCCCTTATGAGATGCTCACAGGCAAGAAGCCAGACATGTCCAAACTTCAGAAATTTGGATCCGTGTGTTTTGCATACACAAAAGAGAAAGGGAAGCTAGATCCCAGATGTGAGCAGGGTCGTTTCATTGGGTACGACAAGAACAGCCCAGCTTATCTTGTGTATTATGCAGACGCAGAAAAGATCCAAAAACACAGGTTAGTGAAATTCACAAACAAGACAGTCAACGAAAAGGAAACACAGACACATGGATCACACATTGAATGTCAGGACAGAGAGGTACACCCCAGGGTCCTTAACAATGAGGAACATGATGATGAAAAAATGGGAAATGCATCAGGTCAAAGTGTTCAAGATGATGTTTCTGTTTCTGGGGTTGAAGGTGAACAGCCTAGTGCTGAGGGTCAGGGTAGAAAGAACCCACCTAGAACTAGGAGAAGGCCTGTGCACTTACAGGATTATGACACTGAAGACACAGCAGACAGATTGGTAACTTGTGTAGACTCATGTTATAGGGCAGTTTGCAACATACCACAAAATTACCAGGGGGCTATACAGTCAACCAATTCACAGCAGTGGATAAATGCAATGAATGACGAAATGCAGTCACTAAAAGAGAATGATACATTCAAGCTCACCCAGTTGCCACCAGGCAAAAAGGCAGTGGGGGGTAGGTGGGTGTATACGCTCAAGAGTGAAACAGATGGATCAGACAGGTATAAAGCAAGATTTGTTGCAAAAGGTTACAGCCAGAAATACGGTATCGATTATGAGGAAACATTCTCACCTACTGCTGACATGACAACTGTCAGAGTAGTCATGCAAAAGGCAGTGCAGGAAGATTTAGTTTTACATCAAATGGATGTGAAAACTGCATACCTGCACGCACCTATTGATTGTGAGATTTATCTCGAACAACCTGAAGGTTATGAGAAAAAGTCAAAAACAGGAGAGAAGCTAGTATGCAAATTACAGAAGTCTTTATATGGTCTCAAGCAGTCAGGCCGAAACTGGAATTCTCTGTTACATGCATATCTCACTGAAAACTGTTTTGAACAAAATCCTGCTGATAACTGTCAATACACAAGGGAAAAAGAAAATGAAAAAGTGATTCTGATTGTATGGGTTGACGATCTGATAATTGCTGCTAACAATGAGGAGGTTGTGAAAAATGGCAAAGTGATGCTCACTGAGAGGTTTAAAATGAAAGACCTGGGGAAATTAAACAATTTTCTAGGGATAGATTTTAAACAGTCAGAAGGTCAAGTCACAATGTCACAGCACAGGTATGTGAACAAAATCCTCTCCAGATTTGGGATGCAAGATTGTAAGGTTAGAGAGACCCCATGCGAGTCAAAACTCGAATAGGCCTACACAGAAAATGCTGAAAATATTGAAGACCCGAGAATATATAGAGAGGCAGTTGGAAGTTTGATCTATTTGGCTACATGCACTAGACCAGATTTAAGTTATGTGGTCAGTAAACTTTCCCAGCATTTTGCTGAACCAAGTGAAGAGCATTGGAGCACGGTAAAACACGTGTTCAGGTATCTTAAAGGTACAACAGATTGTGGGTTATGTTTTAAAAAGGATGACACAGGTGAACTAGGCTTAATAGTCCACAGTGATGCTGACTGGGCATCTGAGGTCACAGACAGACGTAGCACCACAGGGTACTGTGCCAGTCTAAGCGAGAAAAGTGCTCTCATATCATGGAAGAGCAGAAAACAACCAACAGTTGCACTTTCTACCTGCGAAGCAGAATACATGGCCTTAGCGTCAGCCATACAGGAGTGTATGTATTTGCAACAGCTACTCAAGGGTATTGATAAGTGTCAGTATGCACAAACCAAGGTTTACGATGACAACCAAGGAGCTATTGCACTAGCTAGGAATCCAGTAAACCGACAAAGGTGTAAACATATTGATATCAAATATCATTTCATACGAGAAAATGTGAATAGTGGGAAAATATGTTTGGATTATTGTCCTACTGACAACATGATTGCTGACTTAATGACAAAACCAGCCACTAAGCTAAAACTGAAAAGGTTTGCTCAGTATTTGTTTGGCACTTAAAGTGCAAGAGAAGTATAATGTGCCAAAATGTGTTTTTGTTGTTTATTTTCTATTTTCTGTCAAAATGATGTAATGATGTAATGTACCACAATAAGCTAAGATCGAGTGGGGGTGTTAAGTATAGCATTATGTGCGCCCCTACTCATTGTGTCCTACAGAGGGCAATGTTGTCTGCAGTACGTCCTGAACGTGACGTCACTGACTCTACCTCTGTCACCTGCTCTACTACCTGTTCCGGTGTCAGATGATGATGATGATAACTTGTGATGATACTACAGAGCGGCAGCACAGCCGTATCACTGCCGCCTGATAAAATAAATATGCCTACAAGGCTAAAGATAAACTAAGTTGTCTAAGAGTTCTATTACATCTCCACCGTAACGCACGCATGCTGAACAAGCTCAATATCATATTGTGATTAAACTTTACTTCATAGCAGCAAGTCAAAGAAAACGCTCCGGACGAGCGTCAGGGTCCCATCAGTCAGCTGGGCACAGCAGATCACCATCTGGGTACATGCTGACCCCAGCTGCTGAAATTGGTAAGACATTCAGACAAGTTACTGTATTAGTACAAATCAGATCCAAGAACATTGCAAGGTCAATATGAATAACCATATTTCACAACAGCCTGTCAGAGCAACCTCACGGTCACCAGCGGCGTGAGAACAAGAGGGGGGGTTAGAGGGAGAGGGGCAGCATCCACTCACCCGCCTGGGCATCAGATTCCAGAATGTGATGGCAGCCCATCAGATTCTGGAAATGGCAAGCTATTTAGACAACTCATTGACATTTACAAATCAAAAACAATGTAGGCTCTATATGATAGAATATTAAATCTTACTTCATAGCAGCCTGTCACAGTAGAGGCGCAGCAGCGGTGCCGACCCCGGACTGGCTGCTGTCCTTGGATCTGACAACCCCACCACCACCACCTGGATCCAACACTGGTCACCCTTTGCGGTCCTCAGCTGCAGAAAGTGGTAAGACATTCACACAAGCCATTAGTACAAATCACATCCAAGAACAGTGCAAGGTCAATATATGAATAACCATATTTCACAGCAGCCTGTCACAGCAGCTACACTGTCACCAACGGCGTGGGTACAAGAGGGGGAGTTAGAGGGAGAGGGCCAGCATCCACTCGCCAGAGAACACCACCACTCGGTGTGGTTGAGATGCCTGGGCTGCCATCAGATTCTGGAAATGGTAAGCTATTTAGACAACTCATTGACATTTACAAATTAAACACAACAATTCAAGCTCTAATAGATGATAACTCTTACTTCCTAGCGGCCAGTCAGACCAGAAACTGGAACCCAGCTGTCAGGAGCCATCAGGCTAGAGTTGAAAGTGGTAAGACATTCAGACAAGTCATTCACATGTACAAAGCCTAGACAAAAACATCTGAAACCCAATGTAATAATATATGATTTCACTTGGCGTGACTGTCAGTATAGTCACATTTGACTACTATACAAATCAATTTCAGTACAATGTAATAAATGGTTGAACCTTTGTTGAATAGGATCCAGTCAGCGTCAGCAGCAGCAGCAGACAGCCTCTGGGCAGCAGGGTGGCGGGAACGAAGAGGAGCCCACCGTCTTCGAGAAAAGCCTTCTGCACAACCTGCAGGAGATGAGAAGAGACTCAAGAGAGTCAAGAGACCAAAGGGAAGTGTCTGACGATGTCCACCATTTCATGCATTTTCTGGGCAATCGCATGAACAAATTAAATGACAGGAAGAAGGCCAAACTTCAGCTGGCCATTCTCAATTCACTGCTGGATCTAGAACGCAGTGACAGCGACTGAACTTCTACCTGCCATTTAAAGGACAACTTTAGTTTCTTTCAACCAAGGTTCATGTTTTAGGTTGTTATTAGAGAAAGTAAAAGATGAGTGTAAATTGTTTTTCATTTTCTGCTTTCTTTCATTTTAGCTATTTTTGACTGGGGCATTCGAACATGGGGCTAAATGTGTATTTTCTTTTTACACTTTTATAGTGATTTATTTTATATTTACTATAGTCCTACTAGACCCCAGGAAATTACATCTGGCCACAAAAGATCACAGGCTCTACTGAATGTGAAGTGGGGTACTATAGGGGGCTGCCATACTGTGTTGTGTTTGGCTCTACATGTCAGTTTGTCACCCCCTTGTTAAGGGAGGATTATGGTCTCATCATTTGTGATCAGAACACAGAGTTGGAGGCACGACACAGCATCTTGTCATCGTTCTTTATTCATCGTTCAGTAGGTCCTCAGTACAGCAGAATGGTCCCAAGTTGTTAGCTCATCGTAGTAGTCAAAAGTCTCGCATCACCCCGTTCCTCCCCAAGTTGTTCCTTTACCTCCCCTTTATTTCCCAAACACACCCCCCCAAATCGACAGTCAGTGACAGGTGTTTATTCAAATACAACAGGACATAGGCAGATAATAACAGGTGGTCATTCACTCATCTCCTTTCATGGTAGGAGTTAAGCGAGCAGGAAACATCCTATTCCAAGTGATCTAAGATGAGAGCACGCTATTAGTAAGTGGGCATGGGAACTCCAGCTGTCATTATTGACAGCTGTCGTTAGTGGTTGTTTGGGAGAGGAAGTTAAGGTGTATATATCTATTTGGTAATAGTAACACCTTAACTGCCTGGCTTGGAAACTGATTCAGCTGTCAGGTGACAGCTGTCGGTCAGTCCAAATGCGTAGTTGTGGTGGCGCATTCAATTTGACTGAATGGGAGAACTTATATATTTAAATAGTATAATTGGCATTCTAAAACTGCCATTACACCCTTCACATTCAGTAGATCCTGTGATCTTTTGTGGCCAGATGTAATTTCCTGGGGTCTAGTAGGACTATAGTAAATAATACAAAAATAAATTGCACTAAAATTGTGTAAAAAATATACATATTTAGACCCATGTTCGAATGCCCCTGCCCCCTGTCAAACGGCTAAAATCCCTAAAATGAAAGAAAACAAATACCACTCATCTTTTACTTTCTCTAATAACAACCTAAAACATGAACCTTGGTTGAGAAAAACGAAAGTTGTCTTTATTCAGACCGCAGCCATCTTGCCAGCAAGGTGCTACTTCCCATAGACAGCCCATTCATCCAAGCAGAAAAGTCCTCTCTAATTATATTAAACAACGTCAAACTCGCCAACATTGCAGCTGTAGGGAAAGCTTGAATTATCCTCTTTCAATCTGTAAACACTTTACAGATTGATAGAGGATAAGCAGATAGAGCAGATTCCGGCCCAGAGGGAAAGCCTCATCTGCCACAAACACATACGGAAGAGGCCCGAGGTGCTCAGCGTTTTGGAGCGGTGCATCATCGGGAAGGTCCAGTGTTCCCCCCGCCAGAGCCCGCCCAAAGTGAGACACTGCAAGGACCCCACCGTCACTACCACCCCCATATGCGCCTATGTCCACCACACGGAACAGACCAAGCGCATCTACCACCGCCAGAAGGACAATATTGAAAAGTGGCCTTTATAATTGTGGGAGGGCTCCAGACCTCGAGGGTGCCTTGATGGCAATGTGTTTGCACTCTATGGCACCCACACAATGAGGAAAGTTCCACCTCTCACCAAATACTTCGGCTACAGCTTTCCAATCATCCTTCCTCGGCACAGGCATGAAGTCCTCCACCATGGAGTCCCAGATGGCAGCTGCCACAGTGGGCACAATGCCAGCCACAGTGGAGTGGCCAACACGGAAAGTGTTGGCGATGGAGTGGTAGTCTTCACCAGTGACAACATATCTGAAAAATAGGTAGAGACAAAAATCACAATGTTAACACACAAGCTGAAATGACATGTTGCAAGTGTGGTTGATAATAGATGTGCTTTATTAATCGTATACAACCTCAGCATCCTTATACTGTATGTGTCAACAGAATGGCATTGCTTTAATAGTGGTTCTGGATAAGAATGACATGGCTGAATGATTACATAATTTGTTCAAAAGCAGCCCACAGCAACTACTGAGTGCAACATTTAACATACTTTTCAGATGATCGACATTTGTTTGGATTACGATCTTTATGTGAATACATTATACAATGTATAGTGTGTTCCAAAATGTGTTATGGCATCACAATCACTTGAGCTATTTGAAAAGAGGCTTGTAGATTGTAGATTTGCATTTTTTGTTTTCATTTCTGTAACATTTAAACAACCCAACTCTTGTATGGGGGTTCCCAAGACATATTTTCACATGGGCATAAATACATATGTGGGGACACTGGGGGTCCTTGACATGAAAAAGTTTGACAACCGCTGCTTCACAGTAACCATATACAAATCTGATCTTTCATCCTCACATTCAGGAATGAATCCTGTTGCTTAGCTCCGTTTGGAACCTCGGGGCTAAAGGGTAGGAGCATAGATGGTACTGATGTTCCAAACGGAGCTACCTGTTGCTATTATTATTTACAGTAACAGATTTTAATCAACCGCGTGTTCCTTCCTTCATCTTAGCAGCTGAATTGTCGAGTTTGCTAGCTAGTTGGTATGTACAATGTACGTAGTTACAAGTTAGTTACTATAGTTACCGTAAACAGATGGCAAGCCGTTCATGGGGTGGAATGGCTTCCCTGAAGAACGTATCTTGCCTCTGGATCAGTGGAGTCACTCTCTCCAGCAGGAAGTCAAACTGTACCGTGGACATTCTGAATTCCTGGAAAAAGCGACGTTCGTTCCGCCGTAGCTCCCAAAACAGCTGGTGCCCGTCCCCAAGCCGTTTACGAACCTGGAGGATGGGGTCTACCCATACAGTCCACCTACTCCGTACCACTCCAACCGGGCCTGCTCTCGCCTCCTCCGCTCTCCTGACCCTTTCAGTCTCACGCCTCTCCCTCGCCCTCTTTCTCCTCACCACCAAAAACGACACCGTCGCCACCATAACAGCCCTCTCGCTCCTACTAGCAGGCATTTTTTCAAGACAACCTACCGCTGCGCAAAGCATTGTGGGACATGGAGGCATCAAATCATACAATTTTAATTAGTGGTCGGTGTGTGTACGAAGCCTAAGCATTCAAATTACTCTCTCTCTCTC
This sequence comes from Electrona antarctica, assembly GCF_951216825.1. Taxonomy (NCBI): domain Eukaryota; kingdom Metazoa; phylum Chordata; class Actinopteri; order Myctophiformes; family Myctophidae; genus Electrona; species Electrona antarctica. The sequence continues at coordinate 1,832,503 of NC_136811.1, forward strand.
TCTCTCTCTCTCTCTCTCTCACTGAGCGTCTCAATTATCATATCTGGGTCCTTATAGTGACTACAATCATTGTATTTTTTCCATACTGTACACGTTTTCACCACTTTTCTTTTTTACTTTCTTTAACTGTATGATTATTCATTTTTTCATCGAAGTGTGTATTTGTATGTCATGTCTTTAATGTTCAGATTAATTGAAAATAGAGGATAATTCAACAGATAAAATGCCAAGGGGTTTGTCTTTGGTGTATAAAACAAATTATCTCCTGTCTGTAACTGTCTAACTGTAACCTAAACCTACAAAACCATGCATCTTTTATCTTTGAGACAAATAAATATGTCAGTGTGTCCTAATTTAAAACCTTAGAAGTTAGACTTATTATAGGACTCCTACATTAAGTATTGCATAGGCAATGCAGGCACAATGCAGAATGCATGCAGGGTTGCATGGCTTGTCGTTGGTACATTTGCATTCTGTACATTCCAGGCCGAAATGCTAAAAGGCCATGTTCCCTGCATGTTTTTCCAGCATCAGTTACAAATATTTTGGTAGGATATATTAGGCTGGACTGTGGACAAACTGTAAATCTGCAATAATGATTGTATTTTTTTCCATACTGTAGGGGAGAACGGGGTAAGATGAGCCAGCGTTTAAGTTGAACCACCCCCTTTATCTAGAAAACTAGAAACCTGTGTTGCCATGTGACCTTAAATCTAATAAGCATCCATAATTTACACCTGGCTGTGAAGTTGGGAAGCCCATGGGGAAAATAGAAAACATTCTTTTACACAAAAAACTATTTTTTGACTGTTATACAAAGCAAAATGTACCTAGGTCTACAATGTAATATCATACAACGTTGATGATTTGCCAATGGATAGAACCATGTGAATCATTTAGCAATTAAATTGTCTGAAGTAGCTTATTCTAGTCATTGTTTTCTAAAATGGTGGCTATGGGTAAGATGAGCCAATGTCCGGGGGTAAATTGAGTCAATGGGAATCAGGCGCGCAGCTACGGGTGGGCCTGGGTGGGCCGCGGCCCACCCATATAGAGAGCTGGACCACCCATCGATTTTTCAAAAAAATAAAAAAAAATAAAAATATTTTTTTATTTTTTTTATATAAATACATAATAAGTTTCATAATGTCTTTCTTTCTTTCAGTAAATATGTTTTTGTTGTGTTTTTTACATGATCATCTTGCTTAATATGAATAAACAGGCTGTCGGTTCTTTTTCACTAATGTGCCTAGACTAGCCATTTTAAGACCCAGGTTTTTGGCCTAGACTATAGTCTATAGGATGCGATCATGCAAGTTGTTACGTCCACTTCCTGAGACTGCTGCTGCAGAGCCATGTGGAGATGTTTACTTTTTGTTTCATTAATTTTTCTCGTTCCGGGGCCGTAGCACGCCGACAAATCTGATAAACTAAAAATAGACTAGGTCGCGGACGCGGTGACAATACTGTGGATTATGCTTTTCTAAATCTTCCTTAGTTCCGACGCCTCAGCAGTCAGCAACAAGGTATTTGGAATGGATTGGAAGCTTGTTTTGTGATTTTTCCACGTTGATGCTTTAGTTTCAAACAAAGGCTATTTATTTCTGCAGCTTGAAGAGATACGTTAGAGTGTGTGTGTGTGTGTGTGTGTGTGTGTGTGTGACGTGTGTGTGTGTGTGTGTGTGTGTGTGTGTGACGGGGACGGTAAACACTAAACGCCACAACTACGAGAGAGAGAGAGAGAGAGAGAGAGAGAGAGAGAGAGAGGGAAGGGGGAGAGAGAGAGAGAGAAAAAGAGAGAGAGAGAGATTTCTTACTTAGTGACAATTTTCGCCACTCCTCCGACAGGCGTGCATGCATGTGTGTGTGTGTGTATGTGTTTGTGAGTGTGAGACAGACGTATTTGAAGCGTTCCAGCGGGTCTGTCTGTCTTGTTAATGTTAACTAAAGCCGGTAAAAATAAGAACTGCCTGGCTGTCACTCTGGGGGCAATATAACCCGAAATATAACCGAAATACGCCAAATAAATAAATAAATAACCGATTAACCCCACTCGCGCGCGTGACCACCACGCACGCGCGCTGCGTGAGCGTGCGTGCCGGCCCACCTAGCCATAGCGAGGCCCATCTAGAATCGCATTTCTGGCTGCGCCTCTGATGGGAATCACTATTCATATTTATTTTATGAAGTCTTTGTTACTCAAATTGTACTGAATGACCTTTAATTTGCATGTACATACTCATTTAAGAGAAGTTTGCAATATTGTATTAACAATATGGCAAATATAAGGTTCTGAATAACAAACTTTATTTAATTGTCTTAATATTGTTTAAATAATAAATAAACAAATAAATAAGACTATTTGCAAAAGGAAAACTGTTATTATATCATTATTGATAAGTGAATACATTATCTGTTCAAGTTTAAGCTTTTAACATTAAAATATCATGTGGTTCGACTTGCCCCTCGACTTGGATCAACTTACCCATTACCTGGGGCAAATTGAGCCACATGACCACTTTTTTAAAAAAGGTCATATTTTCATGGCCCTTTGTCATAGATGCTTACTCATCATTTCAATTGATAGAATACATCCTGACATATGGGTAGATCATTAGATTTTACTGCCATCTCATTTTGCCTTGCTTCCAGGACAACTTAAGCAAAAAGTGGTTCATCTTACCCCGTTCTCCCACGTTTTTTTGCAGTGCGGGGGCTACTGCGAGACTAGGTGTGTGTTTTGGGGTAAATGTATTAAATGTGGGTATGAAGCACTGAGAAAACTGTTGCGCCTTTCGTCGTCCTTTTTCTTTACAAACTTGACTACGGTAGCGGTGGTCTCAAAAACAAAAAGCTATATACATATAGCACTGACGAAGGTCCTAGGACCGAAACGTTTGCTTTTTAATTGCACTTTGAGCGCGAGCACTTTGAGCATGTTAAAATAAAGAAGAAATATTTTTCTAAGTCTCAGTTTAAGGAGTTTTACTTCTATTTTTTCTATACGGTGAGCGAGTCTTTTCCTGTCAAAGTTTCCCTTAAATGTGGGTATTACACGCAAGTCTTTGCGTGGGTCAGGCGCACACATTTGTGCGGGATCGGAGGGTGTTTTTTCGCGAGGTCCCGGGAGGCTGGCCGTGCTCCGTGGCGTGTGATCGTGTCCATGGAAGTGTGCAGCAGTGTTGCTAAACAGCAATGCGGGCCCGAGCTAATGTGACGTGCTGGTTTTCATTTGTTAAGAGATAGTAGTCTCTCTTCACTGCAGACAGTCACGGCAGAGGGAAGAGGCTCCATGCACGTTCGGAACGAAATTTATTGGTCCAGTAAGAAATTCAACAGGAATCCCTGGCCGTCGTTGCCGAACAGAAAATTAAAATAAACGTTATAATTCAAGGTGAATGCATTTTGTCATTCACTCCTAACCCAGAAACAGTACAGTAGCCTATGCCTATCCATATCAAAAGAGCTTGCATGCAAGCCATCAAATAATTCAGGTGTCACGTCGACTCCGTGAAGTTTGGCATCTCTCGTTCCCCCTCGCATCAGTTTGTTAATCCACCCGACCCATAATCAATAAAGTTATCCACCACGGACCAAAGATATAAAAGGACATCAGTGCTTTACACAGAGGATGCGACATTAGGCTATAAATGAAGTAAGCATACTTTAAACCATCCCATATGCTTTGGTAGTTATATAACAAAGTTAATATGAATGCCATGTTCATGGAGATGACTGTATCATTTATATAGTGAGTTAAGTTAACTTTGAATTTACAATATACATTGGGGTCCCAGAGATAGAATTGCCATTCAATGGGCCTAATTCAGGATCAAACCCGGGGTCCTTGAAATGAAAATGGTTGAATCACTGCTATAGAAAAATCTTTTATCTTTTATCATTTCTAATATATATATATATATATGGATGGATGTCAATAGAGTAGGTCTACTTTGAATACACTGCTTGGAATCAACACTTGATCATATCAGAATATGAACCAGGTGTCACGGTGTGTGTCAGGTGAGGACCCAAAAGCAGAACAAGCAGGCCAAGTCCAGTATTTATTAGCAACGAACAGGACATATACACAGGCAGGAACACAACATAACAATAACTTATAATCTAGCAAGGAAACACTGAACACAGGGAGACTTAGGCCCAGGCCACACGTATATGGGTGTTTTGCAAAACGCACATTTCTCTGTGCGTTTGGGCCTTTCAGCCACACGCAAACGGCGTTTTCGGCCACTCAAACGGAGGTTTTTTGAAACGGATAAATAAGTGAAGATTTTCGAAAATATCCGGATCAGTGGAGCGGTGTAGTCATGCGAAACGGAGTTTTTGAGAAACGATGATGTCACCGCCACCGCCCACATGCAGCTTGTCAAGCAGAGGTCCTCACAAGTATAGGTAAAAAAAGACACTGTCCTCAGCGCAATGGCCCGTTGCGCAAAGAGGTTGAGATTTGACTCGTGCTATATTCAGATAATCTTCAACCGATTGTTATAATTCGAAGTGGTATATATTCCGTGAAGTTTATATTTTCATTGGGTGTACAAGTCATGTTTTTAATATGCCTTCATCAAATGATATAGAGAGATGGTAGGGTAGTGCCCAAGCCCGTATAGCCATGCAGCCTATATGAGCTGTGGTGCGCTTGCTAGGTCTACACTCTCAATTAGGGATTTTCCCAGAGGTTAATTTCACTGATGTGTACAACCTTTATTCAAATAGTTTCATTTGTATTGGTGCCGAGTGCGAAGCCAATAGGTTCATTGCGGACCGCTACAGATAAACTGTGGATATTAACCTACCAATAAGGACCCAGGCCAAATGCCATTGCGCAGTAGCCTACACCAACAAGTCTATGCGTGGTGTGTGCATAGCCGCATGTGAAACTATATCGTGCTGTATTTTGCATCATGGTCATGGGAGGAGAGAGAGAGAGGGTGCAGAGAGAGAGCGAGAGAGAGAGGTGTGAATGGGATCGCATCGTGCGTGCGCATTATGGCACATCTCTCTCATGTTTAGGGCGCACCATTGACTGCATGTCACTGTGCCTACATGCTGACAATGTGCGCGTGAACTTGTATTAGCCTAAAATATAGCCACTCTACAAGCTCACAACTGGTTGTGGACACTTCTATAGGTCTGACTCTGCTATTAATTTCTGTGCAGGACTTGCCAGGTCGCCAGAGCAATGGTAAAGTGTCTATCATTTTTAAATTATATGGAGAGAAAAGTCGAGAGTCGGGATCTGGAGATTTACGCACATAGTGTGACATGCTGACAGACAATGAAAGAAACATATACTTCCACTCACAATTTAGGTGGCTTTTAAAATGCGGTACTTGTTCCTTCATTAAAAATATGATTGGCACCTCATAAGTGTAAATATAAAATCAAATATAATATAGCCTACAATTGAAACCTGCTACTGCAGTGATTTTATCCAGTGTTCAATGCGTTTCTGCGTTTGGGTGTGGACATAGATATCTCTGTCGTATGGCCAGGGATTTTTTCTAAAACGGAGGATGAAAATATCCGTTTTGCAAAAGATCCAGAGTGGTGTGGCCTGGGCCTTAAATAGACACATACTAACTACACACAGGTGAAACATAACTACAAACACCACATGATTGGCTGAGAACTTAACATGACACAGGTGGACTCAAGTTAGCAATCAGGGTAGAGACAAGACAGGTAGTAACAAATAGAGTAGACAGGAAACACCAGGAACATAACAACACAATAAAAGTGTGCAACAGACTGATATCGTGACAGTACCTCCCCCCAAGGAATGGATCCTAGACATTCAAACAACAACAACAAAATATCACAGAATACTTAGTAGGGTGGGTGGAGGGGAGTCGGAAGGAGGGTTCAGGGGCTACAGAAAATACTTGGGCACAGAACAACACTGGTAGGACAAAAGCAAAAATAACAGATCTACAAGCTCAAAACAAATAGGAACAGAACAATGGACTGGCTCTAGGCAGGGCTAAACAAGGAGTGGGGGGCAGACAAACGCACAAGCATACTGGCAGACAGACACGCAGACATACAAACTGGGAGACAGGCCGACAGACAAACAGGGAGAATAGTCAATGGGCTGGTTGGTGGATCAACCAAACCTCTAGCAGAGGGGCATGGAACTCCAGAGCTGAACAGAGGGGCCTGTGGAGGGGCAACAGTCTGAGGAAGCCGAGGGCCAGAGACCCGGGGAACAAAAGGCCTGGCAGTCGGGAAAACAGCAGGCTGGGAAACAGGAGTAGGGGGGCTAGGTACAGACGGAGGGTCAGGTAGCAACAGAGGAGCATCTGTACTAGCACTAGACGGCAGCACAGCCTCAGTAGTGCTGAGCTGTGGCGGCGACAGGGCATCGTGTGCCAGGGGCGGCACTGGGGCGTCGCAGTGTGCGTCTGAATCGCTGGGCGGCGATGGCCGTGTCTCGGCGTCGCTGGACGGCAGTGACCGCGCCTCGGCGTCGCTGGGCGGCGGTGGCCGTGTCTCGGCGTCGCTGGGCGGCGGCAAATCTGCATCACTGGGAATTGGAGTGCGCCGGTGACGACGAGAGCGGCGGCGACCAGACCTCTTACGAGGCTTCGGAGGGACACTGGGAGAAGTTGCAACACGACCCAAAGCAATGTTGTGAGCACCAGCCCCACGAGGACCCCCAAGAGCCAAGCTGGTGCCTAGATATGGGTCGTCTTCAGAATCTGGGTCAGAATAGACAGGGATCTTCACCCTGCTCTGGAAATAGCTGAGCAGGTCCATCATGGGCTGGGTATTCTCAGGAGCAGGATGGGAGCATGCTGGTTGCAAGCTCATGATACCAAGCCTGACAGAGTGAGGAGCAGGTGTAACTGAGGTGGAGTGACGAAAGTCCTTTAGCCTCTCACGGACGATGTTAATGTGAGGTACAAAGTTGCTCACCCATGGCCGCTCCTGGAACCATTGCTGCTGGGTCGAAATCCTTTTTTCAAATTCAGCACACTGATCGGGAGCTGAGGTGATGAGGCACGTCACAGCAGTGTCAAATTCATCCACCTTTTGCTGGAAAAGTCTCTGTTCTGCTGGGTCCATTCTTTGGCTAGATTATACTGTCACGGTGTGTGTCAGGTGAGGACCCAAAAGCAGAACAAGCAGGCCAGCAGGTCAAGTCCAGTATTTATTAGCAACGAACAGGACATATACACAGGCAGGAACACAACATAACAATAACTTATAATCTAGCAAGGAAACACTGAACACAGGGAGACTTAAATAGACACATACTAACTACACACAGGTGAAACATAACTACAAACACCACATGATTGGCTGAGAACTTAACATGACACAGGTGGACTCAAGTTAGCAATCAGGGTAGAGACAAGACAGGTAGTAACAAATAGAGTAGACAGGAAACACCAGGAACATAACAACACAATAAAAGTGTGCAACAGACTGATATCGTGACACCAGGGATGTAGTGATCAGGCATCTCCATGCAATAAAATACAAACCATGTTGTTTGAGTGATTCATTCATTGACGTTTTGATGTGTACATATAGGCCCATCTGTTAAAAGGATCACTACGGTTAACAAATGACGGTTTGTAGAGGAAGATGGGAGTGGTTTTACCGAACTGGTCCGTTTTGCTGTGCTTGATGGTGAAATGAGGGAGGAAGTGCTGTAGATGGTTAGGTCGGCCAGCCTGGGATGGAGAGCTGGGTCGAACCTGGAGTTGGAGGAGGTGAACTCGGAGCATCTCAGAAACCCAAAAAAGGCCAGAAGAAACATGGCCTCGAGCGTGGCATCGGTGTGGGGGTCCGAGTAGCCGGTGCGGAGGATGTGGACGCAGCTGGCTAGGATTTCGGCTGTGAGGGGTTGGCGTTGGGGGGGGAGTTTTGGCTCGATCCTCTGGAAGCCTTTGAGTAGCAGGGTGATCTGAGGATGTTGGATGGATGGATGGGGAGAGCCGGTTATTAGTTTGGTGAAGAAATTGATGCCGCACAGGTAGACTCGGATGGTTGATGACCTGGCGGCTGTGGAATGGAGGTAGCTGATGTAGGAAGAGAGGGTGATGAGGTCCGAGGATGGGAAGTGGACGTGGAAGAGGGCGTGGAAGGACTGGAAGTTCTGTCCAGTCTGTCCAGTAGGCCTTGCAAAATCATGTGCCGGGAGTGAGTGAGGAGGTGGTGAAACGGATGGTTTAGGGGAAGGTCATTTCCAAAAAGGGTGAAACCGGGGTTGGTGTCGGGTCGGCTTCTGGGGCCAAGCTCCTGAATCTCTGGAAGGAAAAACGTGAAAGAGAGTCAGCGATGGTGTTGACCGGGGACGTGGGCTGCACGAAGGATGAAGTTTTTTGTGACGGTTAGCCAGGTGAGTCTGCGGAGGAGGGCCATGATGGGGAGTGAGGAAGATCTGCCTTTGTTAATGATGTACACTGTGGTGAGGTTGTCGGAGTGGATCAGGATGGACCTGCTGGCCCATTCTGAACCTCAGAGGGAAGCCGCCACAACGATGGGGTAGAGCTCGTAGAGCGCGGATGAGTGGACGTTGTTGACTGACTGGGCCAGCAACGCCTGGAGCCACTCGGCAGCGAACCACCGACCACCGAAGTACCCCCCGTACCCGATGGAAGGTGCTGCGTCGGTGAAGAGCTGCAGATCCTCCGGAGATGACACGAAGTCCTGATAAAAGAATGTGATACCATTCCAGTGGGTCGGGAGCTGGTGCCACAGTCTCAGCTCTGAAAGACACTCGGGAGTGAAGGTGACTTGGTGGTGGAGCGAGGGGACTACAGATGCCATGAGGAGGAGGTGGGAAATGAAGGAGCGGCCTTGGGGGATGATGCGGATGGCGTAGTTAAAATGGCCAAGGAGTGAGAGGAGCTGCTGCTTGGTGCACTGCGAGGCGACGAGGTGGTCGGAGATGAGGAGTAGGATGCGGTTGAGCTTGTCTGGGGGGAGTGAGGCTTGGAAAGTGACGGAGTTGAGTGTGATGCCGAGGAACTCTATGGTGCCTTCGGTTTTCTCGGCTGCGAGGGGGATTCCGAGGCGGTTGAAGACGGACTTTAGGGTTGTGAGGCTTCTTGCTGGTGGTGCTGATGGGGGGTCTGTGAGGAAGTCGTCAAGGAGATGGACCAGGTAGGGGAGTTTGTGATTATTAGTAAGGATCCAGCAGAGGAGTTCGGAGAGGTTGTCGAAGAGTTTTGGGCTACTCTTACAGCCAAAGGTCAGGCGGACGGCGAAGTAAAAAGAATTGCCCCAGCGAACGCCGAACAGGTGCCATGAATCTGGGTGGAGTGGCAAGACTTTGAAGGCGGCGGTGATGTCGGCCTTTGACAACCAGGCGTTGCGGCCGGCAAGACGGATGAGGTTTATGGCGTGTTCGACTGTGGCATACTGGAGGGAGAATTCTTCGCTTGGGATGAGGCTGTTAATGCTGGGAACGTGGGTGCCATGGGGTGATGAGAGGTCGATTATGAGTCGTTTCTTGCCTGAGTATTTGCGGGTGGCTACGCCAATGGGGCTGATGCGGTAGGTAGGGAAGGGGGGAGGGGAAGGGGCCGATCATAAAGCCGTTCTTAACCTCCTTTTGGAGGAGGGAAAGAACGGTCTCTGGATCGGTGGTGGCGGACAGGTGGTTGTCGCAGGTGTGAGGGAGAGAAGACATGTTAAAGTGTGGGGCGCTGGGCGCTGCTGGGAGATATCCTCTGGTGGCTGGGGGACATCCTGGGGCCGCTGGGGGACCTCCTAAGGAAGATGGAGCCTGAAAAGGGAGAGTTAGGTTGTACTGAAAGAGGGAGGAGGTGGGGTGGGGGGGGTGGAGGTGGGGTGCTGCGGCCTGCTGGAAATGGGAGGTGGGGCAGAAGGGAGAAAACCAGGTGGAAGTTGGATTAGTGGTGTAGTGTGTGATGGAGGGAGGATACTGGCCGTCTGCAGGATGGAGGAGGCTGAAGTGGCCTTTGGTTGAGTGATGGGAGTGGAGATGGTGGACGTCTGGGGAGAATGAGCATCTCTCAAATGTCACTGTGGCAGCGGGACGCTGCGTGACGTCACCGGAGCGGGACGGAGCCGCCAACTTTGTGACGGTGCCGCCACGCGACGTGGCAGCCTGACGCGAGGAGTTTCCGCGACGACGCCCGTGAAGCCGCCCGTGAAGCGTCTCCTGGGCTGGGAGGATGACGCGTGACGTCACGGCTGCGCGACAGACCCACGTTGGCTGGCGAGGCTGCTGTTGTTGTGCCGCTGGGGCTGTTGCTGCACTGAGCAACGCTGGTGGACATGAGGAGTGTAAATAAGGCTTGTTTGTTAGCTGAGCGGGTGAAAGGAATGCCTTTGGCGATGAGGGCTCTTTGAAGGCCGACTACGGTCCAGTCTGACGCGAGGGTTGGTGCTGGTAGATTGGAGCCGCGCGGAGAGGCGACGGGATGGCTGGTTGGTAGTTGAGTCACAGACTAAAGCCCCTGATACACGTGGCAATTTTTTCGTCAATATCAACTGACAACATCAACATCAATGGGCAACATGATGAGACACAGGGCAACAGTAATTTTGGGCAACAGGCAACATGTATCCCAAGATGCATTGTTCTGGTAAAAGAAAAAAAGAAAACAATGTTCCAGAGTTGGGGGAGAAATGGAGGGTGAAGAATATGCTGCCTTAACAATCCTATTTTCTTCAGCTTTTCTTTTGCAAAAGTAAGAAAATATAACACTTTTTTTATCTCAAATACACAACTCAATGTAAATTAAAATGTAATAACAGAAATAAAGTAATTAGCCTACTTGGTAAAGAGGCAGAAATGTGAAATTAGCTACCTGTCATTAGCCTAGCATACCTATGTTGTGTACTTTAATGACATGCTACATTTTTACATATACTATACATATTGCACACAATAACTCAATACATTGTTGGATATGAGTTGGAAACCATAACAATCTAAAAGAATACATAAGTTGTGAAAATCTACAAGCTCACTAGTCATTGTAAACTAGTTTGCACACATGTGTCATATTGTTGTACGAAGAAGTAGGGCATTCATTTAAGGAATAATTGTCTGCCGGACAGCAGCTAGCCACACACCCCCTGGTTATCCTGGTTTATAATATATATTATATATTTTCATCAGCACTAAAGAGAAGCGGCTTTGGACCAGGAGATGGTTACTACGGCGACACAGGGGGTCTTACAACCAACTTTGAAGAGAGCTGGCTGAAGAGGACCCCCCTACATACAGAAATTGGCTAAGAATGGATGAAGTTACATTCAATGATATACTGAAGATGGTGGAGCCAGCCATCCGCAGGCAGGATACAGTAATGAGGCAGGCAATTCCCCCAGGAGAAAGACTAGCCATCACTCTGCGCTACCTTGCTACAGGACACACATTTGGTGAATTGGAGACCTCGTTTCGTGTGAGCCGCCACAGCATTGCAAAGATTGTAGTGGAAACATGCAACGCCCTGTTTGAACAGCTTAGGAAGACACACATAAAGGTGCCAACTACAACTGAGGAATGGAAACAAATTGCCATACAGTTTGAAGACAAGTGGAACTACCCACACTGTGTCGGAGCCCTGGATGGGAAACATATTATCATACACCCACCAAGAGAGTCAGGATCTCACTTCTTTAATTATAAAAATGCCAACTCAGTTGTTCTGATGGCATTAGTTGATGCAGACCTCAGGTTCTTGTACATTGATGTTGGAACCAATGGCAAAGTCAGTGATGGAGGTGTGTGGAACAAATGTGGTCTCAAAGCTGCTCTGGAGAACAACACCCTGAACCTCCCAACACCTGAGCCCTTGCCTGGAAGGGAAGTCCCTTTTGCCATACGTGGTAGTGGCAGACGAAGCCTTTGGAATGAAGCCCTGGCTAATGAAGCCATATCCCAGAAGAGAAATAACTGTGGAAAGGGAAATCCATAACTACAGGATGTCTAGGCCTAGGGCAAGGCGTACTGTGGAAAATGCATTTGGAATACTGGCTAACAGATTCCGAGTGTTCCAACATCCAATGTTGGTTGAGCCAGCCAAGGTTGTCAGCATCACAAAGGCAGCATGTGCTCTCCAGTCTCCACAACTACCTCCGCACTCAAAAACTCACTCGGCAAGTGTACACCCCCACCTCTTTGATCGACCAGGAAGATATACTGACGGGGCAAATCAGACCAGGAACCTGGCGCGAGGAACGTCCTCCAACAGGTCTGCTGCCTCTTGTAGCATCTGCTAACAGGAACCCATCCCTGGAAGCAAAGGATGTCCGAGAGGAGTACTGCTCCTACTTTAATACCAATGGAGCAGTCAGTTGGCAGAGGAGATCCATCGGATTGGAGTAGCCTGTATAGATTCTCTAAACATTATTTGATTTTGGTTTCCAACAGTTATTTGGTAATTGGCTGTGTAATCTGTGTTTAACTTTAAAATCTTAATGAATTATCTTTATTTACATGTATTGGTAACATGGAATAAAAAAGTTTTGTTGCTATAAATTCTTCTTATTAACCCATTATTAAATCATGACATTTTTCTTAAAAACCCATGTTTCTATGTAAGTGTTTCTCTATATGACTATTTCATGTCAAGGACCCCCAAAAATATATGTAATTGGCCTCCATCTGAAAATATGTTGTTCCAGGGATCCCCCCCAGGAGCAAAGATTTGAGTTAAAAATGTTCACTCTGAAAGAATGTATTCAATGATTTGCGCCACATTTTCACGATTTTTCAAAAATAGCAGACCCACAAGCTCGTAGCGCGGCACTTGGTGCCGTGCTATGAGCTTGTAGATCTGCTATTTTTCAATAGCTAAAGAACATAATGCTTAAAACACCAAAAGGGGTTCCCGCCCAAAATGTGTTAACATATTAAACATTATTAAATGAATTAAAATATTCAAAAATATATACCCTTATTAACTCTGAGTTTAAAATGAAACCAAATGGACCTGTAAAATTAACATCTGCATTACTTCCAGGTGGTCCCCAGCTAAATGGACCCTGGTAACCAAATGGACCCTTATAGATCTTTAACTCTTCAGACTGCACGAGACTGTAAAATAAAAACAAATTATTGTGAAACATCTGCATTACTTAATTTACAAGAAGTCTACACTATTAGAGAATGTAGAATACATTTTATTTTGGTCAAAGTCTGTTATCTCTCCTTTGGTACCAACATCAATACAGCATGGGATTGTGAACAAATTCATAAACAATAACAAAATAATAACTGAGGTCAGTCCGCTGCCCCCCAGGTTGGCAGAGGAAGTGTAGCGCCCAGGATTACATTAGATAATTGACACTGGGTGAAAAAATGGGTTGAAAAATCGTGGGATAAAAAACTATATATATAAAAAAAAAAAAAAAATGGATGACTTTACTTTAGGGCTAGACCCTCTTAACCCTCAGGCCTGACGTCGAAAAAAAAAAAAAAAGGTTTTCTAAATCATGACAATTTTCTGAAAGATTTGAGGCACATTTTAACGATTTTAGCAGACCTACAAGTTCATAGCGCGGCCACTTGGTGGCGCGCTGAGCTTGTAGATCTGCTATTTTTCAATAGCTAAATTATAACATAATGTATGTAACCACCAAAAGGGGTTCCCGCTCAAAATGGGTTAACTAATATCTATGCCAAAAATAGCTCTACAAAAAATAAATAATAAAACTACAAGCTCACAACATGTGAGCTTACTCCTCTGAATATGTATGGAGAGTCTCAATCATTTTTCTTTTAATCATTTTAACCTGGTCATCGGGCATGTCATTGAAGTATTCTTCAACGTATTTGAAAAAACCTGCATGTTTGGAGACTGTTGGTTTTTTTTTAAAGTCCATAGCAAAGTCCATAGCCTCCAAAGCCCGTTCTTTGGGAGGTCTTTTGCGTTTCTCACTTGGCTGCTGAGTCACACTGTTGGACGTGGAGGGCATAGGGTCAAGAGACGGGGACAGGGGAATGGGAGGGGAAGGGGCAGCTGGAGAGTGAGGGGGTTCCTTTTCATTTGAGGCTGGAGATGGGAGAATTTCCAGATTATCTGAACTTTTATCTGGCTCCCCAACACCACTCAAGAACAAAACATGTTTGTAAAATTTCCATTTTGGAATGTAGACTTCTTCTGCTCCGGCACCCGACTTCCTGCTGTTCGTGACAGCCTTGTGTTCCCGTTGAAATACTGTTCGTAGGTTCTTGAATTTGTTTGTTATGTCTCCAACTGCAAGAAAGCAAACAAACAGTTAAAAACGCTTTGTGTGCCCTTTCAACATTTTCAAAATAGTGACCCAGGGTGCCCAATGTTATTTGACATTTTATTAATTTTTTTATAAAAATCACAAAAAAACTATATCTTAGGCCAATTAAAAAAAGACTATATACCAAATTTCCCACTTTAAACAAAAGAAGCCTGTCGGCTGCCGGACTATTGCTTTTTTTTAAACAATCTAGAACAGGAAAAAAAAAGGAGTGCGGTGGTGCGCGAACCCCTCATAGAGTCTACTACTATTCAAATTGAAAATCACTCCTATGCCACCAAAATGTGGAACGCCCTACCAACAGTCATTACGACATGCAAATCCCTTGACTCCTTCAAAACCGCTCTCAAAGGGCACCTACGGACGTCTGCAATTCGAAACTGGCCCCCGTAAAATCTGAATCCCCCCCACCCCATTTCCCCCTCACTGTATATGTTTCTTTTCCCTTTTTACCTCCTTTATGATGAATTCCTGTTCTGTTCTTTGACTATATAGTGTCTATTTGTACGTCTATTTGTACGTCTCTAAATGTTTTGATGAATTGAACAAGGTGGACCCTCTTGTAAACAAGTGTAATGCTTAATTAGTCGTCCACTCACAGTTAACAGTCTTTGTATTGAGTTTGTGCTTGAAATGTACTGTAATTCTGCAAACTGTTAATAAATATTTCAATCAATCAATCAAAACAAGCAGTGACATAAGTACTGATCTTACCTGTGAAAGGCACCAGCTGACTTTTTGCCTTGTGGTTCCACAACACATCGTTCTCTGTGCAACACAACATGACAAGTGCAACACGTGATCATTTTGGAAGATAATAACACTTAAAATCTTTTCCCCCCCATTATAACTAATATTGGGGCGGCCATATTGGATTTCATGGAAACTTGCAATACAAAAAATGTTCGTATTCATATCATTGATCAACCTGAGAAGTGGTCGTGGAAATATCTCTCAGTTTAAAAAATTGCCCTATTCACCCCCATTATAACTAATAGGGGCTAATATTGGGGCGGCCATATTGGACAAAAATGTACCGGGTTGTCCATATAGGGGTCATAGATATTATTTGGTATTTGGTGACTCATATGAATAGACTATGTGACAACCAGGTATAGTCTGGTGACCACCGGAGAGACGGGTGACAGCCGGAATGTAGACGGCACCCCGGGAGCAGTATGGGTTAGCGCCCCTGCTTGCATCCTCCGTGAGGAGGAAGCCCAAAAACCTTCGATGAGGCCTTTAGGAGGGCCATTCGAGCCGCAGGTGGAGTCTGCAGTACTACCGTTGCCCAGCGGTGGAGTCTGCAGAACCACATCTCCGGAATGAAGTGTCTGGTGCTGGGAGTCTGGTGCAACGCACAGGTCCTGGCGGTACTCCTGGTGAGAGCAGGAGTGGACCTGGTGAGACGTAGGAGGGGCCCGGACAGGAGCCAACCCACAGAGCCTAGTCCCTCCACTTACCAGAATTGTACCTCTCAGTCCCGGCATAGTAGTTCCGGAGTGGTTCCAACGGATTGTGCGGCCCTGTCTTTCCCTAGTGGTCTGATCGAGGGTAGCTACTGGGACGTAAGTCGGGACTTGATCACCCCGGCTGGGTCACCCGAGTGAGGGGTATGATGTTCGCGAGACCCGAAACCCTGATGACCTTGGGATACATCACTGAGGATACGTCCCAGTTGCATCCAGGCGATGTTATTTTCGTACTTAAAGTACCCAAAGTGTCCTAAATTTATAAAAATCTTTTGAAAATAGCAGATCTCCCCAAGCTCACAATGTGTCGCATCGCGGCCCATGTGAGCTTGTAGATCGGCTATTTTTAAATGCCCGAAATCTATATATGTTAGGGCTATTGTATGTAAGTTTTGTAATAATAATCAAAATCTACAAATTAATTAGTAACTAAAGTTTTCAAATAAATGTAATGGAGTAAAAGTAGGCTACAATTTGGGGATTTGTACAAGTATTGGGGCAGGGGGCAGTGTCTTGAGTGTACAGGGTTTGATGAGGGCCCAGCAGTAGGGCCGGGCCTTAATCTTCGGGCCTGTTGAATGGACAGGTATCAGTCAAAAGAGAGACATCGAAATGGAAGGACAGGTGGAGAAGGATCAACATATGGAATGTCAGATCAGGAAGGACGGTGGAGAAGGATCAACATATGGAATGTCAGAACGGGTCAGCTCCATATAGAGATCTAAGGGTTTGAGGTTTTAGGTCAGATGTAGAGTTGCTGGCCTGCTCCATTATGCAGATCTAGGTGATGATCCAGTCTTCTCCATGTATGCCTATCCAGGGTTTGATGAGGTCAGTGTCATGATCTTCATATATGGAGATGGCCATATATGGAGACGTGATGTCACGAGGCGTGATGTCACGAGGTGTGATGTCATGAGGTGTGGACTGATGACTATATTATGGCGTGACACTGACTGACTGACTGACTGACGGGATATGTAGGTATGTATGTATGTTCATATTAAACTGTGTATATCTGTGTATATCAAAACAAAACTTGTAGCCTACTTAGGTACAATACTTAAGTAAATGTACTTAGATTTTTTCCACCACTGCAAATACAATGCAAAAAATATTGAACACAAAGGGTTTGTTTGATTGATTGATTGAAAGTTGTATTCACAGTTTGTAGAATTTGGGTACAGTTCAAACGAAGGTACAGGACACAAACTGCTATGAGGATAAAACCAGAAAAAACACTAAGACTTGTTTGTTTACATCAGGGTCCTCCATTTTCAATTTATCAGAAAGATGGGTAACAGGGTTACAGGTCAAGTGGACACTTAATGGATCAACAGGTCACTTGT
Source organism: Electrona antarctica (assembly GCF_951216825.1). Classification (NCBI taxonomy): domain Eukaryota; kingdom Metazoa; phylum Chordata; class Actinopteri; order Myctophiformes; family Myctophidae; genus Electrona; species Electrona antarctica. The sequence goes on from NC_136811.1 coordinate 1,849,574, forward strand.
ACACCTTGGATGAGTGGGCATTAGGGATATGTGGGCACTAGGTACAGGGTTGTAGTTTTCCTGGCACCTTGGTCGATTACCTTTGACCTCAGTACATTTTATTCTCAGTAATAATTCTTAGTGGGGCACCTAGGGGTATAACTGGGCACCTGGACAACTTTGCACTGGGTAAAGGTGGGCAGTTTTTTTGCCACCTTGGTCGGGTACCATTGACATCAGTACATTTTATTCTTAGTAGTAACATTCTTCTTGTGTGCAGTGAGATTAAGTATTGGCCTAAATTGGACATCATATATATCTGATTGCACACTGTATGTGTATGCCCAGACAAACATATTAATGCAGACATTTTGTAAGTGCTCTTCAGATGTCAAGGTTGAACCTTTTAAAGCATTTTGCACACCATTGTACACCATCACTTGTTTACCTTTACTACCACCATAATAATATTGTATCTGTATTTATGTTTCATAATTTCCTGGGAAAACAGACAAGTATAACATAATGCTTAAAACACCAAAAGGGGTTCTCGCCCTTAATGGGTTAAAAAGATGTTTAATAATTAACCCTAGAAGACTAAACACGGGTGATTTTCACCCGGACGATTATATTTTAGTACTTTCATAATGTTGCTGATGTCTGAGGTGGGCGGGTCTTTCAGTACCTTCATGATGCTCAGTGACATCATAATGTTGCTGATGTCTGAGGTGGGCGGGTCTTTCAGTACCTTCATGATGCTCAGTGACATCATAATGTTGCTGATGTCAGAGGTGGGTGGGTCTTTCAGTACCTTCATGATGCTCAGTGACATCATAATGTTGCTGATGTCTGAGGTGGGCGGGTCTTTCAGTACCTTCATGATGCTCAGTGACATCATAATGTTGCTGATGTCTGAGGTGGGTGGGTCTTTCAGTACCGTCATGATGCTCAGTGACATCGTAGAAGGTATGTTTGTTTTCCTGCCCACATTCCTGGTTATTTCTACAGGCAGGTGTTTGGGTGAATTTCACTCGCGTTTAGTGAGAAAAGAGGAAAATCCTATACACCCACAATGGACTTTTTTTATTTAATTTTTCTTCACTGGACCATTCTCACATGTCTTAGGAATGGGTGGACCAAAGGAGAAGTCCGTGGCTCAAATCCCCCCCCCCCCCCCCCCCCCCGCCAGTCACAAGCAGAGCTGTGAGCAGTACCAGCAAGATCTTCTGGCTCAGATGAAGCACCGCCAGGGTCTGCTGGAGGCCGACCGGGCTCAGCCTCTCTCCTCCTCCTCCTCCTCCGCTGTCACGTCTGTCCACCCCTTTAGACGCTCAGCGGTGCAGTGTTGATTTTGTAAGGCATTTTTTATTTTAGTTTGCGTCATTTTATAGTCATTTTATAGTCATTTTACTCACCTGGAATGTTTCAGTGTTTGTGTAGTCGACGAAATATCATTGTCGACCACAATGTATTTTGGCGGGCCTTGGCGAAGGTTGGCGAAAGGGCCTTTCTTGTGTGGAATTTGCATGTTCTTCCCGTGTCCCCTAGTGTAGGTACCCTCACAAAAACATGCAGTAATCCTGGTCTGTAAACTACCTCCCCCTGGCCTGCCGGGGCGCCTGATGGAGGGGAAAGGAACTGGTTGGAATAACGTGTTCCTTCCACGCTCTACGTCCAACCAGGGAAATTCCCCCCTGTCAGGTGTAAAGGAGCGACTTGGACACTCATGCATGTAGGAAGCATGAGTTCAAGTCCGTTGCTCTCCCCAGGTTGGCGGAGGGTGTGTAGAGCCCAGGATCACATTAGATAATTGACAGAGAGGGTGAAAAATGGGTTACATTATTATTATTATTATTTTTAAGATATATTTAGTCTTGTACTTTTAGTGATCATAGCTTAGTTTTCATGTGGTTTCCATTTAGTTTTCGTCAGTGTAAATAAGGTAGTCGACGAACATTTATAGTTTGACTAAAACACTGCAGTGGTGGCGGAAAGTAACTGCGTTTACTGTTTTTAGGTGCTTTAACTATTTCCAGTACTTTTATTTTACTGCTCCCACCTCAGATCCAAATGTTGTACTTTTTTACTCCATTGCATTTATTTGAAATCTTTACTTATTATAGTTACTTTGTTTTTCATCATTATTACAATACACGCTTAATTTCGGCCATTTGAAAATAGCAGATCTGCAAGCTCACTTTTCTATTGAAAATCCCCACGGAGAAGTCTTATAGATTGTGTCATATAAGAACCAAAAATAAATTAATAAATACATTGGTATGTGACTGTGTTGTGTTGTGAGTGAAAGTGGTTCTCTAAGTGTTCTAGTTCAGTCACATAACTCACAAATAGATTGAACCGATATTTAAAGATGGCGTGCCATAGTTTTGTACATTTTCTGTTTGTTTTTTTACAGAACCTTTCCCACGTACCGATCAGAATACTGGTGCACCAACCAACCAAACAGACAACAAACCGCCAGTACACGCAACAGGAGAAGAAACCGATCAGGCCGCATTGCTTAGCCCAGTTGATGATGGGAAATACATTTAGGCCTGACGTCGAAATTTAAAAAAAATAAAAAATCCTGACAGTTTTCTGAAATACTTATGTTTCTGTATCAGTGGTGCTCAATATTTTATGTCAAGGACCCCAAAAAATATATGTAATTGGCCACCGACCCCATCTAAAAATATGTTGTTCCAGGGACCCCTCCCAGAAGCAAAGATTTGAGTTAAAGAATATGTATTCAAAGATTTGCACTACATTTTCACGATTTTTCAAAAATAGCAGATCTACAGGCTAGCGTGGCACTCGGTGCCAGGCTATGAGCTTGTAGATCTGCTATTCTTCAATAGCTAAAGTATAACATAATGCTTAAAACACCAAAAGGAACCTCGCCTCAAAAAACCTCACTCATTGATTCACTCGTCTAGGCTACCAAAATCTGTTTTAATTGGGAAAAACAAATGTATAATTTCTCAGGTCAAATATTGATATGGTATTAAACATGAAATTAATTAATTACAAAGTCTAATTAATTAGATTATTTTTAATCCAGTCCCAGCCCTAGAAAACATATAAATTTTTCCCGCAGAATCATCTAACTCCAGCAAATCACCACAGATAGAAGACATCTTACTAACAAATATTTATCTTACGTCGTCATATTTAGGGCTTTAAAACAAAAAGTGAACCTTGTTTTTAACATGGGCGTCAATGGGAAATTGTGAAATTTGTGTGCCTATTTCAGCATTTTTCAACATGATCCCCTACTTGGATTTCTTAGGACTTTTGCTATGTTATTACTAACATATTTATGAAACAAAACAAAGTTTAATGAGTTTCTGTTGCAATTAGTTTGAGGTTGACCCCTTTCCCCCCCTTAGATTCCCTGATTTAAATGTAGTGCCCTCTGTAACAGAATCTGTATGACAAAAAAAGCACTACTTTTATTAGTTATAGCCAGGAGGTGGCAGTGTGATAGTTGGTGTCAAGGTGACGTAATGTTTGCTCAGTAGTTGCTGATGTCTGCTCAGGAGGTTTGAGTGTTTGCTCAGACCCCCCCCCCCCCCAGGCATGCATGATTTGCTCACGTGACCAAAAAAGAATTCAAGATGGTATAGAAGACATCAATATCAAGAGTAAAGTGAAATTGTGAGCATACATCAGAAATGTCATAACTCATAAAAAAGATTGTATACAAATGATTAAGACCCAGATATATTATAGATACATTATTAAATACAAGAGGAGGTGGCAGTGTGACTCCACCACGTTCCAAGGATCATAAACCAACAATCCTAGGCTTTCATTTTTCCAATCTGTGTACTAATTCTGATATACTGCTGATAATATTTCAATATTTTCCATACTCATATAAGAGGAATTAAAAAGGATGTCAAAAACAGGTCTCATTACTATTAGTTTTTGGATTATCTGTGTGAATTATTTCACAGTGTATTGTTTCATTTGTGGTGTTTCACGTTTAAATTCCCTGAAGATTACTACTGTACTAATTAAAAGATAATTATATGTATTTATGTGAAGTATGTTGTTATCATCAAATGAGGCCAGAGAAAACAAAGAAACACACGTCTGTCTGTCTGTCTGTCTGTCTGTCTGTCTGTCTGTCTGTCTGTCACATAGCAGCTTTCATATTTATTTTTAGTATTTAGTATTTAAAAAAATCACACCCGTGTTAACTGAGTGGTGTAAGGTCTTATATAGACTGATCAGCTGTGGTCTGACGTAATGTCTGACGTAATGAAATCACACCCGTGTGAACTGGGTGACCATAGCAACCGTGCTCATTTTTTGAGCACAGACAGACAGACACGTAAACTAACAAAGCCAGTTGTAGGAGTGGTTTGCGCCACTCAAAAATAAAGGCTTAAACTGTTGATGCATGACCGGCAGAGCAGCATATCTGCATATGGAGCTGGCCTGTTCTGACATCACAATGATGTTCTGACATCACAATGATGTTCTGACATCACAATGATGGGCATGGATCACCCCTAGATCTCCATATATGGAGCTGGCTTGTTCTGACATCACAATGTGGAATACATTTTGGGCATTTATATGAATGTAAAGTTGCATTGCAGTGCAAACTGAGACCAATGAAATTGGTCTCAGTTTGCTTGTACTTTCCTTGTACTTTCCTTGAAGTGTACCCAGTCCCACTCTACAAACTTAATATAATTCTCAATCAATCAATCAATCAATCACACACAAGGCTTTGTTTGTTCTGTCACCAATGAGACTTGCTAGCCTGGTTAACCTGCACTCCACCTTGAATACATTTCATTCCGTTCTGCGAGGTGATTGACCTGCAGGCTACAGACTTCCCACAGATGATATTTAGGGACCAAGAAGTCACGCAGTGACTTTGGTCACTTATTAGGGACCAAGAAGTCACGCAGTGACTTTGGTCACTCTTTGTTTTTGTGTTTATTTTTCTTCTCCTTCTTCTTCTTCTTCTTCTTCTTCTCCTTCTTCTTCCGCCAAAAATAGCTGTTCTGACTGAATGGTGCAGTCGGTTTTCGCGAAACGCGGTAATCTGGTAGAGGGTCATGCCAAACGGTGAATATGCGACGCCCAAGACGATTGGCCAAATGGTGGCGCTATAGCGCTCAATTAAAAATGCTAACTTTGAACGTGCATAGCTCATGAACCGTTTGACCGTTGGCAATGACACTTTGATACCCATATGCGTCTCCTCGTGCTGAACAACTTTCGTGTTCTGACTTTTGACCTCTGACCTTTAGATCACCCGCCATTTTGAATTATATGATCAGTACTTTATTTTATTCTCCTTCTGCCAAAAATAGCTGTTCTGACTGAACCGTGCAGTCGGTTTGCGCAAAACTTGTCAACATGATAGAGGACCATGCCAAACGGTGACTATGTGAAGCCCATCATGATTGGCCAAATGATGGCGCTATAGCACTCAATTGATGCAAAACTTGCAAAACTTGCAAACTTTGAACGTGCATATCTCATGAACCGTTTGACCGTTGGCAATGACACTTTGATACACATATGTGTCTCCTCATGCCGAACAACTTCCGAGTTCTGACTTTTGACCTCTGACCTTTAGATCACCCGCCATTTTGAATTATTTGAAAAACAGTTCAAATGTAACTCCTCCCAGAATCTTTGCTCAAAATGCACGAAAACTTCTACACGTGAACTTTGGACCTATACGGACAAATAATCGTAGCACATTTTTGTTAAGTGAAAAAATGAAGTTTTTATGAGCCAATGAAAATTGCTGTTTTGTGAAAATTATTCTTCTGCCTCTAATACACACACATGCTTATGTCACTTTACTATGCGAAGCCCATCACGATTGGCCAAATGGTGGCGCTATAGCACTCAATTGATGCAAAACTTGCAAACTTGCAAACTTTGAACGTGCATATCTCATGAACCGTTTGACCGTTGGCAATGACACTTTGATACACATATGTGTCTCCTCATGCCCAACAACTTTCGTGTTCTGACTTTTGACCTCTGACCTTTAGATCACCCGCCATTTTGAATTATATGAAAAACAGTTAAAATATAACTCCTCCCAGAATCTTTGCTCAAAATGCACGAAAACTTCTACACGTGAACTTTGGACCTATACGGACAAATAATCTTAGCACATTTTTTCTAAGTGAAAAAATGAAGTTTTTATGAGCCAATGAAAATTGCGCGCGCACGCACACACACACACACACACTAAAGTTTATACTGAATGATGTTACTGTTTAGAATGAGTCAACTGACTGTGTCTGCATAGCTCACTTGGTAGAGCTCTCGCCGTTGGACCACAAGGTTGTGTGTTCAAATCCCGGTAAAGACAACTCAGTGTATCCATTGTGTGCTGCAAGATTTGTGATGACTCAACTATAGAAATATTGAAGTAGATTACATTTGACATATTGTTGAACGCCCTGTGGGCTATATCAGTGAGATCAATAACTTTAAAGACTGGTGTGATAATTGCCACCTTATGTTAAACACCACAAAAACTAAAGAGATGATCTTCAATCCAAATCCATGGTTATGAACGATTGTCTGCCTAACACACACACGCATGCAGCCACGCATGCAGCCACGCACGCACGCACGCACGCACGCACGCACGCACGCAGGCAGGCAGGCAGGGGCAGGCAGGCAGGCAGGCAGGCAGGCAGGCAGGCAGGCAGGCAGGCAGGCAAGCAGGCAGGCAGGCAGGCAGGCAGGCAGGCAGGCAGGCACGCAGGCACGCACGCACGCACGCACGCACGCACTCACACACACACACAAGACATGCCCAAAAGGAGGACACACCTTCTTGTTAGCAAATCAATGAATGGTTTTACTGTTTACAATGTAGTCACTGATTGTCTCTGTGTAGCTCAGTCAGTAGAGCTCCCGCCTTCGGTCCACAAGGTTGCGAGTTCAAATCCCGGTAGCGACAACTCGGCTCGTCAGTCTCATTTGTGCGTGTTGTTCTTATTGCGCATTGTTCTTCTTCTATCTTGGTCCCGCTTTATCGCTGCTTGCAGCTATATTTGTTTTTGTGTTTATTAGGGACCAAGAAGTCACGCAGTGACTTTGGTCACTCTTTGTTTTTGTGTTTATTTTTCTTCTCCTTCTTCTCCTCCTTCTTCTCCTTCTTCCGCCAAAAATGGCTGTTCTGACTGAAACGTGCAGTCGGTTTTCGCGAAACTTGTCAACATGATAGAGGACCATGCCAAACGGTGAATATGCAAAGCCCAAGACGATTGGCCAAATGGTGGCGCTATAGCGCTCAATTTAAAATGCTAACTTTGAACGTGCATAGCTCATGAACCGTTTGACCGTTGGCAATGACACTTTGATACCCATATGCGTCTCCTCGTGCTGAACAACTTTCGTGTTCTGACTTTTGACCTCTGACCTTTAGATCACCCGCCATTTTGAATTATATGATCAGTACTTTATTTTATTCTCCTTCTGCCAAAAATAGCTGTTCTGACTGAACCGTGCAGTCGGTTTGCGCAAAACTTGTCAACATGATAGAGGACCATGCCAAACGGTGACTATGCGAAGCCCATCACGATTGGCCAAACGGTGGCGCTATAGCACTCAATTGATGCAAAACTTGCAAAACTTGCAAACTTTGAACGTGCATATCTCATGAACCGTTTGACCGTTGGCAATGACACTTTGATACACATATGTGTCTCCTCATGCCGAACAACTTCCGAGTTCTGACTTTTGACCTCTGACCTTTAGATCACCCGCCATTTTGAATTATTTGAAAAACAGTTCAAATGTAACTCCTCCCAGAATCTTTGCTCAAAATGCACGAAAACTTCTACACGTGAACTTTGGACCTATACGGACAAATAATCGTAGCACATTTTTGTTAAGTGAAAAAATGAAGTTTTTATGAGCCAATGAAAATTGCTGTTTTGTGAAAATTATTCTTCTGCCTCTAATACACACACATGCTTATGTCACTTTACTATGCGAATCCCATCATGATTGGCCAAATGGTGGCGCTATAACACTCAATTGATGCAAAACTTGCAAACTTGCAAACTTTGAACGTGCATATCTCATGAACCGTTTGACCGTTGGCAATGACACTTTGATACACATATGTGTCTCCTCATGCCGAACAACTTTCGTGTTCTGACTTTTGACCTCTGACCTTTAGATCACCCGCCATTTTGAATTATATGAAAAACAGTTAAAATGTAACGTCTCCCAGAATCTTTGCTCAAAATGCACGAAAACTTCTACACGTGAACTTTGGACATATACGGACAAATAATCGTAGCACATTTTTTCTAAGTGAAAAAATGAAGTTTTTATGAGCCAATGAAAATTGCGCGCGCACGCACACACACACACACACACACTAAAGTTTGAGTACTTATGCTGAACAAACACTGAATGATTTTCCTGTAAACAATGGAGTAACTGATTGTCTCCATGTAGCTCAGTCAGTCTAGCTCTTGCCCTTGGACCGCAAGGTTGTGTGTTCAAATCCAGCTACTGACAACTCAGCTTGTCAGTCTTATTTGTACATATTGTTGAACGCCCTGTGGGCTATATCAGTGAGATCAATAACTTTAAAGACTGGTGTGATAATAGCCACCTTATGTTAAACACCACAAAAACTAAAGAGATGATCTTCAATCCAAATCCATGGTTATGAACGATTGTCTGCCTAACACACACACGCATGCAGCCACGCATGCAGCCACGCACGCACGCACGCACGCACGCACGCACGCAGGCAGGCAGGCAGGGGCAGGCAGGCAGGCAGGCAGGCAGGCAGGCAGGCAAGCAGGCAGGCAGGCAGGCAGGCACGCACGCACGCACGCAGGCAGGCAGGCAGGCAGGCAGGGGCAGGCAGGCAGGCAGGCAGGCAGGCAGGCAGGCAGGCCGGCAGGCCCGCACGCACGCACGCACGCACGCACGCACGCACGCACGCACGCACGCACGCACGCACGCACGCACGCACACACACACACACACACACACACACACACAAGACATGCCTAAAATGAGGACACACCTTCTTGTTACCAAATCACTGAATGGTTTCACTGTTTACAATATAGTCACTGATTGTCTCTGTGTAGGTCAGTCAGTAGAGCTCCCGCCTTCGGTCCACAAGGTTGCGAGTTCAAATCCCGGTACCGACAACTCGGCTCGTCAGTCTCATTTGTGCATGTTGTTCTTATTGCGCATTGTTCTTCTTCTATCTTGGTCCCGCTTTATCGCTGCTTGCAGCTATATTTTTTCTTCTTCTTCTTCTTCTCCTTCTTCTTCCGCCAAAAATAGCTGTTCTGACTGAATGGTGCAGTCGGTTTTCGCGAAACGCGGTAATCTGGTAGAGGGCCATGCCAAACGGTGAATATGCGAAGCCCAAGACGATTGGCCAAATGGTGGCGCTATTGCGCTCAATTGAAAATACTAACTTTGAACGTGCATAGCTCATGAACCGTTTGACCGTTGGCAATGAAACTTTGATACCCATATGCGTAACTTCATGTTGAACAACTTTCGTGTTCTGACTTTTGACCTCTGACCTTTAGATCACCCGCCATTTTGAATTATATGATCAGTACTTTATATGAGCCAATGAAAATTGCTGTTTAGCTGTTCTGACTGAACCGTGCAGTCGGTTTGCGCAAAACTTGTCAACATGATAGAGGACCATGCCAAACGGTGACTATGCGAAGCCCATCATGATTGGCCAAATGGTGGCGCTATAGCACTCAATTGATGCAAAACTTGCAAACTTGCAAACTTTGAACGTGCATATCTCATGAACCGTTTGACCGTTGGCAATGACACTTTGATACCCATATGTGTCTCCTCATGCCGAACAACTTTTGTGTTCTGACTTTTGACCTCTGACCTTTAGATCACCCGCCATTTTGAATTATATGAAAAACAGTTCAAATGTAACTCCTCCCAGAATCTTTGCTCAAAATGCACGAAAACTTCTACACGTGAACTTTGGACCTATACGGACAAATAATCGTAGCACATTTTTTCTAAGTGAAAAAATGAAGTTTTTATGAACCAATAAAATTTCTGTTTTGTGAAAATTATTCTTCTGCCTCTAATACACACATATGCTTATGTCACTTTACTATGCGAAGCCCATCACGATTGGCCAAATGGTGGCGCTATAGCACTCAATTGATGCAAAACTTGCAAACTTGCAAACTTTGAACGTGCATATCTCATGAACCGTTTGACCGTTGGCAATGACACTTTGATACACATATGTGTCTCCTCATGCCGAACAACTTTCGTCTTCTGACTTTTGACCTCTGACCTTTAGATCACCCGCCATTTTGAATTATATGAAAAACAGTTCAAATGTAACTCCTCCCAGAATCTTTGCTCAAAATGCACGAAAACTTCTACACGTGAACTTTGGACCTATACGGACAAATAATCGTAGCACATTTTTTCTAAGTGAAAAAAATGAAGTTTTTATGAGCCAATGAAAATTGCGCGCGCACGCACACACACACACACACACACACCAAAGTTTGAGTACTTATGCTGAACTAACACTGAATGATTTTCCTGTTAACAATGGAGTATCTGATTGTCTCCGTGTAGCTCAGTCAGTCGAGCTCTTGCCCTTGGACCGCAAGGTTGTGTGTTCAAATCCAGCTACTGACAACTCAGCTTGTCAGTCTTATTTGTACATATTGTTGAACGCCCTGTGGGCTATATCAGTGAGATCAATAACTTTAAAGACTGGTGTGATAATAGCCACCTTATGTTAAACACCACAAAAACTAAAGAGATGATCTTCAATCCAAATTCATGGTTATGAACGATTGTCTGCCTAACACACACACGCATGCAGCCACGCACGCACGCACGCAGACAGGAAAGCAGGCAGGGGCAGGCAGGCAGGCAGGCAGGCAGGCACGCAGGCAGGCAGGCAGGCAGGGGCAGGGGCAGGCAGGCAGGCAGGCAGGCAGGCAGGCAGGCAGGCAGGCAGGCAGGCAGGCAGGCAGGCAGGCAGGCAGGCAGGCAGGCAGGCAGGCAGGCAGGCAGGCAGGCCGGCCGGCACGCACGCACGCACACACACACAAGACATGCCTAAAATGAGGACACACCTTCTTGTTACCAAATCACTGAATGGTTTTACTGTTTACAATATAGTCACTGATTGTCTCTGTGTAGGTCAGTCAGTAGAGCTCCCGCCTTCGGTCCACAAGGTTGCGAGTTCAAATCCCGGTACCGACAACTCGGCTCGTCAGTCTCATTTCTGCATGTTGTTCTAATTCCGCATTGTTCTTCTTCTATCTTGGTCCCGCTTTATCGCTGCTTGCAGCTATATTGTGTTATTGTAACTGGCGTGCCAAGTATTTTCTTCTTTAAGTTATACTGCTGGCTGCAATAAATCAGGCTGATAAGATATAGCCTGTCACAGTACTCTTATGTGTTGACTGTGGAATACGGTTGGCATATAAGGGGAGATCCATGGAGTGGCATTCTTGGGCATATTTATGTGTGTGTCATGGGATTTAATTTTGAATACTGTACATTTTGTTTTAATACTTTTGCAAATTGCATCTAAAATTCCAGATATCACATCAGTTATAGGCCTCATATCGATTTAATTAGAACTAGGGTAAATATTAGTCTTAAAATAATGTACAGATCAATTAACTGTTTTTCTTTCAAGTCAAGAAAACGAATTGCACAACAATTGTTATTTCCTATACTGGACTATGGCGACATAATTCACGAGAACACCTCTTTACTAATATATAATTATATATATATATATATATATATGTTTGTTTTGAGGTGTCCTTATACCGTACGCACCATTGTGTTATGTATGAGTCATTGAACTGGTTATCACGCCAAGCTAGGAGACAATTCCATTGGTTGCTTTTTGTGTTTAAATGTTTTTATTTTAATTATCCCACATACCGATTCTCATCTGTTTATTCTCTAAGACATACTCAACATCTTTATTTTATTTGCCCATAATCTCTAGAGAGATAGGTAGGCGTGCTTTTAATTTCAAAGCACCAGCAGACTGGAATGTCCTGCCCTTGTCTCTTAGATCAATTACTTCTGTTGATGCTTTCAAGAATGCATTACTAGTTCATCTTATATCTAGCTATTCTTGTTTTTGATTGCTCTTTTGTGTTGTCTTGAGACTATATCCTATTGGCATCATACTTGTTTATTTGCATTGAATGTCTTATTTCTTGTATTAATGTTGTATAATGTATTTTTTTTCCCAATGAAACTCTGGGGTTACGACTCGAGTATACTGATCTAGTGGGTTTGTGGTGGGTTTGTGATGGGGAAGAGCCTTTGTGTAATGTCTTTTGTTTGTTTTTGTTGCTGTATTGTTTTGTTGTACCCTGAGGAACCCCTTGAAAACGAGTTGCTGCAACTCAAGGGAGTATCCTTCAGTGAAAAAGTAGTTAATAGTATAGCCTATAGTTTAACCTGCAACAGACAGGGTGGGGGGGGGGCGTGAAGATATGTTTTAACTCAGGGGTGGCCCGGGGCATCTCCGGGGAGTGTGTATGGACACTCTGTCGCCGACTTTTGTTCATACCGAGCTAACGAGCTTGGCGCAAGCGGCGGCAAGCCCTTCAAAGTAGTCAGCTGACATTTAAAAACAGTTAACTAAAGACGAAAACTGAGAATTTTCACCGAAAACCCAGACTTTTGATGACTGTTCACGGCCAAGCTACACCAGGCTTACCCCCGTGCGTGCGTTTAATTTAGGTCCAGTCCTATTTTAAAAAACGCACGCGCGGGACGCGCGTTTAGGGTAAACGCGCGAGAAAAGCCTGGTGTAGCGTGGCCGTAAATTCAACGCACGTGTTTAGGGTAAACGCACGCATTTTGTTCGAGAAAAGCCTGGTGTAGCTTGGCCGTCAGCCGTTAGTCCTATTTCAAAATGGCTGTGTGCGTGCGTGCGTGCGTGCGTGCGTGCGTGAGTGCGTGCGTGCGTGTGTGCGTGCGTGCGTGCGTGCGTGCGTCTCGTGTGTGCTGGCTATTCAACTATAGGCGCGAGACCGGCAGAGCAGGTACATGCACATGATGTGTGCAGTTCATCCCTACCCCATTTATTGGGCCAGGTTTGCTGAGCAACGAACAGTAAATGTATTAAGGAAGAACAACACACACAGAACAACCTAACCAAAAATGTATTATTAGATAAAGACAATTAATTTAAATAAGGGTTTCGGCTTTCGGCCCATGCATAATGCCTACAGTGTTTTTGTTTTCCTTTTGTTTGTATATTGATAGGTAACCTGTGACCAATGCTCCCCCTAAGGTGCGCCCGTGCGCGCGCGCACATGGCCAAATGCCCCCGCGCACAACTGAAATCTGTCGCACACAGACGCTGGTGTAAAAAAAAGTTTTTATATAAAAAGGAAATTGCCCCGAGTATCACTACAGTAAGGCTACCTATCCCGAGTCGACATTTGCCCACACTTTATTTTTTATTTACTTTACACTTTATTTAGATTACACAGGCGAGGCGACCGCGACAGATAGGTCTCCTCCCCTCCTTTTATTACTCTATGGTCTCCTCTCCTCTCCTCTCCTCTCCTCCTGCCTGGGACCGAGGCTACTCCTCCTGTGTGTGACTGCGCGCGAGTGGGGACCTTAGAGGTGGAGACGTAACAGCAGCAGCAGCAGCAGTCAGTGTTAATGAAACCCCAAGAACCAGATAAGCTGGCGTTGCTTGGACCCGTGCGTTGATGGGACATTTAGATTTAAAAGGCGAACGGATGGAAGTGTGGATAAAAGCACGGCTGTGCGCAACAACAAGAGAGGGGGACTAACGTTAGCTTCTCGTTAGCTGGTTAGCTAACGTTATCACTACAGCACAACAAGCCTCCAGACAGTCCGGTGTGCTTGTGAATGAAACATGTGGAAGCTAACGTTAATCTCTAGCGGTCTAGCCCCATATGGAACCTCTCTGTAATTCTCCAATCTGTTAATACAGCTTTCTTCAAAAGGGGCTGCTGACGTTCGACAATCTGAGAAACTAGGAGTTCAAAAACACAAACCAACAAACTCGGGTGTGTGTGTGTGTGTGTGTGTGTGTGTGTGTGTGTGTGTGTCCCAATACATTATTTCCGTTTTCTCATGCCCCCCCATGTAAAGCAAGTATTCATATAGCCTACCAGTCGTTCTCAACCTGTGGGTCCCCACATGATTTGGGGGTGGGGGGACCCCAGATGACAGTGAAGTGACAATTTAAGGACTTTTAAGACCTTTAATACCTCAAAGGCTCTAAAAGAAAAAAATACCATTACTGCATCAAAAGTAATCAGCAAACCATGCTATAAAAACTGGTCAAATATTGGCCAGATTATTAAATGATAAAGAAAGAGGCAACAATTGTGAAAATAGCCGATCTGCAAGTTCACAACGAGCTTGTAGATCGGCTATTTTAACAATATTTATCTGTGGAACCATTCTGTTGCTTGTCTGGGTGGGGGGGTCCCCAGTTCAAATATGATTACTTTGGGGGGTCACAGCCTGAAAAGGTTGAGAACCACTGATATAGACTAACTGAATATTCCTAAAATTGCTAGCCTACCACCTTGATATAAAATAAAAATGTTGTAACTTGCGTAACTTTATGTAACTATACATTGATTCACTCGTATACCAAAATCCATTTGGAAAAAAGAAAAAAATCCCACCTGTGTGAAGTGAGGGGCGCTCACTTAGCATTATCTAATGTTTGGATAGTTGGTGTCAAGGTGACGTAATGTTTGCTCAGTAGTTGCTGATGTCTGCTCAGGAGGTTTGAGTGTTTGCTCAGACCCCCCCCCCCCCCAGGCATGCATGATTTGCTCACGTGACCAAAAAAGAATTCAAGATGGTATAGAAGACATCAATATCAAGAGTAAAGTGAAATTGTGAGCATACATCAGAAATGTCATAACTCATAAAAAAGATTGTATACAAATGATTAAGACCCAGATATATTATAGATACATTATTAAATACAAGAGGAGGTGGCAGTGTGACTCCACCACGTTCCAAGGATCATAAACCAACAATCCTAGGCTTTCATTTTTCCAATCTGTGTATTAATTCTGATATACTGCTGATAATATTTCAATATTTTCCATACTCATATAAGAGGAATTAAAAAGGATGTCAAAAACAGGTCTCATTACTATTAGTTTTTGGATTATCTGTGTGAATTATTTCACAGTGTATTGTTTCATTTGTGGTGTTTCACGTTTAAATTCCCTGAAGTGTACTACTGTACTAATTAAAAGATAATTATATGTATTTATGTGAAGTATGTTGTTATCATCAAATGAGGCCAGAGAAAACAAAGAAACACACGTCTGTCTGTCTGTCTGTCTGTCTGTCTGTCACATAGCAGCTTTCATATTTATTTTTAGTATTTAGTATTTAAAAAAATCACACCCGTGTGAACTGAGTGGTGTAAGGTCTTATATAGACTGATCAGCTGTGGTCTGACGTAATGTCTGACGTAATGAAATCACACCCGTGTGAACTGGGTGACCATAGCAACCGTGCTCATTTTTTGAGCACAGACAGACAGACACGTAAACTAACAAAGCCAGTTGTAGGAGTGGTTTACACCACTCAAAAATAAAGGCTTAAACTGTTGATGCATGACCGGCAGAGCAGCATATCTGCATATGGAGCTGGCCTGTTCTGACATCACAATGATGTTCTGACATCACAATGATGTTCTGACATCACAATGATGCGCGACCTCGCCCTTTATTAGCCAATAATTGATGATCACACCTGATCACCCCCCAACGGGCATGGATCACCCCTAGATCTCCATATATGGAGCTGGCTTGTTCTGACATCACAATGTGGAATACATTTTGGGCATTTATATGAATGTAAATTTGCATTGCAGTGCAAACTGAGACCAATGAAATTGGTCTCAGTTTGCTTGTACTTTCCTTGAACTGTACCCAGTCCCACTCTACAAACTTAATATAATTCTCAATCAATCAATCAATCAATCAATCAATCACACACAAGGCTTTGTTTGTTCTGTCACCAATGAGACTTGCTAGCCTGGTTAACCTGCACTCCACCTTGAATACATTTCATTCCGTTCTGCGAGGTGATCGACCTGCAGGCTACAGACTTCCCACAGATGATATTGTGTTATTGTAACTGGCGTGCCAAGTATTTTCTTCACATCACAATGCAACATGATAAGCTGTCAATCATGTTAACGGTCAGTCAGTCAGTGTTGCAGGAAACATCTGTCGGTTCACATTCCAAACACAGCAGAGAGTTTCCAGTAAGTTCATGTTCCAGTGTCGTGTGCTACTGTGTGTGGTATCATGTGAGGCATGTTTATCGTGTGTGTGTGTGTGTGTGTGTGTGTGTGTGTGTGTGTGTGTGTGTGTGTGTGTGTGTGTGTGTGTGTGTGTGTGTGTGTGTGTCAACAATTATATAATTGATATTTGTGTTTTTCTTTTTCATATTGTTCTTAATTTGTGTTACTAGTACTATTACTTTAACTTTAGCACTTAGTTCCTTTAAACTTCTGTATATTAATGTTGTTCCCATGGGCTACATAAACGTAGTTTTTTTCCTCCTTTTCTTTGCACTCAAAGTGTTATTATAATCGACATTGCCTCCTTGTCTTTATATAAAAGTTGTATATTATGCTCTCCAATTTAGTACTTCCCCCTTCCCCTGGTTGTATAATTACGTGCACCTTATTTCCTACAAACTCTTCTATCATTTTACCTTTCATTCATTTTTTCATTTTACATGTTCATAGGAAGTGTGTGTGTGTGTGTGTGTGTGTGTGTGTGTGTGTGTGTGTGTGTGTGTGTGTGTGTGTGTGTGTGTGTGTGTGTGTGTGTGTGTGTGTGTGTGTGTGTGTGTGTGTTTACACCTGTTGTAACTGCCATCGTTAATGTAGAGGATGAGAGCAATGCTTGGAAAGCTGCTCCTAACAATGTGTTTTGTCACCGTATTGAAGAGGGTCTACGAGCTACCGGAGCAAACCGACTCTGCCCTAAAACATCTGGCGGGCCTTCCAGAGTTGGACTAAACACCCGACGACTACCTGAGAGGTGCTTCGCCTCTTCTAAAGACCCAGGGAAATGGACACGCCTAATAACATTACTGAACGGGATGTTTTTCAAAGACAGCATATTTACAGCAACAAGCCGAGGAGGAGATCAGCTGGGCTTCGCGTCGCTGAAATATGTGATGCGGATCCTGAAAAAGTTTCCTCTCAGCCGCCCCCCTCCCCGAGGCTCTGAGTCAATCTACCGCTGCGGAATGGATCGAGGGACAATTGTGTTATGTACGTGACATAATTCAGCCCTCCCTCGTTTGTGGCGCACCCAGGTTGTACTGGGGCTGACCCAGTACAACCCGGGTGCGCCACAAACGAGTGAGTAGGAACAAACTTTCCTTCTTGTGGCAGCACAGACGATCGAAAGCGATTCAGATCATTCTAAATGACAGCGAGTACCCCGACCCGCCTCCCTGCCCCAGTGACGTCACAATGGTTAAAAACCACTATGAAAATAAATGTCGCAGCCAAACAATGATCAGTGATCCACTCCCATTACCACCGTGGGAAAATAGCCTACAACCAGTACGGCACGCTGTCTTTCCCATCACCTCCCACTTTACGTCACCTGATGAAGTAGGGTCTGTTTTGCACAGCCTACCAAATGACAGGGCTAGTGACATATATGGGGTAACCTATGAAAGTCTTAAGACTGCACAGTCATGTGAGAAATTAACATCCATCTTTAATGTCTGCCTGGACAATAAGAGAGTGCCCGAATCCTGGAAAGGAGCCATGATTCACCGTATCCCAAAAAAAAACAATGTACCTGATGATCCATCTACATGGAGAGACATTTCCCTCCTCCCCACCATCTATAAAGTGTTCATGAAATGTATCCTGTCTCGTGTGCTTCCCTGGCTGACAGACAATGGCATCTTGTCACCTAAGCAGAAAGCATACATAAATAGACAGGGGATGAATGAACATGTTTTCTGTCTTAAAACTGGGATCGATGATTTTAAACATGAATCCTGTAAATTATACTCTGTATTCCTGGTTTCCGCAATGCTTTTGGTTCTCTGACCCATAATGTCATGATTAATGCCTTAGAATCAATACATCTACCTGAGGTATTCATTGACATTATTAGGGATGTGTATGAAACATCATTCATATAAGTCATCTGCGGGAAACAGCTGACAGACCCAATACCTCTCCAAGTAGGCATTAAAACAGGCTGCCCATGGAGTGCCATTAACTTTGTTCTTGCCATCAATGGGTGGATTAAGTGGTTGTGTGACTGTGCCCCACCCTATGTGCTGTCCCCAAACCCTGTCCAGGGTTATGCGTTAGCCTCTCGGGAAGAGAGTGTTATTAAAAACATGCTCGCTAGAACAGATCGATTTCTAGACTGGTCCGGTCTAGAGGCAAAACACACTAAGTGTGCTGTTCTCTACCAGAGGCGTAGTGGTGGCAACCGCTGGTATAAGTCTAAGGCTGACAAAAGCCCTGAGTTCACCATCAACTAACAGCCCATACGTGTGTATGACCTACATGAGTCATACAACTACCTAGGGCATAGATTGAATATCACAGGGGAATGGAAAGAACAGGTTGAGTACATAACATCTGAGTTTACAGCTAGGCTGAAACTGATTGACGCTTCACCACTACCACTGCTGATGAAGTTGGAGGTCATTAGGCAGGTTGCCCTGACTAGAGTACAACACCTCTTCTCCAACGTTCATCTAGCATGTAAAACACTTAGTGATCTAAATGATAATGTAGTTCACTTTGTGAGGAAGTGGTTCGGGCTTAACACCCACACCACCAGAGACATTATTTTCCAGTCCAAACAGGACGGTGGGTTTGGCGTGCCGAACGTGGAGTGGATATATAACGCCACAAGGCTGGCTCACTTGATAAACATGCTAAACAGTGATGACACGACTGTCAGGGAACTTTCAAGATCTTTTCTGTTTCTAGATATGAAACGGCGTAAAGTGCCACTGGCAGCAGAGGGCGAGCCAAGTTTCTTGGGGTTTAGAAGAAAGCCCAACCTTAAAATGGACTCACATGCTACTTGGTTTGGGGTGTCGTCAGATTGGCCTGACCTCAATGACCTCTGTGTGAGAACTGGAGTATCTCTGTGCTGGGTTCGACCTGACCCTGAATCTGTAGCAGTTTCTGAGGACATTATTACCAACTGTTCGATCTCAGTAAGGAGTACTGTAATTGATACAGAACACCATATATCACCAGTCAATGCACAGAGGTACCTAATAATGTTACAACAGCAAAAACAACAACAACACTGGACTGGTTTAAAACTACAGGGGAAGCTAGCTTGCCTTCCCGATGCAGACCACACCGTATCTCATACAATATTCAAGAATTATGCAGTTGATGAGGATATAGTCACCTTTACAGTCAAAGCCAGATTACAGGTCCTTCCAACCAGACTCAATCTCTCTCTGTGGTACCCTAACACGTTTCCTCCTCATTGTCTGCATAAGTGGCAGCGGTGGCCGAACGGATAGCGGAGCGGGCTTTATACCGGAAGGTCGCCAGTTCGAATCAGCGGTCCGACACGTTAAAATTACCACCGCTGAAGTGCCCTTGAACAAGGCATTGAACCACTACGATTAAATGTGTTCTATGAGCAGGGCCTGGCTGGAAACAAGTTCTTGAGCTTAGCCCAGATACCCTGGGTAAATATAGTAATCATTTCATTTCATTTCATTTCATGACCACATTCCAGTTACAGAAACACTGTCACATATTCTTAATGGCTGCTATGTACAGTATATAAGGGAATGTACATTGCTAGGCACGACAGAATTGTTGACCTATTAGCTAAGGACATAAGTTCATTATGTTTCATCATCTGCCAAAATGTATAAGCACTCACGTGTTTCAACTGCCATGTTCATGCACAATAATGAAAATGATGCCTTTTCAGATGTCACAGCTAATACACCAGATAGCCTATTGTTGTTGTTGATGAGGACAGTAGATAAGTGACCATTTTGGAAGCGGCATGTACATTTGACCACAGTCTGGAAGAGGCATTCCTTACCAATGTGCTTAAGTACCAGCGTCTTAAGGATGCTATTATACAGCTTGGCTACAAATGTAAACTACTTGTGTTTATATTTGGAAGCCTCTGTAATGTCCATAAATCAGTCGTGAGGGGCCTGCAGATTGCAGGCATGCCCAAGCCGAGAGCTAAGGCATCGGCAAAATTCTGTTCAGTGTCTGCAATAATTGGCAGTCACCATATATGGAGAAGGCGATTCTTTCTGTACCCGTGATCTGTATCCTGAAGCACTTGTTGTAGAGTTGTTTCAAGTTTGCGCATCCACTATTGTGTACAAGAGATTTCTTGTAAAATAAAGATGTTAAATGTGTGTGTGTGTGTGTGTGTGTGTGTGTGTGTGTGTGTGTGTGTGTGTGTGTGTGTGTGTGTGTGTGTGTGTGTGTGTGCGTGCGTGCGTGCGTGCGTGCGTGCGTGGACATGACAGCCAGCTATTATTTAATTCATGCAGGTGGTCGTTCTTTATTTATTTAAGATACAACACACCGGTTGGGCTTGCAGTTGCGTGTGCCTGCGTGCGTCTGTGTGTGTGTATGAGGGGGGAGGGGGGGAGGCGTGCAGCATAAGGCAAGCGGGGGAAACTTTTTTTATTGGCTTTTTCCATCATGTAACTATGGTTTCCATACGTCGTTTGGTCATATTGCAGTTGTTCATGTCGCAAAAACGAGGGCGAGGCTTGATTTCATATTGCCAGATTGATTTCAGCCGTCACATTTATCACTGCTAGGAACGAAATTAAGGAAGGATCAGCTGTTTGCGATCACTTCATAAATGTCATGCCGACGTGAGTGTAGAGGCAGATTTTACACTCAATTGATAAATGAGGTCTTTTGAGAAAGTGTATAGACGCTAGTGTATTTTAGAACAGTGTTGTAACTCTGGGTTACTTTAGTAACCTCAGTTTATTAATCGAATGGAGCGATGAGGATCGCCGATGGGGAGCGCCATCTCGTGGCGTGAACACAGAAGTACATCCATAACCTCACGATCAAATTGA
This sequence comes from Electrona antarctica, assembly GCF_951216825.1. Taxonomy (NCBI): domain Eukaryota; kingdom Metazoa; phylum Chordata; class Actinopteri; order Myctophiformes; family Myctophidae; genus Electrona; species Electrona antarctica. The sequence continues at coordinate 1,870,706 of NC_136811.1, forward strand.
TTTGATTTGTCGTGCCTTTTTAAGTGACGTTGTGTGGTCTTTGATCCACCCCCAAGGTGATAAAGTGATAAATATCACCTCCACGCTCTGTCACGTCATTCCCAGACAACCAGCTTCTTATGCCGTTGTTAAGCAAGAAGGGTAGTAAGGGCGATCCTCATCGCTCCATTCCATTAATAAACTGAGGTTACTAAAGTAACCCAGAGTTTATTTAATCTCATTCCGCTCAGAGGATCGCCGATGGGGAATCGTACACCCCCCGTATGACTACCACTAGTTGCCAGGAAAAGCACGAGGGGCCACCGGGCCCACAGCATTTGTGTCACAGGTTTTCACCTGTGACGGCCAACCCAACCCACCCTTTACCTGGGAGCGACGTCCAAAACTGCATGAGCCATTTCAGACCGCACCACATCCAGGTCATATTACGCGGCAAACATTGATGGAGACGACCAACTTGCCGCCGTACAGACATCCTGAATAGGAATGCCTTTTGCAAGCGCCCAGGATGCCGACATGCCCCTGGTGGAATGGGCCCTCAGGCCCTCCGGGGGTTCTATGCCTCCAGCTGTATAAGCCAACCATATGGCCTCCACAAGCCACTGCGAAAGCCGTACTTTGGTTATGGGTTTCCCTTTGGTCCGGGAATCCCACGCCACAAACATGGTCATTCTTCTTGAAGGGGGCAGTCCTGTCCACATAGAACTTCAAGGCCCTAACCGGGCACAGACAATTCAACCTCCTGTCCTCCACTGAAGAGAACGGAGGTGGGTGGAAAGCCGCCAGGTCTACCAGGGCCCCTCCGGAAGGGAAGGTCTTGGGCATGAAAGAGAGATTTGGCCTGAGTGACAGCCTGGAACCATTGCCACTAAACCAGCTCGGGTTCACTGAGAGGGCATGAATATCACTGGATCGTTTTGCCGTCGTCAGAGCGACCAGCAGAACGGTCTTCAATGTGAGGACCTTCAAGCTCACCGTGTCCAGTGGTTCAAAAGGATCCTGAGATAGGGCGTCCAGTACCAGTGTCAGGTCCCAGGACGGAACCAGTGATCTGGTCACCCTCATGAACTGGCGGATCAGCAAGTGTTTACTCACTGGTCTGTTATTCATACCTACGTGGTAGGCCGAAATGGCCGCCAGATTGACTTTAACCGAAGATTTTCCTAGATCCCTATCAAGAAACTTGTAGAAAAGTCAAAATGACCATCACTGACGCCTGAAACAGCCTGGAAGGTGTTTGAACGTTGGTTTTCATCGAGACCTGTGTTGTAACGTTATCTAGTCAAAAGAGCTCTAGCGCCCAGGATAGTCGAAATGACATTCGCTGGTAAGCCTTCAGCTTCTAGGTTCGACCCTTCACCAGCCAGACCCACAGATCCAGGTCCTGTGGTTTGTGGTGGAATATTCCATGCCCTGCCTGGGACAGCAGGTCCCTCCACAGAGGGAGCTGCCACGGTTGGTCGTATAGGAGGGGGAATATCTCTTGCCTCCATGACCCCCAGGCCGGTGCCACCATGAGCACCTTCGAGCCCTAAGCCCTCACTCTGGCCAGAACGAGAGGAATCGGGTCTAAGGGAGGGAATGCATACAGTAGACCCCGGGCCAGCGAAGGGCCATCGCGTCTATCCCCAGTGTCGACGGGCCCCTCAGTGAGAAGAAGAGCTGGCACTTCTTGTTCTCCTCTGAGGCGAACAGGTCCACCACCGGCGTCCCTAACTTCTCCCATATTTGTGCTGCCACGCCCTGGTGTAGTGACCAGTCGTGGTAGCGGAGTGGGCCCCTGGATAGCAGGTCCGCGCCTGTGTTCAGGAGCCCTGGGACATGACAAGCTGTAAGGGACAGAAAGCGTGTGTCGCACCAGATCAACAGTCTGTGTGCTAGCGTGTGCAGTCGCAGGGACCTCAGGCCCCCCTGCCTGTTGATATAGCACATTGTCGTGGTGTTGTCGGTACGAACCAGGACGTGATACCCCCGTATGAGCGGTTTGAACTGTCGCAGAGCCAGAACCGCTAGGAGCTCCAGGTAGTTGGGCAGATCTCAAAGGTCCCTCCCACACTCCTCTGGTTGTCCTCCCTTCGTGGGTGGCTCCCCAACCCGTCAGGCTGGAGGGCTGGCATCTGTGGTGACGACCTTCCTGACCACTGGTAGTCCCAAAGGGACGCCCTCGTCAGGACACGTCTGTTTGACCACCACTTCAACGCAAGTGTGCAGGTCCCAGAGACCGTAACTCGTCGTGAGACGCGGACAAAACCCAGTAGTCGATATAGCTCGCCACATGGAGAGCGCATCGTCGCAGGGGAGCGAGCGCCGTCTCGGTGCACTTGACGAACACCCTGAGACTCAGGGACATCCCGAAAGGGAGAACCGTGTACTCGTACACCCTCCCCCTGAACCCAAACCTCAGGAATTTCCTGTGGTAGATCGGGATGTGGAAATAGGCGTCCTTTAAATCTATTGACGTGAACCAGTCGTTTTGGCGTAGAGAACGCATCAAGGACTCTGATGGCCTTCTTGTCCAGCAAGGAGAGAATCTCCGAATGGAGAACCTCTCCTGCCTGACCCTGTGCATCGGAGAAGAGGACTTCTCCGAAAGCAGGCGAACTGGAGCCTGTAGCCTTTCGCTATGGTGCGGAGAACCCAAGGAGTTCCACACAGGTCCCACTGTGTCAGGCCAGGGGAGTGTGTAGCTGCACGGGAGTGGCTCCACTTGGTGGACCAGAGAAATTTTCGGCATGACCCCGACGTTTAACCCCGCCACTGGGTATTGGTTCCACCACACTGCTTCGGAGAGCCCTGAGGCTACCCCCTGCTTCGGAGAGCTTTTTTTTGGCAATGCCTTTATTGAAAAAAGTGCGCTTGTGCAAACAGTAGGTACGCGGACAACAATGGAGGCATGCGCCTGGACACAGTCCCACTCACTGTGGTCTGTGCCAGGATCCTCCGACGCTTCCGGGGTGGTTCGAACGTGAGGCCCGAGGCCACTACGTCCGAACCGGGACCCGGAGCGTGAGGGGGTTGGGGAGACGTCTGGAGATGTCTCCCCGGGGCCATGGCGGTGTTACTTTCCCTTCTCCTCTCTGCGACCCCTGCCAAAGCTTCTCTTGGAGGCAGGAGGCGCGGCGGTTGTCGTTACGCCTTAGGGGACGCTGGTTGGAGGAGGAGGAGTCAGAGGGTCTGGAAGAACCACGGGATCCGGAGTCCTTATCCTGTGGAGGCCTCCAGTGGGAGCGACCGCCCTGCCTTCTATAGGAACTGCTGCTGGTGCTGGGGCTGGCGTTGTGGGGGCGGGGGCGGGGTAGGGACCGGAACAAAAGCGTTGAGGGTTTTGCGACCCTTCTTCTGTCCCTCCCAGGTCAAAGCCAGCTCCTCAAGAGCCCCCTACCAGGTGTGATGGCCCAATTCAGGAGTTTAGTCTTGATGGCGGCGGGCAGGGCCTGATGACCGAGCCATCTGGTTCTCTTGGAGATAATGGAGGCGGCCATGGCCCGACCCAGCTGTGCGGCGACGGACCTGTTGAGACCCACCACCCCGTTATGCAGACAGCGGATCTCAGCCATGTTCTTAGGCTTATGGGCATCCCCTATCTCTAACATCAGAGCCATCATGGAACCCTGGAGCAAGGCGGCGGCGTTGAGATTTTTTGCCGCTGACGCCATGTTGGCATACATCTTGTCGTTCGCCTGGGAAGCGGCCTTGTCCTTCTGGTTGGGGAGGGAGGGGTTGTCAGTCAGTGGAGTGACGTGAGAGGACCTCGGGTCCAATAGGAAGGCGGCCACGACACGGTCGACGTTAGGGATGCCATCCAAGCCCACCGCGGCGTTCTCCATCGTGTTGAGGGAAATGCCTCGCCGTGGTGTGGGCAATGGAGTTGTGGGCTTCGGCCACATTTCAGTAATGCAGGCTCTGACGCCCTTATCCAAGGGTAGCAGGGGGGGTGGGCTTTGCAGCCTTCCCCTGGAACCCCTGCCAATCATCCTCCTTCTAGACGGGCAAGTTGGCGCTTCTTTCTCTTCACCGATAGCTCACTGCAGCAGGGACAAAAGCCTGGCGTTTTGATGGCCTGCCTGGCGAGCTCCAGTCCCAGGCAGATGAGGCACCGTGTGTGTGCATCATCGACGGCCAAACGGTTGTTGCAGCCGCGGGAAAGGCATGATCTATCGTGGGGATATAACTCAACTTCCTCGCGGGGTGAGTCGCCTCGGTTAGCCATGCTGCTAACGCCATACAGAACAGCGGTTGAGCGGTTGAAAGCTAACAACACCGTCGGAGTAACGGTGGAGAAGTGGCGACCGAGAAACAACAAAGTTTTACAACTTTTTAAAGATAAAAGGTAAGAGACTGAAGTGGTTGAGTGCTTTACAACACGGAAACACAACAGAAACAAAGGTGGAGAGAAAACTAGGCTAGTTAGCGCGTGTTAGCTAGCTAACTAGCTAGCTTGTTGTTGTTGTACAAGGCTAAATAACAGGTGAGGCTTTGTGGCCTCGCGGAGAAACATAGTCGGGTGACAAAATGCAAAAACGGTTTCTAGCGAAGGTTTGTAGTGAGGAGTCAAGTCACCGAAGCCATGACAAATCTCAGTGTACAAGCGCTGGGCCCGTCAAGGAGATACGAGGTGTTCAAGGCTAGTGGTATGCTTAACAAGGACACTGTGTGCCACGGCAGAAGAAGCGTATGAATGACGTGACAGAGGGTGGAGGTGATATTTATCACCTTGGGGGGTGGATCAAAGACCTCGCAACGTCACTTAAAATGGCACGAGAAATCAAATCAATTTGATCGTGAGGTTATGTATTGTACTTCTGTGTTCATGCCACGAGATGGCGCTCCCCATCGGCGATCCTCTGAGCGGAATGAGATTAAATAAACGATCTGTACTCGCAGGTATTTATACGAGGGGACCTGTTTGATGTTATGGTCATGGACACTAATCATACTGTGGGTCCACTATGACCTCCTCTGTTTTGTTTACATTTATTTTCAGATGGTGTAGGTCACACCACTCTATAAACGTGTCTACTCTACATCATTATTAATGTTAATGTTACCGTTCAAAATGATACGATGTTGACTTGTTACAGTCTGGAGAAATGCATTGTTCTCCATGGCAGTGGTTCCCAAAGTGAGGTCCTGGGACCCCCAGGGGTCCTTGAGGGAGTTGCAGCTAAGTGATAGTTTGGAACCAAACGGACCCTTATGGGATTGTAACTCAGAGAGTTACAGAGGAACCAAATGGACGCTAACGGGTCCATTACTTTCTCAGAGTTTATAAACTTTGATTTTACAATATAAACTGGGGGTCCCAGAGATATAAATGACTAATGCATGTCAAACTGGGGGTCCTTGAAATTAAACGGGTTGAGAATAACTGCTAGAGACGTCACAATCTTCTCTTATGGGGGTCCCTGGCATATATTTTCAAATGGGGGCCCGTGGGCTAATGAGTGTCAATTTGGGGGTCCTTGACATGAAAAAGTTTGGGAACCACTGCTTTACGGGCAAAATCTGCGGATCCTCTTCAACGCAAACCCAGAAGTAAACCGGATGTTGTCAACCGTCAGCGTGCATAAGGTGTATGTATGGTAAGCAGAGAGCAGTGGCTATACCGATGTAAAAAGCTCCATCGCCTTACTACAAACTCACAATGAGTCATGACGCAACATGCCGTCAATCGTGCTCAGTCAGTGTTACAGGAATTCAGCTTCTGTGTTCACATTCCAAAGACACAAGCTAGCTTCCAGTAAGGACGTTAATGCAATATAGTAAACATTGAATCAGGGCTGCCAATTCCCATGTGTTGAGAGTGAGAGTCACGCAATGTAACCTCTTTGCATGCCACATGTCACACGCCACACGCCATTTCACATGCTCATTAATGAACATAATTATAAGTTGATGCTTGTGGTCTGCCCTGCTTTGATCTTTTTCACTTCTTCATAATCGACATAACTTGCTGCTTGTGGTCTGCCCTGCTTTGATCGAGGGCAGGTGTGCTTTTCAAATGCCATCGCAAACTAGTCAGAGGCCCCGCCCCTTGGAACCCAAACACAGTTTTGGCGTCAGAATGTTACTTATATGTTTGAAAGGGATGTTATATATATATATATATATATATATATATATATTAACTCAATTCTGAAAATAGATGATCTAACTGTACAAACTCACGACAACGACAACACATCACAATGCAACATGATGAGCTGTCAATCCTGTTTACGATCAGTCAGTCAGTGTTGCAGGAAACATCGGTCGGTTCACATTCCAAACACAGCAGAGAGTTTCCAGTAAGTTCATGTGCCAGTGTCGTGTGTTACTGTGTGTGGTATCATGTGTTTAAACAATGAGGCATGTTTATCGTGTGTGTGTGTGTGTGTGTGTGTGTGTGTGTGTGTGTGTGTGTGTCTCAACAATTATAGAATTGATATTTGTGTTTTTCTTTTTCATATTGTTCTTAATTTGTGTTACTAGTACTATTACTTTAACTTTAGCACTTAGTTCCTTTAAACTTCTGTATATTAATTTTGTTCCCATGGGCTACATAAACGCAGTTTCTTTCCTCCTTTTCTTTGCACTCAAAGTGTTATTATAATCGACATTGCCTCCTTGTCTTTATATAAAAGTTGTATATTATGCTCTCCAATTTAGTACTTCCCCCTTCCCCTGGTTGTATAATTACGTGCACCTTATTTCCTACAATCTCTTCTATAATTTTACCCTATACTCATGTCCTAGTTTCAATAAGTGCATGTTAATAGGATGTGTGTGTGTGTGTGTGTGTGTGTGTGTGCGTGCGTGCGTGCGTGCGTGCGTGCGTGCGTGCGTGCGTGCGCGCATGCGTGCGTGCGCGTGTTACATGGTGAAGTGCCTTGTGTAGTCGTATTCTATCGTGGGAATGACGGCCTGGACAAATTTCAGGAAAACCAAAAGATACACGTGTACTCCCAGCTGGTGTCCGCCTTCGGCCACGGTCTCAATGATCCTCTTCATCGCCTCAGCGTGCCTGCAGGGGTGCACGGAGCACATGGTGGCGCCCGAATACTCCATCTGCTTGCAGCGCTTGTAACAGGGAACGTTGCGAGTCAGGATAAACTGTTTCTCCGGAGGCAAATATTGCCTGACCGCGCTCTCGTCTCCCGACGCCCACCTCCACGTGGGACAGTGGTGAACCAGATGATCTCCCGCCGCCACAAACTCCTCCGGGGTGATCACTCCCGTCTCCTTGAACCTGGATTCCGTGAGGACCGGGGTGAGGAACTCGGCGACGCCGAGCGCCGTTCCTTTCACCGAGTTGATGACGTTCTGCATGGCGTGCGTGTGGAAGTAGAGGCACGTCAGCAGTGTGTGTCAACAGCATCACTAGCTAGGTCACATGAGATGCGTCCCTGAGTGGCCCTCTAAATACACACCCTCAGTGCTGTCAATCTCTGACACAATATGACATAATGTCCATATATGGACATTCCCATTATGGGCTTAATATTGATGACATCAGAGATCTCCACATATGGGCATAAAAGGGATTGTATTAGTGTGGGTGCCCTAAACAGGGCATCGTCTGGGAATGCCCATATACAGTATGAACTTATTTTTGAGTGGTGTAAACCACTCCTACAACTGGCTTTGTTAGTTTACGTGTCTGTCTGTCTGTGCTCAAAAAATGAGCACGGTTGCTATGGTCACCCAGTTCACACGGGTGTGATTTCATTACGTCAGACATTACGCCAGACCAGTCTATATAAGACCTTACACCACTCAGTTCACACGGGTGTGATTTTTTTCTTTCACAACAAAAAGGCACTTTTATCCCTTACGTCTGTGTCCTTCTTTTCATCTTATGTGTGCGGTGCTTGCATGCATGTGAAAAAAATGCTCATGATACCATGATGAAGAATGCATGTGCACCTGTTGTCGCGTTGCCTCGGTTATCAAACCAATGTAATCAGTGGGACTGGGAACACATGCGTTTCCTAGCACCACCCCCTCAGCTCAGCATATTAGGTAGCTGGCCAGGCATAGGAGGGACGAAGCAGTTTGATCCAGGTTGCTTCCGGCTTCAGTTCAAAGTTACACGCACGCACGCACACAAAGTAACCTCGACAAAGTAACCTCGGTGACATACAACGGTGACAATCAAGTGGACACCACAGTAATGGAAATCCTACCAGTGGGCCACGTCCGGCAGCCGGCGAAAACTACAGTTCTCAACAGTGTATGGGTTTTCAGACTACGGCGGAAGATTGGGAGTGATGCTGCAGTTCTGATTCCAACAGGGAGTGCATTCCACAGTTTTGGGGCCAGAAGGGAGAAGAGTTTGGGACGTGTGGAGCGTTGTCCCGGCGTTTTTAGTGAGGGTACTTCCAGCTTTCCTGCGTTGGCTGATCTGAGTGCACGGGAGGGTTTGTAGGGTTCAATCATGCTTGCAAGATATGGGGGAGCCATACCTTTGGTTGCTTTGAATGCCAGCATCAGAGTTTTGTATTCTGTGCGGGCAGCGACCGGGAGACAGTGCAGGGAGCGGAGCAGGGGTGAGACACGTGAGAATTTTGGCTGGTTGAAGACCAAGCGAGCTGCGGCATTTTGGATCAGTTGGAGAGGCCTTTCTAACCATGTAGACTATATGTCTCATACAAGAAGCCTACTCACTCAGGGCTTGTAAACGCTCTCCGTCCTCTCGTTCTGTTCAGATCAGGGTGTCTGATGTACCTTTCATTGTTTTTGCTGCCTGAACCAGCTAGATCTGTCTTGAGAACGCCTAATGTAAATCGCATTGAGGGTCCTTTGGACTGAGCAAGTAGGCTACTTCAAGAATGATGGTGTAGAATCAACGACCCAGTCTAGATACTAGAATGTGTAAATTTAAAATGCAAATAAGACAACGTGTGTGTGCACGGAAATTAATCAAATGCTTATTTCCTGTTGAGTACAGAATTCAGTTGACATGTCATTTCACATCCCCAAAATAATATGTGTTTAATATTTAAATACGTTATTAACACAGCATTTCTGTGTTCAGTGCCGTTCTGGTTGTGATTTATTTCAGATAAGCTGTTGGATGTATTTGTTCTTTATTTTACTAAAATAAAACTCTACTTTAACTCAGGCATATTCCATTGTTGATTTGTGTAACACACACACACACACACACACACACACACACACACACACACACACACACACACACACACACACACCAAATGAGAATATAATAGGAGTTGCTGTAACTGGGAAAAAATGTGAATATGTCATAAAGAAATAAGCTTTAAGGCACTTAGCTTTGAGCACTGTTTAATACTGTACAGCACAGACTGAGGTGTATGCTTACACAGGTAAGCATACAGGAAACAAATAGAAATACAATAGAATAGAATAAAATAACAAAATAGTTACAGCTGTTTATTCACATGTGTGTGTGTATGTGTGTGTGTGTCTGTGTGTGTGTGTGTGTGTGTGTGTGTGTGTGTGTGTGTGTGTGTGTGTGTGTGTGTGTGTGTGTGTGTGTGTGCACGCGCGTGTGCGTGCGTGCGTGTGTTGTTAATAATCTATCCTTTGTATGAATTATTTCAAAGTCAAACTAGCTTGGCATACATTACTGTCAAAACAGAAATGAAAAAAACAAAAGAAACAGATTCAAGTAAAACACTGCATTTGTCTACGTTTTATTTACGTAAGATAACTTTGGTGTCTGTCTGTCTGTCTGTCTGTCTGTCTGTCTGTCTGTCTGTCTGTCTGTCTGTCTGTCAGTACTGTGCAGGAGGATGCTAAACGCACACCAGTCTTAGTAGTGGTGCCAGCTCACAGCAGAAACATCTAAAGAGTTAAGTCTTAAAAAGACAAAAGAGTGGCCGCACACACTGATAGCCAATGTGCCGATTATTTATTAGGATGCAGAGTAGGAACCTTTAGTATAATGGTCAGTAACATGGCGGTATACATTTACAATGATTGTTTAAAGGATAATACAAAACGCCCTATAGGACTTTTGTCCATTGTGGTCCTGCAGTGTATTCAATTCATCAAGACATTCAAAGACCATATACAATAATAAATAAGACATAATCACACTAGTAGCAATTAACGTATGAAGTAACAGTAAACAGTTGTGTGTGTGTGTGTGTGTGTGTGTGTGTGTGTGGGGGGGGTCATTTCTGGTGTTAAACTGACTTTTCTAGGACCAGTTACAAATTGGAGACAGGTGCTCTTTTATGGCGGCTTTGAAGGAGGATCACTTTTTGATGTTTGTTGGAAGGAAATTGCACATTTTGGTGGCATATCAGTAGAACGAATTTGACCCGGCGTGTTTGTGCCGAATCTGGGTTGACTGAGTTCATTGGAGCTCCATCAGGTGATGTGCCTTGTGTGTGTCTTTCACGCTATATAGAAGTAGTCTGACAGGGTGTCCCTGTTTCCTCGCTCACCTTGAAGAAGACCAGCAGCTCCCCTTGCAAGTTTCTTTACTCTGTCCTCTACCATGACCAGGGCTGAGGTGAGGCCATGTAGTAACCTGACCAGTTTGTTTTTGTGAGAGGTCTGGTCTGTTCTTAACGCCTTTGTGGTGCTATGGTACAACGAGGTGCATGCGTAGTCAGAGGGACATTGGGTGAGTGCTCCTGCTCGTGCCCTCAGTGTGAATTCCTATACTGACCACCAAGCAGATCCCAAATAGAAATTCTGATTACTTTTGTTACCTTTGTTTTCCCTCCTTCACTTGAAACGTTACCAGGTAGGTAATTTATTTTTTCCTTGTGATAACAATGTCACCCACTTTGACCGTGAGGTCTTTGGCCTGGCAGAGGTTATAATTCTGGACCCAAAAAAAGAATGGACTCGGTTTTTGCCCCAATGATAGTTTGTTATGAGTGAGGAGGTGCAGATTTGACAGAGTTCAGGGCTGAAGGCTTTTTTTTCAGAGCAATAAAACAATATGAAATAAAAGCACAACAACATTAACCTGCACAAAGTGAGTCAGGTAAAACTTCACGAGACAAAGCGCTGGGGGAAAAACGACGTCACCTGTCGTTTTGAGTCTGTCAACCAGAAGGCGTGGGAGATCTAATACAGTGCAATATGAGTGCAATAAATCTGGGATTTTAGTGTAATGCTTTATAAGTTCTTAAAAGGGATTTTGGAATCTATTCTGGATGCAATTGACAGCCAGTTAAGTAACCAAATGGACCCGTAAGGTCCTTAATTAACCCTGGGATTGTACTGTGTACGATTACAGTTGTGACTTACGTTTCATTAACCAGGCTGAGCACCACAGCATCTTGACATTCAATAGTATAATAATAGCCTATTAAAAACCAGTCAGCTGTTTCTTCCTAACGGGAAATCTCCCCGCCCCCCCCCCCCCCCCCCCCCCCCCCCCCATAATAAAAACCAGTAACACCAGTGCTGCTAGGAAATCTCAGATACATCAGATAATTCTAGGGAGGAACCCACATTGTTTCAGGTAAAGCTATGAGGAACCAACACATTAAGAGAGCATATATAAACGCAAGTGATGTCTGATATTCAGTATGTTTCAGTTTCTAACATCCTTCCTAACATTTTTCCTAATCATTCCTAATCATTTTTGTTTTGTTATTACTATGTACTTGATGCTCTCTTGTGTTTTGCCTTTTCTTGTTTTATTTTTGCTCTGTAAAGCACTGTAAAGCACTTTCAACTGCTCCCGTTGTATGAAATGTGCTATATAAATAAAGATTGATTGATTGATTGAACAAACTCTTGTCACACTATTTACACTAATTATTATCTTTCAGGGCACCTGAACTACAAGCTTTCCCACACAGGCCACAGTGAAATGGTTTAACTCATGCACATGACAAACCACGTGTAGGCCTACACCTTTTTCTGTAAAGGTCACTGGTATTCACTCTGCATGTCCTGCTGTCACATGTACAATGACACTAGTCGTGTCCTCATGTTGGACAGCATTTTATTGTTTTATTGTCCTTATTCTGGTATGCATTTTATGTTTTCTAGTATATTATTCTACAAATACAATTTACAAAGCATGAACAACCTGAGAGAAAGCTAATCTACTATCTAATAGGCTATACTGCAAACCTGCAGGTAAAATTACAGTGAAACAAAGAATAAGATGAGGATGAAAGTGAATATTGAGACTTGTTTATTTCCTCGTCATAATGTATATAAGTTTATTTCTGCAGCCTAATGTTGCTGTGACATGTAACAGCAGTATCACAATAATAAAACATGTAGGGTCAGATTTAATGAAGCAGAAAGTCATACTGTAGATAGTGATGAGAAAAAAATAAAAATGGCAAAAGAAAAAAATATGTTCTAACAGACTCCAACACAACTGTTTACATTGTGGTGTTTACTAAACACCATATTTATCTGTTCAAATAATTTCTCTGAAAACTCTTGTGAATATGAAATACCACAAAAAAGAACAGGTCAAACAGTAAAGTTTACATGCATCTAATTGACACAAACAAATGTAAAAAGAAAAACAAAACCTGTGTGAAGTGAGGGACGCCCATACATCCTCTCATTCCGTCCAATTACAATTTGTGTCCTCACCTTCATCTTCAATGTTTGTGTTAAACACAAGGTTTGTGTTTACGCAAATTGCCCGCGGATCAGCAGTTTGACACGAATTTGGTATTGCATCGCTGGGCCAAACACATGAACGCGCTGATCCGTTGACTATGATTGTGCACGTTCATGATGACACGTGAACGCTGTTTCATATGTGAACAAATGCAATGATAGTCAACGGACAGCGCGTTCATGTGTTTGGGTCCAATCCATCCCAGAATGCACTCTGTTCCTACCCGGAAGGAGGAGTGAAATCGCCTCATGCGCTTTTGAGCAACTTAATGCAAGTGAATGGGAGGAGAAATCCGGTGCCGTCTCTATTAATATATACTCTAAGACACGCACGCACGCACGTGCACATGCACACACAGGTCAGTGGGCGGAGGAGGATGGTTATGGTTATGGAGGTGCTATCGGGGGTCAAATGAGCTACAAGACAATACTGACTGACAGGGAAACTGTCAGAGTCTGTCTGAGAATTATGATTATATGGTTGTGATGATAATGACTCAGGTTTGAGAAGATAATAATGCTGTCAATGATTTATTGTTAGTGGAATGTGTGCTGTACACACATCATCATCATCATTTTTCGACCGCGGTTGAGATCGTGGATTCCACAATATCACGCCAGACTTTCCGGTCCTTCATTGCCATCCCCAGTTCCTGCTTACTGATGCCTGTGTCCCTAGCGATGACATCAGGGAACGACAGTTGTCTACCTCTGGTCTGCTTTGAGGCAGGACTCCAGAGAAGAAGGGAAGATATAACCTCATTGTCAGCTCTGTAGCAGTGGCCGGCAAACTGTGTTCTTCTGCATCGGACTAGTGAAGAAACACGGGGAAGGTTGCCGTATATTAGATTAGTCGATGGGTGGCTCTTCCAAGACAGATTTTGCGCTCTCATTAGAAGGCAGGTGTAAGTGCCATCCAACCGTTTCTTTAGTTTCTTTGAAAGTGTCCATGTCTCAGAGCCATAGAGTACAATCTCGGCTCAACGGTCGTCCTAAATATTTTTACTTTTAACATCTTACTAAGCTGGGATGACCAGATTTTATGATCAAGGTCAATACCAACGCAGAACGCACAAGAGTCTGAGACATGGAGGTATTTCACTCAGGAGCTGGAGGGATAGGATAGGATGGGGTAGATATAATAATTAGGGCTGGGACTTTAAATGATTAATATTGATTACTTTCTTCTTAATTAAAGAAAAGAACACATTTTAATCGCTCTTAGTTTTGTGTGTGTGTGTGTGTGTGTGTGTGTGTGTGTGTGTGTGTGTGTGTGTGTGTGTGTGTGTGTGTGTGTGTGTGTGTGAGAGAGAACTTTAGAACTTTTTTGAAATGCACAGTGAATAATTATGGTATATATGTCTGAAAAAACCTATACTACAGCATTGACATTCACCAAATAACTTTAAATAGAAAAAAGGACAGAGACAGCTGTGCCTCAGTTTCACCATTTCTTTTTTTGGAAACTTACAACTTATTTTGCTCTTGATAATAAAGAAAAAATGAACATACAAAATAGAACACATGTTCAATTTGGCCTCGCGTATCTTCTGGTTTTCCTGAAATTTGTCCAGGCCGTCATTCCCACAATAGAATACGACTACACGAGGCACACATGCAACGCGCACACGCACGCACAAACACACACACACGCGCACGCGACGGACGTGCGGTGCACACGACCGAAAGAGCGTGCTGCTCATCCCCTCCCCAGAGTCCCCTCTACCCGGGGAGAGTTTGGGGATAAAGGCAGGGGGTCCGACACGAAAACACAACCGGTTTTAACTATATTGTTTAGTTCTTTGTCTATATCTGCTCATTTATAAACCATGTGTGTGTGTTTAGTCCACGGTCAGCGTCAGCGACGGCGTTCAGTTGTTCACCCCAGCTACTGTGCTATTCCACTGGGAGAGAACTGGGTCGCAAGTGATGGAACACAACCAGTTTTCACCGCTTCGACAACTTGTTGCTCATATAAGCTTTTATTTCTTTCCATAAATATGCTATGTTCTTGCCAAATATTCATTCATATTACATATACAGCCCTTATTTAAAAAGTAAATAGTTGAATTCGATCTCGGTGCGGTTGAAGCCAGAACCCAGCTTTTAAAAGCTGCGTCAAAGTTACGTTTTCAGGAGAAAAAATACACGCAAAATAAAAAGGCTATTCATTTCCAGCTTCAAAACGAAAACGCTGGTATGCATAGAGAAAACATGGGAGCACGAAGCAAGAAGCTGCTTCTAGCTTCCTTGGTGTGAACGCGGCTTAAGAGAACATTTTGACGGCTCTAGCAGTGATTCTCAACCCGTTTAATTTCAAGGACCCCCAGTTTGACATGCATTAGTCTACGGACACCTATTTAATGGCATTTATATCCCTGGGACCCCCAGTTTATATTGTAAAAGTGTATTTATACACTCTCTGAGTTACAAACCCATAAGGGTCCATTTGGTTCCAAACCATGATTTCCTCCCTCAAGGACACCTGGGGGTCCCAGGACCCCACTTTGGGAACCACTGCTATAGAGAACAATGCATTTCTCCAGACTGTAACAAGTCAACGTCGTATAATTTTGAACGGTAACATTAACATTAATGATGTTTTATTTTTTAGTATATATTGTTCTTGATATGTTTATGCTATTGTCACGTCCTGTCCCAGGACGTACCACGCCTGGTCCGCCACCCTTATGTTCTCTCCTACCTGCCCTGTTGTGTTCCCCTCCCCCACCCTACCTGAGAGACAGTTTCCCCCTGGGTACACAGCTGTGGACTATTTGTGCCTATTAGTGACTTTGGGATTTAAGTGGTGTGGTTGTGGGACTCTGTGTCGGTTCTTAGTTTGGTTTCACCATCGTTGCGCTGCTGTTGCGCCCGGAGTCCTCTTTGTTTTATTGTTTTCGTTCTTGCCCTGTGTGGCGTATTCCTGTGTTCCTGTTATTCCGAAGTTAAGTAAAGTGCTTAATTCCAGTCATTCCTGTGTGTGCCTCCCTGCTTGGTTCCACTTTCACACATTCCGGGTCGGCAGCCTGACAGTAAGAACCGACCATAATATGGAACCAGCATGGAGCGGGTCGGAGGGGTCAGCTGCGAGGACCACCAGGAGGGTGGTTTGGAGCGTGTTTTGGACGAATGCTTCGCGGCGTTAGAAGCGAGAATCGCCGGTCCTCTCACCGTTATGATGCTGTCGCTCCGGGGGCTCTACATTGATCCAGTGGTACGTCGAGTTCCCACTAGGGAAGTGGGAACGCAAACCGTGCCGGCAGCGTGTAACGCTGAGACACAAGCCGTGCCTGTGGAGGAGGTTAGGAGAGGCACCTTCGGCTTCGGTTCTCCGGGGACCAGTGCGGCGGAGCCGTCCTGGGGTCCTCCCGTCGAGAGAGAGAAGGCGAGTTTCAGCCAGCGGCGTTCCATGGGTTTCCAGCCCGGAGAGGGAAGTCGGCATTCAGACACCGAGAGGGACCGACGGCTCAGGGCAGGCCTTTGCCTATACTGCGGCCTACCTGGCCATGTCATCATCCGCTGCCCTGTCAGACCCGTAAGGCACGTTTAAGTTTTGACGCCTTTTTTATTTTCTGTTTTTTTTGGTAAACGCTAGTTATGCCCTGCAAGGCTTTAGTCTTAGGGTGTCTCCTACGGAGAGCTCCTAAGTGCCCCGAGGGGGTCGTTTCAGTATGTCCGAGCTCTAGCCCTGAGTGGCTTGTTTTTTTGTACTGTTTTCTTTTAGCCCTGCGAGGCGTTTTTTGTGCTGTATGTGTTGTGTTTCAGGATTTGTCTCTCACCCCTTGTCCTTTCTCTCCTGTTTTTCGTATGAGTGGGTTGCTGGAGTGTGTGTGTTGTTTGGGTTCCTGAGTATGTGGTTGCTGTGCCCCCTGTTTGCTTGTGGTATGTGCTGTCCACTGTTTAGTCCTTCCTCCCGGGTCGGTGATGACGAGATGCTGACAGGCTGCTGGGATCTTCGTTCGGGGGTAGCGGTCCTCGCCTCGTCCCCCGTGTCCCAATTGAGGGGGGTCCGCACTCGGCAGCCTGCCTTCAGTCGTCGAGGACTCACCGCTGCCCGGTCCCCTTCCCCCCGGTCCTCCTCGCCTTTCCCTTTCCCTGGTCCCGGTGCTGGACACGGCCTTTCCCCTCGGCTCCCCCTTCCTCTGTCCGACGGACCTCCGTTCCCTGTTCGGTGGCAGGACGACCCCCACCTTCGCCGTGATCGATGCCAGGGGGGTTCCTGCCGTGGGGCCGTTTCGGAGGTGCCGCCCGGGCAGGTCTGCTGGGCCCCGTGCTCTGGTTAACCGGTTCCTGTGCTTTTCTAGCGCTGTTCTGACCAACCCTTGGCAGGTTTCCCAACTTTTACCCCACCGAGGATCGCCGGTCCCTGGCCCCCTGGCTGGCTTTGCCCCCCCTGTCTCCTTCTTCGGTCCCTGGGGAGCGGGCCTTTGGAGAGGGGGTGCTGTCACGTCCTGTCCCAGGACGTACCACGCCTGGTCCGCCACCCTTATGTTCTCTCCTACCTGCCCTGTTGTGTTCCCCTACCCCACCCTACCTGAGAGACAGTTTCCCCCTGGGTACACAGCTGTGGACTAATTGTGCCTATTAGTGACTTTGGGATTTAAGTGGTGTGGTTGTGGGACTCTGTGTCGCGTCTTAGTTTGGTTTCACCATCGTTGCGCTGCTGTTGCGCCCTGTTTCCTGTTTCCCCTGAGTCCTGTTTGTGTTATTGTTTTCGTTCCTGCCCTGTGTGGCGTATTCCTGTGTTCCTGTTATTCCGAATTTAAGTAAAGTGCTTAATTCCAGTCATTCCTGTGTGTGCCTCCCTGCTTTGTTCCACTTTCACACATTCCGGGTCGGCAGCCTGACAGTTATCTGTTTTTTATACTTTACCATTGGGATATTGGCTTAAATTTGGTTGGGAATGTCACTATAACCATAGACATATAAATGTAGACGCCCTTTCCTGCTCTGGAGCGTATGTGCTGAATGGAGGAAAAAACATTCCCGAGATTCCTTGCGAAGCCCCGCGGAAGCATGAGCGTGCATCACAGAGCGCATGTTCAGGTCTGATAAGTCCCGGAAAAGATGCGCTGTGATTGGCCAGTAACCACTTGAGTGACAGCGTGACGTAAAGTGCCTTCCACACTTCCTACGCACTTCCGCCCCCTCTTGCACACATGGTTCCAACGAACTGCGACGCCCAATGAGGCATCTATTTTTTAATATCTATGACTATAGAGCTTCGCAGTCCCGCCTGCTACCCTGGACCAGGAAATGAAACCCAATGCATTTTTCCCATAGACATTTCTTAAAGTATTTATTTAAAGACGGTTACGCCGCGGACAAAGCCAACTCGAGTTGTGACAACTCATGACAACACAAACAATATTTTGGACCAAACAAATAATTACAAAGAAGAAAAACAACAAAAAAAGTGTTGTAACCTTCCGTTTTTTTCTTATTTCTAATTATTTGTTTGGTCCAAAATATTGTTTGTGTTGTCATGAGTTGTCACGACTCGAGTTGGCTTTGTCCGCGGCGTAACAGTCTTTAAATAAATACTTTAAGAAATGTCTATGGGAACAATGCATTGGGTTTCATTTCCTGGTCCAGGGTAGGAGGCGGGACTGCGACGCTCTATAACAACCAATACTAATGCTGCTGTTTGCCTATGTGTAACACCTTAGGCTTATTGTGTTATTGTATTTTAATATATATTGAATGTATTTGTAATCTTAGTGGACATGATAGAAGCATGGGATCCAAACTAAGCATTGGTGGATATTTTGGAGATTAGGATGGACAGAAACCCCCAGGACTTTTTGTGATGCTGTTTACATTTCTGTTTAATAAAGTATTCAATAAATGAATCATCCATTCAGAGTGTGTTAATTTATCCAACTCAGTGTGTACATACTATATCTAAATGACATGTTTTAACAGAGATGAATCCCTTTGAAATAAGACACAATGGGCACATATCTGACTTTTTTTTTTTTCTTTTTAAGATATTTTTTTGCGGCTTACGCCTTTTATTGGTTTTTGAAGGGACAGACAGTAGGCTGACAGGAAACGGGAGAGAGATGGGGGAAGACATGCAGTAAAGGCCGTGTCGGGCTCGGGAGTCGAACCCGCGGCACACTGCGACTGGATTACCAGTCGGGTGCCCAGACGGTTACGCCACCGCCTGGGCGGCACATATCTGACTTGACTTGGTTTCATATTTACTTGCAGATTTCAGTGAATGAGGGCACGGTGGCACAGTCGGTAGTGCTGTGTCCTCACAGCTAGAAGGTCCTGGGTTCGATTCCTGCTGGGGCCGCTGTGGGCACTGGGGGCGTGTTCCCTCCTCCGTGCCCTCATCAGTGCCCAATACCCGAGGCGGGGTTGGCGAAAGGGCCTTTCTGACCCTCACAAAAAACATGCAGTAATCCTGGTCTCTAAACTACATCCCCCTGGTCAGCCGGGGCGCCTGATGGAGGGGAAAGGAACTGGTCGGAATAACGTGTTCCTTCTACGCGCTGCGTCACCTGACATATTTAATTAACGTCCTTACTGGAAACTAGCTTATGCCTTTGGAATGTGAACACAGAGGCTGAATTCCTGTAACACTGAACTGTTCCTGGAAATGGAACTTCAGCAGATGAAAGTTGATCTGCAGCACTTCCTGATTTACCAGTTGTGTCACAGTCACAGATGAGCTTTGATTATTACACCAATACAACACACAATTCGGAACACAATTTGAAGTCAGTGGGCGAACGGTTCTCGAGTTACGTGGATTACAGACACACGCGTACGTTCAGTGTTTCGGTCAAAGATGCTTCACCACAAAGCCAGGAGGAGCTTGGAACCGGGAAACTTCCAGTTCCAAAACAGCTGCATAATGACGTCCTCAATGTGTCCACAATACTCTTCACTAAGACACATAGGTCCTCAATGTGTCCGAACTCAGAAAAATGTATCCGTGGCAAGTGGCAAAAAAAAAGTTACAGAAACATTATAATTTTGATTGTAAGACCCAATTACTGAATCTCCACTAGGGCAGTGGTTCTCTAACGTTTGATTTTCAAAAGTACCCCCATAATAAATGTGAGAGTGTATACAAATGGAACCAAACGGATCCGTGAGACAGGTGGCAAGACACGCACATATCAGTCATATTTCTGGAGTACGATATTGACAGGTGGGGGAGGGTAGCAGAAGGAACTAGAAAAAGTGCCCCTCGGGGCACAGGTCTCCACCAGGCCAGGTCAGGTTGTGGCCTCCTGGTGGCGCTATAATAGGCCAATGTGAAAAGGGTGCCATTTCTTCATACGCCTTTGATGGCAATTGGATGATTTGAGGCATTTTGTTCCAAAAATGTGTTTTGCAAAAATCAACCTGTTGGTGGCGCTATAACAGGCCAATGTGAAAAGGGTGGGATATATTCCTCAGCCTAGTAAGAAAATGTGTGAAAGATTTCACGTAAATTGCATGCTGTGTTCATGATTTGAGGCTTTTGTTCAAAACGGGGCAATCTTGCAAACTGTGAAAGCCAATTATAGCCAATTAAGATGGAATATGAAATATCGGACAGATCCGACTTGAGCACATGACCATAGAGATACTGTGATTTTTGGACAGAATCTGGAGGAGTAATGTCAAAAAATGTGTTTTACAAAAGTCGGCCTCCTGGTGGCGCTATAAAAGGCAGATGCGGAAAATGCAGGTCAAAGGTTTGTCCTTGGCCTCTAGGGAGTGTGCATGCAACGTTTCACGCAGATCGGTGCAGTTTTAGGTAAAAAATGTGAAAAGCTGCCTCATGGTGGCGCTATAACAGGCCGTTCTGGAAAATGTGGGTCAGAGGTTCATCGTTGGCATCCAGGGAGTGTGTGTGCAAAGTTTGGCATCGACCGGGTTAACGGTGCCGGAGATTAGCTGGTAACAGACGGACGGAAGGACAGACAGACACACACACACACACACACACACACACACACGGACGGAGTGCAAAACATACTCTCTCCCCATGCCTTCGGCCTGGTGGAGACAATGATGGGTTGGACATGCTTGGAACAGTTACGCCCTTTGGAGGTCATCATGACGGCTCACAGGGATAGGCAGGCTATATAAACTCGCACCTACAGGGGGTCGATACTCAAACACAACCCACTTCAGGTAAGAGAGGCATTTGCATTGGCCGATGGAATTGACGTGTTTGCATGAATTAAGATGCTAGTATCTTGAATGTGTGGAAATATGTGAATGCTCTGGGTGTACATACTGTACATCCAATTTCAATTGTATATATGCATTGCTGTAGTCTGTATATATATATATTTTTTTTTTGTTCTTCCCCACTGATCTCCAGGATGTGGACCGTGGTGACAGTGTCCAGTGTTCTACTAGTCCTGTTCATACAGACTGCTAGACTGCAAACTACCAGCACAGGTAAACTGCCTCCAACTCTCCTCATATTAGGATTCACGGTATTATGATGCTTAAAAGATATTTCACTTCCAAAAAAGTGTTTATCGTCTACTCGTCTACGCTTGTGATTGTGAACATCCGGGACAGTTTTTAAGTTGCTTGATTCAATCTTTAGATATTTGATCTTATCCGACACGCCCCCATCCTATACAAACTCATTGTAACTTCAAACTCCAATTTAACCATGATTCATCGAAAACACCTGTCCTTGGTTCTGGTGAATTACATCATGTGCCAGCTTTTTTGATAATTCGACTCTCAAAATAAAGACACAGCGTGGTGGCTTTAAAGAAAAGTTGGTAACATTCTTGGAGAGTCTCTCTCGGCCCACCCCAATTAATCACTCACTGAGAAACGTTTAATCTAGTGGGAAACTGAAAAGTCACAGTCGGGTCAAGTTACACACACAAAAAAATACCTTTTATTTACTTTTATTGTGTTTTTCAGTCAGTCACCTTGTAGCATACAGATGCAGTAGATGTATAACTGTTAATAATACCTGTTTGGTATTAAATTGCCTGGTCTTGGCGCTTTGTATCAACTGTGTCCTTGAAAAAGATGATGAATCCAGTACCCTGGCCTTTGTGATCGATGTGACCGGCTCCATGAGAGACGATATAAGGCAGGTGAAAGAGGGCGCCTCTCGGATCCTGGAGAGGACGCTCAGCCGGAAGCCCAGACCCGTCCAGAACTTTGTGCTGGTCCCATTCCATGATCCAGGTAGCCTTCGATTAAACATGGCAATAAAGTGAAGAAAAAAAGGTTTTCCTTAGATTACATTTACATCATGGTCTAGTCTAGAGGAACAGCATTTTTGCTAAATTGCTACACCGTTTTGTTGATCGAGTTCTACAGTAGGCTATAAAGGTTTACTTGAACAGCTCAATGTAAAACATCTGTAAGGCAGTCGAGCCACCCTTCATTGATTAAAAAGGGAACATTCCCTGACGGTGATGGAGACGCGACGCTGACGCGCCCGGTGGAGCTCCGGTGTTAGGCTTAAAATAAATAAAACAACGATATAGCAGAGAGAAACGCATGCTTGGATTGGTCTCAATTATTTTATTTAACAATAAGCAACAATTGTTGCTTTCACCCAATCCGCCCAATTGTAGCAGCCTTCATGAAAGCAGTGACGCACAAATAATTAGGCTTACAATAAAACATCCGACCGTAACAAGTCAACATTAAATAAAACTGCCTGACACAGGCATTACCTCTCAAATAAAAAAGATATAATCCAAAGCAGCACAGCACACACACGATGAACGGCATTTTGCATTTATAACTGAAATAAACTCGTGGAAACAGCACACGCAAGTGTAAAGGAAAGGCATTTTCCTTATCTTGCCGTAAAATTAACTGAAATAAAGCGTCATTTAATCGAGGCTTTATGACAGCAGCGAGACAAGTGCTTGCTGCGAGGCGCACGCAATCAGAGCTGCCTGGGAGAAATGCGAGGCCCTGTGCTTTAATAATTAATTAATTAATATCCAAAACTATACAAAAATTATCACATTTCTATCTATAAGGACAAACCTTATTAGAAAAAATAGTAATAGCATATGAAAGCCTTTTGAAATGCCTGTAGGTTACTGAATTGCAGGTGCTGCCAAATAAGTATAATTACTAGGCTACCAAATGCCAGTCAGTTGCGCAAATATAGGTCAGATCAATTACCAGAGCGGAGCAGCTTCTCACTGACCAGCTCTTCTTAAAGTTTACTTAGCCTACTTTAATAATATGACATAGTGTTGGATCTCCATCCTCCAGACAAACAAACCTTGGATTATAATTTGATTATGCCTATAATTCTTCTTTCTTCAAACCAGCACGAGCCACAAGGTAAGAAACTATATAATGATTCACTGTTCGCACAGCACCCAGGCAGGTCGCGTCGCATTCCCATCAAAGTAGCACACTAACTTTGTGATCATCCTTCTTAATTTGCTTATTTTATTTGTAAAAAGCAACACTGTATTAAGACATGGCAGTATAATATTGGTGCAAAATGGAAATATGAGAGAGAGAGAATTGCTTTGAGAGAGAGAGAGAGAGAGAGAGAGAGAGAGAGAGAGAATTGCTTTGAGAGAGAGAGAGAGAGAATTGCTTTGAGAGAGAGAGAGAGAGAGAGAGAGAGATAATTGCTTAGAGAGAGAGAGAGAGAGAGAGAGAGAGAGAGAGAGAGAGAGAGAGAGAGAGACCTAAAGCCGTTCCATTTCAACGAATACAAAAAATGCCACCTCGCAGGCGCGACTCCGTGAGGCCCTGTGCGGCCGCACTGTTCGCACAACCTAAAAAGCGTCTCTGTCTCTGAGAGTGCAATATTATAGTTAGTTACCGTACTTTTGTGCAGAAAAGAGACAATAAATCCCGCTTTGGAGAAGATGCGTTCCGAATCCGAAGGGGTTGTAGTGGCAGGGAATCAGGGATGGCTATCCAGAATCAGGGATTCTACACTGCATGACTGCAGGCTGCAGCTGTTCTTGTTGACTTCCTTGTTGTTACCACGAGTGAGGGGGGAGAGGGGAGGAGGCGTTGCGAGGTCTGCGAGGCGCCAGCATGCAGCATGGCTCGCGGACCAAATGGGGCCGGCTCGCGGACCAAAAGCGGCCGCTTTTCTTTTTTAATGACTATTCGATTTTTTATTTCAAGATCGATTCCCGTGCATATCGATCGATCGTCGATTAATCGATTTTTTTGGGTCAGCCCTAGTACAGACGCAGATAGTAAAGGAATTCTAGACCACATGACAGACCATATGGAACAAAATTGTGTACAATATCAGGTCTCATCAATGCTTTCTCATAGGTATTGGCCCTGTGTCCATCACGACAGACCCTAAGAAATTCCAGCAGGACCTCGATAAGTTGTCTGTAGCGGTGAGTACCAGGTCCAAAACCAGAGGACACTATATATATAGTGTCCTATATATAAGTATATATATATATATATATATATACTTACATTTTCATAACCTAACCACATTGATTTCACTGTGGCTTTTCCTGTGTTGTGTTGTATTGTATTCATAAAGTGTACATAAATATCTATCCAATCTAACTTTTATTAAGATAACAATTTAGGCAGTTTTCTGAATTTCTGCTTCATTTAATTTTAGTTTGGAGAGTTTATAGAGAGGAATCTTGCAACACAGGTCTCTTAATTGAATAAAACCAGGGACATTATGATTCTGTGGTTGACAATGGTTAACTACTGACATGATATTTCCATGTATTTAGTTGTTTCATTAAATCAGTGCATTTCACAGAACAGTACTTCATCAATGTGATTTGATCGGTGGCTTTTTGACTGAATCTGACAGGGTGGAGGGGACTGTCCTGAGATGAGTATGGGAGGCATAAAGAAGGCTCTGGAGGTTTCCCTTCCTCGGTCCTTCATCTATGTCTTCGCTGACGCCAGCGCCAAGGACTATCACCTCAAACCAGATGTTCTGAAGCTGGTGGAGCAACGACAGTCACAGGTATGTACAGCACAAGGCATTATCCATTGGAACCTTAGCATCCCTATAGACTGGAGGGTATGCGCGTGACATCATCATCATACCTGGAAGTAATGCAGGAACACCCACTGAGTGGCAAAAAACTACTTTCCGGCCTTGACAGCCCATATATCCAAACTGAAAAGTCTTATCTGATTGTATTAAACAATGTTAAACAACGTTAAACTCACTTTGCCCCTCAACTTTGCCACTCGATTTGCCATTGACTTTATGCAAGTGCATACGGTACCCTCTCTCTATTCTGGGAGGAACATTTGTGACATGTTGTGAGCTTGTAGATCAGCTATTTTTGAGAGATTTGGTGTAGTAGAGGGAAACAGGAGTACAACTCCAACTCAGGTCTAGGTTTACTAAAGTGTAAATGAGTCCGATACCGGTTCCGGTTCTGCTTATCGATTCTGGTTCCTAACGGTTCCAAAATGGTATAAAAGAGGTCAAGTGTTTATTTAACAAAAACTTTTAATTTATTCCTTTAAGCCAAGGGCACTTTCAAACATGTTTGGTTCGGCCCACTTACCCCTTTGGTTCGGTTGGTGTGAACGTGCATCCGAACTCTGGTGCGGATCAAATAAACAAACCAAAAAAGGCCAAACTCGGTCCGCTTCCAAACGAACCAAGGTGCTGTTCGTTACTGGTGTGAACGCATTCGGACTTTATAGAGTTGTGAGGTTGCTTTAATAATTTGTTATAAAAGCATGTTTTTACGGGAATCACTATTGATATATGACAGCAGCTGCCAGCTGATTATAATATAGTAGACACGCATCCTAGGAGGTGCAGCGCAAATGTAATTGCAGCGTGGTTCACATGTGCAAAAATAACAGATAGCCACAAGCCTACAAGACGTACAAGTTATCGACACGGAATGGTATGTATGGTTCCGTATGGTAGGCCTACAGTATGTAAGCTTGTAGATCTGTTCATTTTAAGCCTACATCATCATGAATGCATGCGAGAGAGAGAGGTTTATTTCAACTTGTGCCCCCTCCTTTTTTCTCTGTCGTCTGTGTGTGTGTGTGTGTGTGTGTGTGTCGTGCGCGCGCACACATATGGGGGGAGAGACCCGATATTATATAGCTCTATGGGAGAGACGCAGTCACGCAGATACAGAGAAATATTTAAAATCATCCTGTCTCGCTCTATAGACGTGAAACTAGGTCAACTCAATTAGCTGCAGCGGAGCTGTTCTGACTTGAAGCATAGGCTACTGACCAGCACGGCTTCAAGTTTAAACCATAATATGACAAATTCCCCGCCGATTTGATGCACAGAAATAACATATTATATGTAATCGGGTTAAGGTGCACATGGAAGAAATGTCCTTTTTATCTGGGGCGCGTTCAGAAATAGCGCACTGAGCGCACTGTGCACTGCAAACTAATAGGCGAGTGCGCTCCCGGTGCGCATTTCCGAACGCACCCCTGGGATGGCTTGTTGTATAGGCTATACGTCTCCGGTTGCATGCAGCAAGCACATTAGTTCATCTGTTGCTCTTATTTGGCTTATTAAAAAAATATGAAGAATGAATGCAATAGCAAGTTGTTGCTGTCATGTAAGGGAGGCATACTATGGTCCGACGGAGCATTGGTTCGACATGCGTCCGCACCTCGGACTAGCACCTGCTCCCGTGCTTGCGGTTATGGTTAGGTTAGGGTTTGAGGTGGGTTGTCGTTTTTCGGACCAATGACTTGTCAAACTAAAGTACTGCACCCGTCATGTAATTGCTGTTCTCTTCTCTCTCTGTGTGACTGAACTACTGAAGGTTGTGCCCAAAAATTGTAGACAGTGGTTTCCCCTCTTCTTTTTCTCTCGTAAAATGACCTATTTTCTTTTTTTCACCATGTATGTTCGCTTAACATGTCCACGTGTCATTTGTTTACATATTTTGTTCGCTTTACAAAGTCCTGTGTGAACACCAAACGAACCAAAATCAAAATGCAAATATTTGGTCCTTGGTCCTTCTAAGCAAACTTTGGGTGTGAAAATGGCCTTAGTCAATTTAAGACAGTAATGAATAGAGTAACATCCTCTCCTTTATTCAACACTTAAATCATTTGAGCGTTTAATAATAATAATAATAATAATAATAATAATAATAATAATAATAATAATAATAATAATAATAATAATATATAGCTCAATCAAGTCTTCTGTTCACTGTGTGGTTCTAAGGTGGTGTTTGTGCTGACTGGGGACTGTGGGGACCGCACTCATCCTGGTTACACAGCCTACGAGGACATTGCAGCCAGCTCCTCTGGACAGGTCTTTAACCTGGGCAAAGACAAAGTCAATGAGGTGAGTGGGTATAGGATATACAGACCTAGGCCATCCTTTATTGATCCCAGGTAAGGAAAAGATCACATTTAAAAAAAAAAGAAAGAAAAGAAAAGTCAAATAGGGTTGGTAATAAATCATTTAAAAAAAGGTTACAATGGTCATTCATTATTAATAATTAATTAATCGATGCTTGGCAATGCATGCAGAACTAGCAGAATCATGGGTGTGGTTTCTTTCTTAAAATTGAATATAGTCCCGACTCCTTTTCTCATTGTATGTAGCTAAATGTGTGTGGGGGCAAATTGTAAAATTGTATTTATATTTATTCAAAAATGACAAAACATACCCCAAAAGGGGTTCTCGTCCATAATGGGTTAACTCCCCATAATCCATACCGATTTTACAAAGTGATTGAAATGAATTGCGTGCTTATGTCACTGGACTTTTGATTGATTGAT
This sequence comes from Electrona antarctica, assembly GCF_951216825.1. Classification (NCBI taxonomy): domain Eukaryota; kingdom Metazoa; phylum Chordata; class Actinopteri; order Myctophiformes; family Myctophidae; genus Electrona; species Electrona antarctica. The sequence goes on from NC_136811.1 coordinate 1,898,003, forward strand.
TGATTGAGATATTTATAAACAGTTTGCAGAATTACAGTACATTTCAAGCACAACTCAATACAAAGAACTGTGAGTGGACGACCCAATAAAGCATTACACTTGTTTACAAGAGGGTCCACGTTGTTCAATTCATCAAAACATTTAGAGACGTACAAATAGACACTTCTATATAGCCAACGAACAGAACAGAACAGGAATTCATCATAAAGGAGGTAAAAAGGGAAAAAAGACATATACAGTGAGGGGAAAAAAGGGGGGGGGGGGAATTCAGACTTTTCGGGGGCCAGTTTCGAATTGCAGCCGTCCGTAGGTGCCATTTGAGAGCGGTCAAGGGAGTCAAGGGATTCGCATGTCTTAATGACTGTTGGTAGGGCGTTCCACAATTTGGTGGCATAGGAGCGAAAATAATTGAGTCCCTTGTTTGTGCCGAATCTGGGTTGTACATGGTTTGTTGCACTCCCTCTGGTGTTGTGGGTGTGGACTTCGTTGACATTAAGGAAGTATTTAGACAGGTACATGGGTATCTTGGTGGTGTATCGAATCTTGTGGACCAGACCCATTGCAAGATGCTGTACTCGTCAACCCTAAGCCATTCCAGCCTGTCAAAGTGGGCAGGGGTTCGGGGGGTGAGGCCAAGTAGGAGCCTGAAATACTAATAGACCAATAGAAGTGGTCTTTAGATTATGTCACTGGACCATTAGTGGTCTTTAGTTTGGGAATAAGGGACCATTAGTGGTCTTTAGTTTGGGAATAAGGGACCATTTTCTGGCCAATGTGGACAGTTAGACTTAATTAGTGGGTCTTCGTCACATGTTTCTAATGAATGGTCTTACATTAAAAATAAAACGTACATACTTCTAGACAAGCTTCTGATGTATCTTTCTACATCAAAGCAATGCTATTTCGTCCATATTCAGTGTGTTCTGTGTGATCACTGATTACAGTGCTTGGGGTGGCCTGCTTTTACAGCATTAATGCTCAGCTAATCAAATCATTGCTATGGGGTACACACGCACACACACAAACTGGGCATCAAAAAAGAAAAAGCTGCCAAAGGAATCGTCATGTACATGCCAAAGTTATTAAGATATCTCAAAGACACGATAACTATGAAATACAAATACATCAAAATACACATATATCAATCGGAGGGGGTTATAAGGAGGTTGGGCCATCACCTTCTCTCCTTCTCATCCTTTTCACCTTCTCATCCTTCCTGTCCTGGCCCAGCATGGTACTGTTTCTTTGCGAATCCCTGACGGGACTTTGTCTTTGACCATTATATGGTGTTTCCCATGCACGCCCACTTCCCATGCAGGTTCTGAAGTGGGTGGAGGAGAACCTTCAGGCCCGGAAGGTTCATCTGCTGTCCTCCAACCACGACGGTGCTCAGGAAAACACGTGGGAGCTGCCCTTTGACCCCAGCCTGAGAGAGTTCACCGTGTCGCTCAGTGGACCGGCGCCGCAGATCCAGCTCACAGATCCCCTCGGTATAGGCAGATGATTCATGCCAAAGTTTCTTCGTGTTTGATTCAAGAATGTCAACTGTATGCATGGAGCCATCCTTAAGTCCCAACTTTACTGCATATTGGCTGGTCTACTGTTAAAGCTTTAGGGTCTTAGACATACATAGACATTATGCTGATTTTTGTTGCCATAATGGATGCGTGATTATGGCATGCTGTAACACCTTTATGGCGGCTATCATCAGCTGCTTTAAGGAAAGTGTGGGTCCATTCATCTCTATAGGTAGACAACACATTTTTATAAAGTTTAACCATTTTGAACTGTGTCCGTATTATGGGGCGAACATTCAGTGAAAATAGCCATTCTACAGGCTCACAACGTGTTGCAAAAGATATTTGGTGTGGAGGGGAAACAATAGACGAGAATAAACATTTTCTTAATTGAAAAGATACTTTTGTCTGTTGTTTTTCTGTAGGTCACGTTGTTGGTGTGGAGCAAGGTCTCACCGAGCTATTGAACATCTCCAACTCAGTTCTTGTCGTCAATCTGAAGTTCCCCAGACCTGGAGCGTGGAATCTGAAGGTATAGCCCCAGGAAATATTAAATTAAATTAAATTAAATTAAATTAAATTAAATTAAATTAAATTAAATTAAATTAAATTAAATTAAATTAAATTAAATTAAATTAAATTAAATTAAATTAAATTAAATTAAATTAAATTAATTGGCTTCATTCAGTTGCATTATCCCTAATTAGGGTGACCAAATGTCCCCCTTTGCGTGGGACAGTCCCTCATTTCCGAGACTTTTCAGGCGTCCCACAAATTGAGACGCCCTGCCCTGTCCCACATTGTGGCTGGCAGGCGTAAGTGTTCAAATTGAGACCATGTCCCCCATTGTAACTGTCAAATGCCCTATTAGTTAGTCTGCTAGTTGGTTTTCAGTTGTAAATCTCTCTTTTCCTGCAATATGTGTTTTAAGTATGTTAAAATGTTGTTAAAATAACATGAAAAATATGCCCTAGGCTACAGTATCAAGTCGGCCATACCACCCAGGACTAAAATTAGCATTTAAAACAAATGTGACACACCAGAGGCAGAGGGGTTTAATAACAAAATTATTATAGGCAATATTAGGCCTACCCTATCCCTAATGTATGCACTAATCTATGTTTTGTTAAGTATGCAGTAATATTGTGTATGTAAATATCAGTATTGCATTGTTTTTGAAGAGTTGATCATGATTTATTGGTCTATAGTATAGACCAACTGATAATGACAGGACCAGTAAATATCTAAGCTTTATTTTTCCAGGTCAGCAGCAGTGGACAGCACACTCTGAGGGTGACGGGTGTCAGCAATCTAGACTTCCGTGCTGGCTTCTCCAGTGCACCCACCTCTGACTTCAGCTCCACCAGGGAGAGGCCTATAGAAGGTACTGACTGTGCACGCGTTGGATCTGTTCGCGTGTTTGGCAAATCTCATTTAGCTGAGATCATGTGTGGAAGAAGGTGACTAATCATGTCCTTTCATCCCTTCTCCCAGGAGTTCCAGCGCACGTTCTGTTGAAGTTCACAGGATTAAGCCCCCCGGGCCAGCTCAGCTATGTGGAGCTGGTGTCCGGTTCAGGGCACTCACTTCGCAATCTCTCCGTGCCAATGCCTTCTGACCGGGGTGGCCGAGGGCTGTGGAGTCTCCCTGAGTTTCACACCCCCTCCCAGGGTTTCTTCATCAAGGTGACTGGGGAGGATGATGAGGGATACCACTTCCAGAGGCTGTCAGCTGTCAGTTATACCAACACGGTCAGGGCAGCCCTGACAACAACCACTGTGGTCACTACGAGGTCTCCAACCACATCCTCTCCCACAGCGCGGCCTGCAACCGAACGTAACTATCTCCTCCCATCTGTAAACATAATCCCTACATGATTGTTTTTGAGCTGTGCTGCAGCCTCATGATTGGACATCATATTGTTGACAATTAAGACGTCATCATTGTGATGAAAGGCACCGTGCACATCACACAAGTGTGATTTTTTATTTAATTCATAGGTGTTTGGCTCTACCAGTGTGGCAAGGATTAGAATTTCCATGTTTTGCAGGAGCTATGTGGTGTCCCTTTTATGTCCCTGGGTATACTACCGATTTATTTTTACTTTACTTAATACTGGCTTCATTCAGTTGTTTTATCCCTAATTAGGGTGACCAAATGTCCCCCTTTGCGTGGGACAGTCCCTCATTTCCAAGACTTTTCAGGCGTCCCACAAATTGAGACCCTGTCCCCCATTGTGACTGGCATCACTGTTCAAATGCCCTGTTAGTTAGTCTCCTAGTTGGTTTTCAGTTGTAAATCTCTCTTTTAATACTATTTTTTTGGTGGTTAAAAGCAAACAAACAAACACAAATCCCAATTGGATTTGGGATGCACAACTGTGCTCACCATAAGATGCTGGTGTTGTTTGTGAAGGTATGAATAAGTAAAGGTAGGCTATCATTATTAGCATAATTTAGAATTGTATATGTTCAGTTATGGGAGGAAACGTGCAGATTTTATTGCCACTGTTGATTAGTTGACCAGTTAATAGTATTTATTCTGTAAATGCAACATCTGCGGTATTCCATAAACAAAACAACTGAATAAGCTCCTCTCACTCTGTACTTTATGAATTGTGAACTAGAAAAGTTTCTTGTGGGCTTTGAAGACTTTTTTCATCTTTATTGTTAAGATTGCCATTTATTTATTGCCATTTTTACATGATTCCCTTTAGATTAATTCATGGGGTTAGGGGCTCTACCTGCTTTTGTTTTTGTAACACATTATAATTATGGTATTTCTATACAAGAGAGACTCATTTTCGCAAAAACCTTTCTTCTTTTCAGCCCATCCATTACAAACTGCTGAACTTGTATGTGGTCCGAGTCAAATCCAAGTTGGCCTGCAACTGGCTAGCCTAGTATCCTACGGGTTGAATGGATCCTCTGGTCACCTGGACGAGCGCAGCTGCTCACATTCCACAGAGCATGACGGGACGGTGTGGTACCGAGTGGACCGCCAGGCTGACACCTGTGGAAACACACTGACAGTGAGGATTCGTCTGCTGATTCTTACGTGGCTGTGGGGGCAATAACTGAGCAGTTGAGACGAATAACTTCCATAATTTATTCTGACCCCTCATCGAAAAGGCTGTTATCTGTCCTGACCCCTAATCCATCATTTATACATTATGGATAAATGGGCTCAATTCTATTCTATGCTATTCTCTATTTCTCTCCTGTCTATTCCTGGTGCATAACTTTTGTATTGCTGATTAGAGTTCCGCTCAGATGGCTACTGTTGGCCACAGAACATTTGAGAGATTGATGCCCATCTCTGTTTGTTTTAATACAGGTTGAACTGCAGACTTTTAGATTATGAAAGTAATTCTGTTAATAATAATTAATTAGATTTGAATATATTTCAATGATGTATAATGATGTGTAATAAACATACTAGTCCTCACCTGCTTGCTCAGGTTGTCCATCTAACTTGTCTTTCAGACCAACAGCACTCATGCCATCTACTCCAACACTTTATTTGTCTACCCTGCAAATCCTCTCTCAAGTCTTCCCATGACATTTCCCTTCTCCTGTGCCTATCCTCTGGACACAGAGACCAGCCTAAATGTGCTTTTCGGTCGGTGAGTAACTTAATAGACGGTTTCATTTAAAAGTTAGTTCATATTGTTACGAAAATGATAGGTAGGTATAGATACTGTAGTTAACACCCATATTAACAATGTGTTTTGTAAAATTATATTTGTGTTCATCTCTCATCTGCCAGTTACATGACTTCAAGTGTTCTTTGTTCAAGTGTTATGATATCCCAAAATAAACTGATTTGTTTCAGTTACTACAACACAGTAGATAACAGACACAAATGTCATGTTTTCACTTCCAGGGTCCAAGCCCTTTCCGGTCTGGGTCCGCAAGCCAGAGCCTCCATGTATTTGTTCCACTACTCCAACTACACGGAGCCTTACCCAGGAGGCCCGGTCACCCTACCACGGGGTTCTACCATGCATGTAGGGGTGTCTGTAGAGTGGACCGAGAAAGAGCGCTTTGGGCTCCTCCTGGACAACTGCTATGCCACTGCCTCGTCCAGCCATGATGACTCCATGCGACACTTCCTCATCCAGAACAAGTATGTATGACAGACCAGCACGTCTTTCTTCCAGGCAGCGTTCTGGAGCGCCGAAGTCCTGATGTCACTGGCTCATCCCCTTGTTCTGCCTGGTTCACGGAAGTAATTTCTCTATGGAGAATAACATGGGGTCGTCTTAAAATCGTTTCATATAAGTGCTGTCTCTGCGTTATGGTCAGGGAGGTGTCTCTGTATCGTTTGCGACAGTCAATCACTCATGTATGATACAGTCTGTTTCTAGCAAAAATTTAACTAATTCAGTAGTAGCAGTAACAATAGCGTTTTCAGTCAGTTGATTCTTCATATCCATGAGTGAAGCGGTCTGGATGATTTGTTTATTTTGCAAACACAGTTCTTATTTGAGGCGATCTAAAATCCCCCTATGGGGATTACAATGCAAATAAAAAGTACATGAACCTGTGTATTCGCGCCCTCTACCGATATTGACGTCAGACTTCGGTGCTCTATAGTTTTGTTGACTATAAGGCCGGGCTACACTCAGAGTCCACGGGAGTCCACAACGGCACGCTGCCACTATAATCACTGGAACCCGGCTACACCGACCGAGCAAAGGTGCAGTGTGCAGGTTGTGCGAAAGCTCCGCAAATGTTTTTTTCTTTTACGAAACTGCCTACAGAGGATAAAAAGTATATATATATATGGAAATCCCCACTCCGCCGACGGTGCGGTTCTGTTCCATCCCCAGTGTATGGCTACCCCGTAAGACTAAAAGACTAAGATTTTGATATTTATCCGACTAAGACTAAACGATTTCAGATTACTAAAACTAAATGGTGTGTGTTATTCAAAAGACTAAATATTTTCTGTCAAAAATTAAAACTCCAAAGACTAAGAACGTCATAAGTCCAGGTGTTATGTCATAATTAGGTCATCCATATCCATATTATGCAAGTCGCGCTGAGCCATAGATCGGTCATTTCTCATTTAGTTTTTAATGTAAATTATCCATATTCCTTGGGAAGCCTGCTTTCATTTGTTGTATCGTATTATATTGTAATAACATTGGATCAGATGATTTTGCCACATTAAAGGAGAATTCCACGCTAGAAGGCTTTCTTACCTTTATTTGTAGTTGTTACGTCCCCACCAAAGAGCTCAGGTGTTATTTTGTGCAAAACTGCATTATTGGCTATTTCCCCTAATATAAGCCCTCAATGGGGGTTGGGTTTTAGTGCTAATTCGCTTATTTCCATCGAAATAAGTAGTTAAGTGTGCCTTTTTAGTGTGTTTTTTTTTGAGCGATGGAAATAAGCAAATTAGCACAACACCCCGATGCCCCATTCAATTCAATGCAATTCAATTCAATTCATTGAGGGCTTATGGTAGGGGAATTAGCCACTAATGCGCTTTTGCACAAAATAACACCTGGATCTCTTTGGTGGGGACGTAACAACTACAAATAAAGGTAAGAAAGCCTTCTAGCATGAAATTCTCCTTTAAGCATATGGAAAGGCAGCCATATACTCGCAGTTCCATTCCATTCCATCTGATCTGAAATAAACAAAATGGTGTGTTACTCAAAAGACAGAATCAGAATTTGCTGTCATAATTAACACTTGCTTCCAAGGTGTCCTAGCAACCGCGATGAGGTGAGAGTTGATGAGAGCGGCTCGTCCCTCCAGGCTCGTTTCTCTGCTCGGCTCCAGGTCCCCTACCTAAACATCTACGTTCACTGCAGCGTCAGCCTGTGTGACCACACGGCCTCCTCCTGCGCTCCGGTGAGTCTCACACTATACCTCACGTCATGAATGTTACAGCAGGTCACTTTGAAGTGCTGCCGCCTCATGACTTATTTCAGTGGTTCCCAAACTTTTTCACGTCAAGGACCCCCAAATTGACACTAATTAGTCTGCGGACCCCCATTTGAAAATATATGCCAGGGTCCCCCATAAGAGAAATTTTTTCTCTGCTCTAGCAGTGATTATAAACCATTTTAATTTCAAGGACCCGATATGCAATAGGCTACGGACACCCCATTTAATGGCATTTCTATCTCTGAGACCCCAATTTGTATTGTAAAACACATTTGTACACTCTGAGTTACAGACCCATAAGGGTCCATTTTGTTTGTATCATTTACCCCCCTGGGGGTCCCCGGACCCCACTTTGGGAACCACTGACTTATTTTACCGATACACCCGGCTCACTTCCATCGCTACATCTTTTTGCAGGTCTGCTTGGGGAGGGCCCGAAGGGAACCTCGTTCGGTTTCCAGCACCATGGACATCCAACCTCTCACCATCGGACCAATCACCTGTGAGTATATACATTTTTAAAGCTACAATTATGTCCTACCAGGACCTCGCAATAGACTCTGTGCATAACTGTAGTCCCAGGTTCCAGAAAGTGGCATCGTACCCATTCCCTGTTTCCCCCGGTTTCATTTTCTCATTTTTATTGGCTCCTTTTATGTGTTACTGTGATTAAAATCTGCTGCCAAGCTAATCAAACAAATGTAAATATTAAGCGGAACAGGAAGGTTCAAGGTTGTCTTTATTTGTCTCCCTAAGGAGAAGTTTGTCTTGGAGACAGAGTCACAGCTGCATACATATAACACATTCACATAAAGAAAAGAAAAACACCATGAAACAACCAACATTAAAATAAACTGAGATATTGCACACATTCCCTTAATAAAGTGCATCTGGTCAGTTACGGTTGCTGCCATTCGGCAATCTGATTGAGCATTTTGATTGACAGAGGGACAAATGAGTGCTTAAATCTATTATAGTCACATTAATTTCTACTGGCAAAAAAGAGATTTCAACCTTACTACTACTTTTTACTACTAGGACTTTTCAGAGGAAATTATGTAAAAAAAAAAGAAAAGTTTTTTTGCTAATTGTATGCACATGTATAATACTTATACTTCATTTACATTTGGGGGATATCTTTCACAATAATAAATAAAACATGTTCTAGACATTATAATGATCACAAAAAACATATATTACAGTTATTTTACTTTTATCAGGGTTAAAGGTCAAAGGTCATTGGTTAAAAGAAAATCAAAATTCCAGTCCAGAGATTTTTAATTTGTGTGAATTTCAGCCTCTGTGTGGGGTATTTATATGCAAATATCATGACCAATGGCATTGCAATGAACATCAATGATGACGTTTAGGTGAAAAAAGAACAGAAAATAAATCATTGATCAATTAATTAATTAATTAATCAATTCATTAAAATATGTTGTATTATTGCAACGCTGGGTGTTACAGGGTTAAATCTATTATAGTCACATCGTGGAGTTCTATATCTCTGGGTATGCCACCTTGGGGAAGCTGTCAGAGTTAAGGCTCATACATAGTCTGGTTTTTCGGTGGTGAGGTGACCACCGAACTACAACATGACGTCACAAGCCGCGGTGAAGAGCAAACCACCGCCCCAGCCCTTCTCTCTGTTTTTACTCACCACCGCTCAATGTTATTTCAGCTCCGGTGGTCAGCTCACCACCGGAGCGGTGGTCACCTCACCACCGAAAATCCAGACTATGTATGAGCCTTTAGAGGCGAATTTTCTGCAGCCACAGATTTAGAGGCAGTCACTGCTTGGCCTGGGGAACTTGCTGAGCTTTGTGCAGTATCACTTGTCAACCACTAGGTGTCTCCTAAGTGACACCAATCTTGGAATGCCCCAATGGAAGTGTAGGGGAGACCACCTCCAATCATTGCAGATGTAGGCTAATAGTTTTGGGTTGAAAATGATTTTAAATGCATTTAAATAAGTTCTGAGTTGCTGCTTGAAGTATATTTATCGTTTTTTGTTTTTGTCCCCCGGATCTTCAGGGGGAAATGTGGTGGACTGAAACAGAGGGGATTCTTCAATGATGCAACGAGTCCCAAATATATCAATACAATTTTGGATTTCTGTGATTCATATGAAGACTTTAAAATGCTTTTAAATCATTTAGTTTTGTCAACATGTATACAAAATTTTCTTCTGGTTCCTATGATCTTACCTATAATGTATTTTCTATATAATATTCAACAATCAAATCCCAATCAATCAATAAAATACTACTTGAGTTATGCCTTTTGTGTTAGGTGATGATAGTGTGTATAAATACAATATATATACATGTCAATATCTAATAAATAAAATGAGATAAGTAAGTTATGGTTAAAGCAAGGTCATTTAGGTGTACAGTAACTATAGATTACAAACAAAGATCAGCTACTATGTGATCAAGGTCAATACCAACACAGAACGCACAAGAGTCTGAGACATGGAGGTATTTCACTCAGGAGCTGGAGGGATAGGATAGGATAGGATAGGATAGATATAATAATTAGGACTGGGACTTGAAATGATTAATATCAATTACTTAATTACAGAAACCATAACATGATTAAAAAAAAATAACACATTTTAATCGCTCTTAGTTTTTGCACCACAGAACCTTTCTCACTGGACAAATGTCAGGCGTACCGATCATAGCGGTACACGCTAGGGCATTAAGCCACTAGTGAATCCACTAGTCGACCTTGTTGGTACTAGTTGACTAGTTGATAAGAAAAAAAAATGGGGGGGGGTTTCCCCCGATATTGTAGGCCTCAAGATCAGGTAGATTATAGTTATAGTCTCCAATGTACACAGTTTTTAAATGTACAAATATTTATTTCCCGAAAAAAATAAAAATAATAGTAAACTAGGCAACTAGTCAACTAGTAAAAATGACTAGAAGTGAATGCCCTAGTACACGCAATGGGAGAAGAAGCCGATCAGACAACTTTGCTTGGCCCAGTGGATGCATGGGGAATTTATAAATACATATTTATAAATAAAGACACACTCATTGATGCACTCATATACCAAAATCTGTTTTAATAAAGAAATAAAATAAAAAAGCTTCTCAGGTCAAATATTGATACGCGGTTAAAATGTGATTAATTTTGATTGATTACAGTGCCTCAAATTATTTGCATTATTTTTTAATTGAGTCCCAGCCCTAATAATAATACATTTAATTTGTATTGCACGTTTCATTCACAAGAAATCCCAGATTGCTACATGGTTAATCAAGTGTGGCGGGTGAAAATAATCCGCTCGCAACAGAGTAGGCCTATGGCGTGAGATCTCCTTCCTATATGATTGATGATTGATTCTTTATTTAAGTGTCATGCTTCCGAAGAAGCCCAGCCCATATGGACTTACAGGACACTTTTTACAGTTTACATGAACAATTACAATAACAATAAACCGACATGACGGTTTGCAAACAATGATCAATTGAATACCAAACTGACACTCCAGATCCTTACGAGCAGATTACATAATATATAACATAAAATAAAATAAAATACACCATTAGGCCTGTGACAGGAGACACATGTACCTACTTGAAGAGCTGGGATTGTCTTCTACTCCAGGCTCTAGAAACAAACTGGGCTGTCCTAAATACTTCATAATTAAATAACCAGTCTAACTTCTGTCCATCATCTTCCCAGAATAGATCAGGATTTCTTTGTTGCATTACCTCAAACAGTGGAACCCTCAAATCATCATACAGGGTACAATAAAACATAAAATGAAATTCATTTTCCACATCATTTAGGTCACATACAATGCATAATCTATTCTCTTCTGGGACCGCTGAAAACCGCCCTACCTCAATAGCCAGAGGCAGGATACCAGTTCTCAGCTGGGCACACAATGACCGCTGGTTTCTGGTCAGAAAGGATTTTACATACAGTTCAGTACCAAAACACTGCTTCATCTGGACATATGATCTAAGTTTTGGTTTAGACCATATGTCATTTGACCATTTATCTTTGTAATTACTAAATAGTTTTTGTTTCAACCTATTGATATTACCACAAAGCATATTTTGAAAGATATACGACAGATCTGCCTCTCTAAAAATAGAAAAAACTTCCTTCATCCAGGGGCCATTGTGTGCCTTATCCCAATTGAATACCTTTTTTGTTAACCTATCTTCTGGCAGATTAATAAGACGGTTCCACAAGCGGATCACTTCTCCCTTTTGCCTAGTCTCCATCGGTTCCCAACCCATGTCTCCCTGGATTGCAAAAGAAGGGGCAAATGCATGTACCCCAAGGAAACACCTTATGGCTCTATTCTGGATAGAATTAACCTTTTTATCATCCTTAAAACCCCAAACACCAGCTGCATACGTGAGTATTGGACAGACACATGCATCATAGAGCTGTGAGTATGTGGAATAACCTAGATCTTTACAAAATTTAATTTTACTAATTATTGACCCAACAGCTCTACCAGCAGAGTCCGCCAATGTTCCAATTCCAAGATCATAGGACATGAATTCATCCAGCATAAAACCCAAGTACTTATATGCTTTAGTATAGTCCAGAGGCAGAGTACCAAATGAGAAATTCAGAGAAGATCCTATAAATCGGGTTGAGTCTATGCCATCTGTAGGTACTGTATCATGTTGTTCCTCATGGACCTGATAATTACACAACAGTTATTCGCAATATTACTTTGCATAGCCAAAAGAATCCCAAGGGGTGTGCGTGTGTGTGTGTGTGTGTGTGTGTGTGTGTGTGTGTGTGTGTGTGTGTGTGTACGTGCGTGTGTGCGTGTGTGTTTGTGAACTTTAGTACTTATGGTATACTGTCTGAAAACAGAGACAGCTGTGACTCAGTTTCACCATTTATTTTTTTGGAAACTTACAACTTATGTTGCTTTTGATAATTTAAAAAAAATGAACGTACAAAATAGAACACGTGTTCAATTTGGCCTATACACACTTTGTCAGTGCAATGAATGGAGGAGTTGGATTCACCTTCCCAGCGTAAAACCTGTTTGGTACTAAACCCATACAGAAAAAGGGGAGCAACACTGCCATGGCACTGTCTGTGATGCAGGGCCGGATTAAGCCCCATGAGTGCCCCTGTGCAGATCATTTTTAGTGCCCCCCATAGCGCGGGCGTGAACGCCCCCGAACACAATAGCGGCATATAGGTCATATAACCAGGTGAGGCAATAAGCACATCAATATAATGTGTAACATTAATTTTCCCAATTAGAACCCCGTACAATAAATTGCATGAATGCAAACAGAATATGATTTTATTTCAAAATCCACAAACAAGTGCAGTACACCCCACCTCCCTCTCTCTTAACAGCTGCCTGCCATGCCTGTGTGGCTGCACTGGCTGGTATATTCATTTGACATCATTATTTCAAGGTTTCTTCTCAAAGTATAAATACTGTTATTACAGACAGCTAAATAGCAAAACACAGCAACCAGCTCTAAATTACAAATAACCAGAAAAATATTTTCCCATTCCAACGAATGGAATGGGAAAATATATTAATTTCAAAATACAAACCAAAATCACCCCCCCCCCCCCCCCCCCTCTCTCTTGCTCTCATTAGCAGGCAACAGTGCAGCACTATTTCTCTCTCTCTGTTTCTGGAACGACAGCGCCCCTACTGGTACTCATGAGTCACACATGAGTCACACACAAACATAGGTTAACACGAGTCACATAGGTGTCACACGGACACGGACATTGCTGTTCCTTGGAGTGGTTGCATCACTCAAAAAGTGCAGTATAGTAGGCTATGTATCCTTCATCCCCCCCCCACCCCACCCGTCCCCCTAGCCTACCCTACAGTATATCCTCCCTGACTCTGACAGCAGTCTGCTGTCTATGACTGTGGCTGGTGTAGAAGAATCAAATAGCAACAAAACACAGCAAGCAGCTCTACATTCTACAACCAAAAAACGATACATTAGAGGAATGCAAACAGAATATATATTTGCTTCAAAATCCACAAACAAGGGGCCAGCAGCCTACTATTACTGAGATAATAAACAGCTCTTCTTCTCTTTTCTCTCTTCTCTCGTTCTTTGGCTTGCTGTCAACGCCATGGTATGCTGTCCACATGCCGGTGGTGCTGAACAACCCACGTGACGCACACACACACACACAAAACATGCAACCAGTTAAAAGAGAAACCGTTCTATAACTGCCAGACTAACCACACTCATGGTGACAGCGTCACACATTGCCCAGGGCCATGAGGCCAGAATAATAATAAATAAATAAGACTCACCATTAGAAGGCTGACTTCTTTCTTGACTTCTGGGATGATATGTCATGAATTAGCTCCTCAAAGTGAATTTCCTTGACTAATTCCGATTCTATTGCCATCAGAGAGAGTGCAGACTGCAGTCGCTGCTGGTCCATAGTCGTGCGTAGTTCATTCTTCACTCTTTTAAGAACAGAGAAGGATCTCTCGCCCTCGCAGTTGGTGACTGTGAGTGCAGCAAACACATTTGGGAACGAATTCTGCAATCCTTTGGTTTTATCATGTACAAACAGTTTGGTCAAATCCTTGAATTGAACAAGTTCATCTCCAAAGTTTTTGCCCAGATCATCTAGGTAGGCGGCGGCGAGCGCAGCACCACGTTTAAACACTGCACTGTCTGTATTAGAGATGTGACGTTCGTGAACGAGTCGGATCTTTTGAACGGCTCTTTGAAAGGAACGATGGGATCCGGTTCACAGTAGGGAGCCGTTCCTTTTTAGAGGAGGAGGGGGGCAGGGGGGTTTCAACTGGGGGGGGGGGCACTGGGGAGACACTGGGGAGGCACTGGGGAGTCCCTAGGGAGGCCCTGGGCAGATATTGGGGAGGTACTGGGGAGGCACTGGGGGGGACACTGGGCAGACATTTTTTTTTTTTGCCCCCCTTCCCCCCCCCCCCCCCCATCGGGAACGTCGTTCAAAAGAGCCAGTCTTTTGAACGACTCTTTGAAAGGAACGGATCCCAGAGATCCGGCTCCCTTCAAAGAGCCATAAATCCCATCTCTAGTCTGTATGGGGTTCGGATTCTTCAGAATCATCAAGTAGAACACCAAATAGTGCATTTAGGTGCCTGTATTCTTCAGTGCGTTTAGCAAGACAGGACAACAATCTGTCAATAATCACATTATAGGTTTCGACCTCAAATTGTTTACTCCCGTTTAGCACCGTGTCACTAAACCCATACAGAAAAGGGGAGCAACACTGCCATGGCACTGTCTGTGATGGCTGGATATTCTTTGCCAACAGCCAACCAAAACCTGTCCAGGCTTAGAACGTGGAATTTCCGTTTCCATCCATAGTCCCCCTGTATGTCCCAATAGCTGCTCTCGCTCCTGCATTGGGCTGTTCACGTTTGCAGAAGACGAGTTGAATGGGTCACAGACCCAGTCAAAATCTTTGGTGGAAGCTGAGGGGAAATTAAAGGCAAGTTTCTCCTCAAGAGTTTTCAAATGCTGAGAAATGACCCCACACAGAGCAGGAGTGCTTGGGTGTCCAGTGTTGATGCGGGGAAACATGCCAAGCTTGCCCGTTTCCACATTCTGCCGCCAGAGGGCGAGTTGGGACCAAAATGTATGCAGTTTATCTGTACTTGTGAGAAGATTCTCATTTGTTCCTTGCATTTGCCTGTTCAGTTCATTCAGATGGTTAAAAACATCTGCCATGTATGCTAGTCTTGCACACCAGTACTCATCTGCCAACAGTCCTGCGTAATTGGATTGCTCGGCAGACAGAAAGAGTTGTAATCCTCCCTCAGTTCATATACACGGGACAAAACGTTCCCTCTGGAGAGCAGCGTTTTATAATCTGCCCCCATTTCCTCGCACAGGGTGGCTAACCGCCTGCTTTTCAATGGCCTTGCTTTGATAAAGTTAACGATGCTTACCACATCATCCCACACAGTTGACAGGTCATTTAGTAAAGTCTTCGCAACCAGTGCCTCACGGTGTAAAAAAGAGCACGTAACCATGACGTCGGGATTGTTCTCTTTCACTCTGCGTACAAATCCCTTGTATCGCCCAGTCATGTCTGCTACCCCATGAGTGCACATACCGACAGTTTTCCAAGCTTAAATTCTGTTGCTCCAAATACTCTGATGTCACCCGGAACATGTCCTCTCCTGTTGTTTTACCAGGCAGCTGTTTGCAAAAGAGATCATTCTCTCTTATGAAGCCACCATCAATGAATCTCATGTTTGCCAACAGCTGTGTGTATCCACTTACATCTGTTGATTCATCAAACTGCAGTGCAAACTTTCCATTGTTTGTATGGCAACAGTCTCAATGTGTTGACGAAGTGTTTTATTGAAGAGTGGTATGTTTGCGAATTCTTCTCTGGTCATCTGGGAATCTGGTCCCATCAGTGTCTCCCCCACAAGTTTGAATACTGCCACAAAAAAATCTGCCACTGGAGGTGACATTTCTAACTTTGCAATTTGCTCTGCAATTTTGTAGTTTACTTCCAGAGCTTTTTCAGAAACATTGGTGGCACTGGGTATCAACAGGGACAGCCCCCCATTCCGAAAGGGGGGCATAAACCCCGCCATTCCGAAACACCGCCATTCCGAAAGGGTGGTATAAAATAGCTCAAGGCTGTATTGCTGATTACTTAGCTTAGGACCCCCGCAGTGGTGTCCGGTTAGAACTTAAACCAGGATGCTTTGACTTCTGCCTTCTCCCTGAAGCCGACCCTCTATATATTCTCCGACCAGGCTTGTCACGATGACTAAGCCAGTTAGGTCTGTCCATATATGGTTCTACCATATCTATCTGATATCAACACTAGGTCGGCTCGGGCCCAAATATAGGGATTGTCATACTAGACATGTCATATGTCATATAGCCCAACGTCCTAGTCAGAGTCTTCGTTACAGCCACCCCAGATTTCACGTTGAAATCTATACCGCATCCAGAAGACTCAGACAATGTTCCTTTCTTTCGGCTACGTTCTAACAGGCCAGGTCTGGTAGTTATCCAGCAAGGGAAGCTCTCGAAGATGTTAATCCTCCATTAGTCTGCTGACGATCTGTGTATGCTCACAATCCGAGCTATTTGGCGATCAATGCTCCATCAATATTATTGACTTGGTTTGGCTGTACGGCAGGAGATACCTCGGAAGATACAGCCACCCCGTGCAAAACTTGAAGATCTCTCATGATTCTGATACGCAACTCTTCAGGTTGACCCTTCAATCCGACCTGCTTGGCAACTGTGTGTAACAAAATGGTTCGCCCTGAACCATCATCCAGAACTGCATATACTTCCATTACTTTGCCACAATTGCAAATTAGAACTTCGCACACCTTTAACATGACATTTCTCCCTTTAGACGGTGGATAGCCCACATGCAAGGACTCTCCTGCTATAGTCAGTATTGTAAAAGCTGGCTGCGGTAATTCCTCTTGTACATCCTGTCCCGTCTCGATCTTAGGTGTCCTAAAGTTCCACTTCGTGTTCGCCACCCCCAGATTTCCCATGGAAATCTGTACCATATCTAGAAGGCTTGAACAGTAGACCCCTCAGGCCACCCCAATACAAGCATACGGAGTGGAGGCTTGAACATCAAACGTCAGCCATTCAGGCCACCCCATTGAGGTCATCACCAGTTCCCTCCCTCTAAGACAGATAGTCTCTCTCTCCTGCACATCACCAGTGCTCTCTCTGCTTCTTGCCATCTTGCTCGTTACTCTGTGTACGATCGGCAGAGTTGGGTGCTGTTCGTCTCCGGTTATGCGCATGGTCATTGCGAGAGTGACCGTCCAGCCTCCTTGCTGGACTACTTCGGTCCCTGTGAACCTGGACTTCTGGTCTAACAGCTTGCACTTTCATCTCGATACGAGACCATCGTCGTCCTACGGCTGTTCTATCTTTCGTGGAAGTAATGACGGAATCCCAATATTCTCGTTCCTCATTCCGTCTGGATAATCTGCTCTCACGGTGCTCCCCAGCACCTTCTGACTCTAAGGGCCGGGGAGGTCTCACGGCTCCGAGATTCTGGCATCCAGATTCTGGCAACAGGGTGGGTCTCACAGCTTCGAGACGCTGCTGCTCACCTAGGGAGCAGCCAGGACCGCCAGAGCGTTCATGCTCTGGCGGCAACAGGGTGGGTCTCACAACTTCGAGACCCTGCTGCTCACCTAAGGAGCAGCCAGGACCGCCAGAGCGTTCATGCTCTGGCGGCAACAGAGTGGGTCTCACAGCTTCGAGACCCTGCTGCTCACCTAAGGAGCAGCCAGGACCGCCAGAGCGTTCATGCTCTGGCGGCAACAGGGTGGGTCTCACAGCTTCGAGACCCTGCTGCTCACCTAAGGAGCAGCCAGGACCGCCAGAGCGTTCATGCTCTGGCGGCAACAGAGTGGGGTCTCACAGCTTCGAGACCCTGCTGCTCACCTAAGGAGCAGCCAGGACCGCCAGAGCGTTCATGCTCTGGCGGCAACAGAGTGCATCTCACCGCTTCGAGATGCTGCTGCTCACCTAAGGAGCAGCCAGGACCGCCAGAGCGTTCATGCTCTGGCGGCAACAGAGTGGGTCTCACAGCTTCGAGACCCTGCTGCTCACCTAAGGAGCAGCCAGGACCGCCAGAGCGTTCATGCTCTGGCGGCAACAGAGTGCATCTCACCGCTTCGAGATGCTGCTGCTCACCTGCGGAGCAGCCAGGACTGCCAGAGTGTTCAGACTCTGGCAGCGACTGGGTTACCATCTGGTTAGAATCTTGCCACTGAGTCATAGAAGCTTCGTATGTGTCTGGAAGACTTCAGCATCCCGTTACTGCGGTAAGCCCTAATCCGTACTCAAGAAGGACCATATAAAATAGCTCAAGGCTGTATTGCTGATTACTTAGCTTAGGACCCCCGCAGTGGTGTCCGGTTAGAACTTAAACCAGGATGCTTTGACTTCTGCCTTCTCCCTGAAGCCGACCCTCTATATATTCTCCGACCAGGCTTGTCACGATGACTAAGCCAGTTAGGTCTGTCCATATATGGTTCTACCATATCTATCTGATATCAACACTAGGTCGGCTCGGGCCCAAATATAGGGATTGTCATACTAGACATGTCATATGTCATATAGCCCAACGTCCTAGTCAGAGTCTTCGTTACAGGTGGTATACGCTAGTCTGTGAATGGCCGCTCATTCGGTCCCACGGTGAATTGTCTATTTTCATGTCAATCAATGGCCGCTCATTCGGCCCCACAGAGCTGTTATTTAATGAGCCCTATCAATGTCCGCTCATTCGGAGCCTAATACGCGTGCGTCCATAAACCCAACGTGTCTGATGAGCGCCCATTGACTCGGAAATGGGCCATCATGACATGGACCGTTTGTTCTCCAAGGAAGCAATGAGCCCAATGCGCGTGCGTCCATGAACCCAATTGCAAACTGCTAATAAAGTACTCAATCAATCAATTAAAAACCCCTGTCAGTCACTACACCTTGAACATATAACCCTATAGTATAGAACGAACCAGCAGAACGACCAGAGACGCACAGCATCACCAGCTGGCTGTATGCCCAATCCGTAAAGCTCCACCTGGCCGGAGCGCACAGTCCCGCAACGTATACTCACTCACTCACTCACTCACTCAGGTTTTTTTTTATTCATAACAAGTCATAACCTACTGTAAGCTAATTCCATCTCGCCCCAGCTTTTTTCCGCCGACCTCACGCCGACAGCTCCGTGCGGTGGTTCTTGTATTCTTTATTTTGTTTTACTGAGAATAAGGTTAGAAATAAGTTTAGGGTTAGGCATAGTTTTACTGAGGTTAAGGTTAGGAATAAGGTTAGGTTTAACTGTTTAAGCATAATTTACTTAGATTACTTTAGGGAAACTTTGACAGAAAAAGACTCGCTCACCGTATAAAAAATAGAAGTAAAACTCCTTAGACTGAGACTTAAGGAAAAAAAAATATTTTATTTTATCATGCTCATAAAGTGCTCTGTGCTCAAAGTGCAATTAAAAAGCAAACGTTTCGGTCCTAAGACCTTCGTCAGTGATATATGACGAGTGCACTGAGAACCAATTCTCAGTGCTTAGATTACTTTAGGAATACCAGGCCGCGATGTTCCGCCGGCTGTACGCCCGGGGCGAGTTGGTAAAGGGGCGAGCAGTCTCGTGCTCACTGCGCAATTGGAAAGAAAACCAGCATGAGCATGGGGTGTTTATGCCAATCTGTCCATAATAGTCCACATATGCCCATAATTGAAGTCTTCAGAAGGAATCCATGAGATGAGATCGCACAGCTGTCCAGTCCAGTCTGGTCTGGACTAATATCAAACCAAAACGAGGCTGTGCGTAAATACTGCACTTATTAATAAAAGCGCAGCAGCAATAAATAAATGATTAACGTGCATGAGAACGCACTATGCCATTGGTAGCACAATGCAAATCCTCAAAGAAAATGCGTCTTCCTAATGGATACATTTGGATTGGATATTTCACAATATGATAACGGAAGCAATATGCGGGGGTTTCGCCGTTCACCGAGGAACAAGAGGCGTGCAGAAGAGGGTGCTTTAAACATAGTTATCGTAGATGCAGCCAAACCAGAGTCTGTGCGCTTCTTTGGGGCGCTATGCTACAGCTACACAATATTCAGCTCTGAAGTTCAGTACAAAAGTAGCCTACTCTCAGTCCCATTCAAAGGGTGGACACATATCCAAATTAACCCATGGCCTATACCTTCAGAACGATTTGCACAGTGGTGGAAAAGTTTTGCTTAAGTTAAAGTATCAATATTGCAATGAAGAAATAAGTCCGGTAATCAACATTTGAGAAAGGCCTTTACTGTTCCTTGCATGTTCCTTGCAATGACATGACATCAGCAGTTACACATCGGTATAAAAAAACAAAAACTGTTTGCAAATGTATAAAATGCATTTTTTTTTTAACTTAAATAGGCATTAAATAGGCCTAATTTTACTGCAGTAAAGTGGACATGTAGTGGAGTAGAAATAAAAGTAGGCCCATATTAAAACTATTATCCACTAGAGAAAAAAAAACTCAAAATCAAAGCACTTGGGTTAGGTACATTAATTTGAAAGACAGACAGACAGACAGACAGACAGACAGACAGACAGACAGACAGACAGACAGACAGACTACACAAAGTTGTGGATGCAGTGCTGGACTGCATTCCAGTACTGGTCCAGAGTTCTCTGTCCCCGGCGGTACTGGCGCCTGAGCCTCTGAAGCCTGTTGGATACAACCATTAGTTAATTAATATTAGTAATACATGAATATAGTAACATTAATGTTGGTAGGTAAACAAATGTTTGTTGTGCACAATACGTTCTATAATAACAAGCCGACTCCAGTCCACTGTATTGGAGGCCAAAGCAAAAAGCAAAGCAAAGCTTCCATGCTCCTTGGACCCCATGCTTACAGCCTTTTATTATTTATTTTTTCTATATGAATACATTCTCAAACCTCTCCTCCAACCGGCGCCACTTCGGTCGCTGGAGTGGTGGTCGATCCCCGCGTTCAACCTGCGCGTACGCCGTCTCCACCAGCCTCTGTTCAGCCTTCATTTTTCGGATGAACACCCAGATGGACGGGTGGCGCCTGTCTACTCGGACATTCCATCTGTGATGGAAACCTGTAATAATCATAGAACCATTAGGATACATGCAGGTCACATGGCACATGGCCCATTGGCATTTAATTCCCACGACAACAGATTTAGAATGAGAAATGTATAATTAGGGTAATAATAATAATATTAAAGTAAATAAATAAGTTCTTTATACCCTCCACCGCGTTATTGCTGCGATTGTCCGAGTGGCGGCGATGAACACACCAGATTGGCGGTGGGAACAGTGCCCGCTCCCCTACGTAGGTCTCCTCCATGTAGCGTAGGAAATCACCTATCGCGGGGTAGCGGTGGAGCTGGCGGCGGGTCTCTCTGCTCCTTGCAAAGGTCCTGAAATTCTGCCTCAGGATAGGCAGCGGTAAGTAGCCAGTAGGCCTATCTCACAGCCCCCTTTCCACGCCCACTTCCGGTAGATAGTGGGCATTACCTTTTTTTCTCTGGATAATCTAAGTACATTTCCTAATGTTAAAATGTCAAAGACCGATAATAATATGAAGAAAACACAATGGTATAACAACTCAAATAAGTAGAATAAACCTTACCTTTACAAAACGGTAGTTTGTGGCGTGTGAAAATACCTCAACATGGAAGACTATGGACCGCAGAAAAAATAACACCACTATCGCTAAAAGGGGGCGGGGAAATGCTGTGAGATAGGCCTGTTGCCATCACCTTCCTGACCCATGCTCTCAGGGGCCTGTCCTGCCTGTATGGACCTGCACAAGTTGAGTGAAGAAATAAAAGTTACTTATTAATTTCATAAGCACTCAACACTCAATATAGTAATATCTTTTACAAAATAAAAAAAAGCTTCTACCCATGAATGAATGGTAATATTATAACAATTATAATTATAATTGCCTACATTACCCTACATCTGCATATTATTATTATTAATGTTAAATGTATTTATTTATTTATTATGTAACCTAAACACCTATACATTTTGAAGAAATCACACAAAATTACTTTTTGTTTTGATCCGTTAACTTAATACACCATGCACCACTGACCTGCCAAGCCAAGGTCCTGCACCTTACGCCAGTACGCCTTACGCCTTTTTTGTCCCAGGGCACACTTTTTATAGCCTAAAAATCTCGGGGCACACCTAGATAAACGGGGGGTGTGCATGTGTGTATGTATATATATATATGTATGTATATATATATATATATATATATATATAGTAAAACGTCTTTGATACCAAACACATTATACTTTTGACAGAGTAAAACTTCTTTGAACCCAATATACTTTTAAAAACACACATGACAGCACTCATCTGTCTGACACATTTAACCTTTTTTAATTTTTTTATTTGAAGCTAGATCTATAAAGAATAGGGTTGGGACTTGGGACTTCATTAAAAAACATCTAATTCATTGGAGGCTTTGTGATTAATTAATCTCAATTAATTACATTCGCATATCATTTTTTCAAATGGATTTGGATATGAGTGAATCAATGAATAGTGACTACATAAGCATAGTCAATAAAACAAGTAGTAATAATAATAGTGATAATAATATTATTTATATAATGCTTCTCTGAGTACTTAAAGACACTTTTCAAGGAGAACATGAGAAAACAACTTTATTAGAGAAAAACTAAGACTATGGAATAAAATAAATGAAAGTGGGTTTGAATGTATAGGTGGTGGCATGTCTCTGAGTTTTGGGAAGTGCATAGTTTTGACAGGTCTGCCTGCTGTGGACAGTGAAACCCTGACCATTAAACGCGGGCAGACGCAACGATACAGTCTATCATTCATTGTTAAAGCTCCAAATGATATTCCCATTCGTCTTTGTGTCTGCCCGTGTAAACGCAGCAGCGAGTGTGAGGGGTTGGGGAACAGATGGAAAGTATATGGAAGTTAAACTAACGTTAGCTCCCATGCTAGCTACTAGCTAGTAGCTTCCCTCGTCAGACAACAGAACACCACCACAGATCGGGTGGAAGCTGCTGATATCACTGCTTGTGCCCGTGAATGGGAAATAAGATCATTTTCAACATTTTACTATGTCATTAATATACCTTAGAGCTGTTGTGTGGAAATAATAAAAAGTCCCCCCATTCTGTGTTTCCTAGAACTAGAGGTCTGAAAAAAATCATTAACATGGTGAAACACATCAAGATGTGTTTCACCATGTTAATGATTTTTTTCATAATTACAGTTCTGGGAAACACAGAATGGCGGGACTTTTTTATTATTTCCAATAAACAGCTCTAAGGTATATTAATGACATAGTAAAATGTTGAAAATGGGTGGTTTTCCCCTTTAAAAGGCTATGGAAGCGTGGATGAAAGCACAGATGTGTGCAATAAAGTTGTGTCGGATCTGCCTGTGCATCCCGTTTGCTGCTCGTGTGTTGTGACTGTCCCTGGCTGCTGATGCATAGTTAATGAGCGTCATAAGCATGCGCCCTTACTGCGCTGGAAGTAGCAGATCTACACGTTATCTACCCGTCGCAATGCACAGCGCTTTGGGCTTGTACATCTGTGTTTTTCCCGCAGTTAGTTGAATTATATTGATTCACAACTTTAGGATCGAACCAACGTCCGATGCAGACGCTATTTTGACCGATCCAGACACACGTGCATCGATGTAGTCGCATCGTTAATGTTAAATATCATATAGATATTTTTTGACACCACTAGTGATTAACATTCCTATGGCCGATGGTCGTTAGAGTCTATTGTTCCACACATTAGACGTCACACGTCTAATTAGACGTGCGACAACAACAACGACGCAACAATAGGAATCCTGCAGCTCAGTAGCTAGTGCTTTCGGGGGAGGGTTAGTGTTATTTTCGGTCAAATCAGGCGGCACACCTGGACACATCAAACGGCACAGTAAAGTGCCGCGGCACACAGGTTGGGAAACACTGCCTTACGCCAAAGGCTTTGGCACAGGTGGAAAAAGCATCCAGTACGCGTGGTGTCTGGCAGCTCCTCTCTGAAGGCATCCATCATGCCCATTTCGTAGTCCGTCAGGACTTTGTCAGGGCTCCATCTTGTACATGAATGGATGGATGGATCGACGGACCGACGGACAGGTGTTAAAAAAGAAGAAAAAAAATATTATTCCAGTTTCCATAAAATATTTAAAAGCCAGGTGCAGTGACATTATCTTATGCCTATAGGCCATGATCGTCGACACACACACACACACACACACACACACACACACACACACACACACACACACACACACACACACACACACACACAGACTTACCGTTCTTCTGTGACCCGCTCAACCCTCTTAACATGGCGGAGGACTGCCCGATACATTTCCTCTGTCTTGACACTCATTAAAATAAAGATAAATGGCCCATGTAGAGGCCATGTATCGTGGCAAACTGGTAATATGGCCTCGGACACGTCCTGAACGTGGCGTCCATGTATATCTAAAACAACATTCAAATGCATTTGATTAATACTGATATAAACTATAGACCTGTATAATATTATTGCGGAAAACCTTTTGCTTGATCAAGCAGTTCGGATTGGCGGTGCGTAATTACGCACTGCAAAAACGAACGTTTTATGGAAGAGGGGTTCTCACCTGGTCACATTGACTCAGTCTCTGGACGTTATCGTCGGTACCAAACACCAAAAAATTATGCTGCAGGTTGTGTTTGGTGAGGAAGGCCTCCCCTCCCCAGGTGAAGGCCCATTCCCCATCCACGGCGACGTCCTGTACTCTGCGGGGGATGGGAGGCATGAGCCCGGCCCGCCGTCTCTCCAGGCGGGTTTTTACAGCGTTGAAGGGGGGGATGTGTTCTACATCGGCTGTCTGGGCAACGACCTGGTCATATACCCGCTTTACGGGGATTGTTGGATCGGCCGCCACCAGGTTGAGCATCTGCTCAAGTATAGCCGTGGTGGCGACCAAATCACCCTCTCCCGCGTGGTCATGTTCACCTGGCGGCATTAAGATGGTGATAGCTGGATTCTCCTCATGCACATCAAGCCACCGTGTGTGCACAGGCACGTTGCACCCAGGGTGGGCACAACGCCAATATATTTTGGCTTGGGTTGTTTTGTTACGGAGGTAACGGAAGGTATCAATAACGAGGGCTTTCCCTCTGCGACTGTTGGCCACTTGTATATATGCCATTCTGAGGTTTGGTAAAATAGAATTATCACTGGTGGGCCGCTCATTTATAGACGTAAACTTGATTGATTAACATGTGATTCCAATACATTACACGATTGCCTCAAACTCATTGGCCTAGGCGAATTGAATACTTGCATGTCAAGTTGACATTTTGTTTTTTTATACAGATGTGTAACTGCTGATGTCATGTCATTGCAAGGAACATGCAAGGAACAGTAAAGGCCTTTCTCAAATGTTGATTACCGGACTTATTTCTTCATTGCAATATTGATACTTTAACTTAAGCAAAACTTTTCCACCACTGTGCAAATCGTTCTGAAGGTATAGGCCATGGGTTAATTTGGATATGTGTCCACCCTTTGAATGGGACTGAGAGTAGGCTACTTTTGTACTGAACTTAAGAGCTGAATATTGTCTAGCTGTAGCATAGCACCCCAAAGAAGCGCACAGACTCTGGTTTGGCTGCATCTACGATGACTATGTTTAAAGCACCCTCTTCTGCACGCCTTTTGTTCCTCGGTGAACGTTATCATATTGTGAAATATCCAATCCAAATGTATCCATTAGGAAGACGCATTTTCTTTGAGGATTTGCATTGTGCTACCAATGGCATAGTGCGTTCTCATGCACGTTAATCATTTATTTATTGCTGCTGCGCTCTTATTAATAAGTGCAGTATTTACGCACAGCCTCGTTTTGGTTTGATATTAGTCCAGACCAGACTGGACTGGACAGCTGTGCGATCTCATCTCATGGATTCCTTCTGAAGACTTCAATTATGGGCATATGTGGACTATTATGGACAGATTAGCATAAACACCCCATGCTCATGCTGGTTCTCTTTGCAATTGCGCAGTGAGCACGAGACTGCTCGCCCCTTTACCAACTCGCCCCGGGCGTACAGCCGGCGGAACATCGCGGCCTGGTATTCCTAAAGTAATCTAAGCACTGATAATTGGTTCTCAGTGCACTCGTCATATATCACTGACGAAGGTCTTAGGACCGAAACGTTTGCTTTTTAATTGCACTTTGAGCACAGAGCACTTTATGAGCATGATAAAATAAAAGATATTTTTTTTCTTAAGTCTCAGTCTAAGGAGTTTTACTTCTATTTTGTATACGGTGAGCGAGTCTTTTTCTGTCAAAGTTTCCCTAAAGTAATCTAAGTAAATTATGCTTAAACAGTTAAACCTAACCTTATTCCTAACCTTAACCTCAGTAAAACTATGCCTAACCCTAAACTTATTTCTAACCTTATTCTCAGTAAAACAAAATAAAGAATACAAGAACCACCGCACGGAGCTGTCGGCGTAAGGTCAGCGGAAAAAAGCTGGGGCGAGATGGAATTAGCTTACAGTAGGTTATGACTTGTTATGAATTAAATAAAACCTAAGTGAGTGAGTGAGTGAGTGAGTGAGTGAGTGTACGTTGCGGGACTGTGCGCTCCGGCCAGGTGGAGCTCTACGGATTGGGCATACAGCCAGCTGGTGATGCTGTGCGTCTCTGGCCGTTCTGCTGGTTCGTTCTATACTATAGGGTTATTTGTTCAAGGTGTAGTGACTGACTACTAGGTTTTTAATTGATTGATTGAGTACTTTATTAGCAGTTTGCAATTGGGTTCATGGACGCACGCGCATTGGGCTCATTGCTTCCTTGGAGATCAAACGGTCCATGTCATGATGGCCCATTTCCGAGTCAATGGGCGCTCATCAGACACGTTGGGTTTATGGACGCACGCGTATTGGGCTCCGAATGAGTGGACATTGATAGGGCTCATTAAATAACAGCTCTGTGGGGCCGAATGAGCGGCCATTGATTGACATGAAAATAGACAATTCACCGTGGGGCCGAATGAGCGGCCATTCACAGACTAGCGTATACCACCCTTTCGGAATGGCGGTGTTTCGGAATGGCAGGGTTTATGCCCCCCTTTCGGAATGGGGGTGTTTCGGAATGGCGTTGTTTCGGAATGGGGGGCTGTCCCTGTTGATACCCAGTGCCACCAATGTTTCTGAAAAAGCTCTGGAAGTAAACTACAAAATTGCAGAGCAAATTGCAAAGTTAGAAATGTCACCTCCAGTGGCAGATTTTTTTGTGGCAGTATTCAAACTTGTGGGGGAGACACTGATGGGACCAGATTCCCAGATGACCAGAGAAGAATTCGCAAGCATACCACTCTTCAATAAAACACTTGGTCAACACATTGAGACTGTTGCCATACAAACAATGGAAAGTTTGCACTGCAGTTTGATGAATCAACAGATGTAAGTGGATACACACAGCTGTTGGCAAACGTGAGATTCATTGATGGTGGCTTCATAAGAGAGAATGATCTCTTTTGCAAACAGCTGCCTGGGAAAACAACAGGAGAGGACATGTTCCGGGTGACATCAGAGTATTTGGAGCAACAGAATTTAAGCTTGGAAAACTGTGTCGGTATGTGCACTCATGGGGTAGCAGACATGACTGGGCGATACAAGGGATTTGTACGCAGAGTGAAAGAGAACAATCCCGACGTCATGGTTACGTGCTCTTTTTTACACCGTGAGGCACTGGTTGCGAAGACTTTACCAAATGACCTGTCAACTGTGTGGGATGATGCGGTAAGCATCGTTAACTTTATCAAAGCAAGGCCATTGAAAAGCAGGCGGTTAGCCACCCTGTGCGAGGAAATGGGGGCAGATTATAAAACGCTGCTCTCCAGAGGGAACGTTTTGTCCCGTGTATATGAACTGAGGGAGGAATTACAACTCTTTCTGTCTGCCGAGCAATCCAAATACGCAGGACTGTTGGCAGATGAGTACTGGTGTGCAAGACTAGCATACATGGCAGATGTTTTTAACCATCTGAATGAACTGAACAGGCAAATGCAAGGAACAAATGAGATTCTTCTCACAAGTACAGATAAACTGCATACATTTTGGTCCCAACTCGCCCTCTGGCGGCAGAATGTGGAAACGGGCAAGCTTGGCATGTTTCCCCACATCAACACTACTGGACACCCAAGCACTCCTGCTCTGTGTGGGGTCATTTCTCAGCATTTGAAAACTCTTGAGGAGAAACTTGCCTTTAATTTCCCCTCAGCTTCCACCAAAGATTTTGACTGGGTCTGTGACCGATTCAACTCGTCTTCTGCAAACGTGAACAGCCCAATGCAGGAGCGAGAGCAGCTATTGGACATACAGGGGGACTATGGATGGAAACGGAAATTCCACGTTCTAAGCCTGGACAGGTTTTGGTTGGCTGTTGGCAAAGAATATCCAGCCATCACAGACAGTGCCATGGCAGTGTTGCTCCCCTTTTCTGTATGGGTTTAGTACCAAACGGGTTTTACGCTGGGAAGGTGAAGCCAACTCCTCCATTCATTGCACTGACAAACTGTATATAGGCCAAATTGAACATGTGTTCTCTTTTGTACGTTCATTTTTTCTTTATTATCAAAAGCAAAATAAGTTGTAAGTTTCCAAAGAAATAAATGGTTAAACTGAGGCACTTTTTTCTATTTAAAGTTATTTGGTGAATGTCAATGCTGTAGTATAGGTTTTTTCAGACAGTATACCATAATTATTCACTGTGCATTTCAAAAAAGTAATAAAGTTCAAGCACGCACGCACACACACACACACACACACACCCCTTGGGATTATTTTGGCTATGCAAAGTAACATTGCGAATAACTGTTGTGTAATTAACAGGATACATAGCCTACTATACTGCACTTTTTTGTTTGTATTTTGAAATGAATATATTTTCCCATTCCATTCGTTATATATTATTTATTTTTCTGGTTATTTGTAATTTAGAGCTGGTTGCTGTGTTTTGCTTTTTAGCTGTTATAACAGTATTTATACTTTGAGAAGAAACCTTGAAAGAATGATGTCAATATACCAGCCAGTGCAGCCACACAGGCATGGCAGGCAGCTGTTAAGAGAGAGGGAGGTGGGGTGTTTATTTTAGTAACAACAGTACTGCACTTGTTTGTGGATTTTGAAATAAAATCATATTCTGTTTGCATTCATGCAATTTATTGTACTGGGTTCTAATTGGGAAGATTAATGTTACACATTATATTGATGTGCTTATTGCCTCACCTGGTTATATGACCTATATGCCGCTATTGTGTTCGGGGGCGTTCACGCCCGCGCTATGGGGGGCACTAAAAATTATCTGCACAGGGGCACTCATGGGGCTTAATCCGGCCCTGCATCACAGACAGTGCCATGGCAGTGTTGCTCCCCTTTTTCTGTATTTGGGTTTAGTTAGTACCAACAGGTTTTACTCTGGGAAGGTGAATCCAACTCCTCCATTCATTGCACTGACAAAGTGTGTATAGGGCAAATTGAACGTGTTCTATTTTGTACGTTCATTTTTTTTTAATTATTATCAAAAGCAACATAAGTAAGTTTCCAAAAAAATAAATGGTGAAACTGAGGCACAGCTGTCTCTGTCCTTTTTTCTATTTAAAGTTATTTGGTGAATGTCAATGATGTAGCCTAGGTTTTTTTCAGACAGTATACCACTAAAGTTCACAAACACACATGCGCACGTGCACACGCACTCACACACACACACACACACACACACACACACACACACACACACACACACACACACACACACACCCCTTGGGATTCTTTTGGCTTTGCAAAGTAATATTGCGAATAACTGTTGTGTAATTAACAGGTCCATGAGGAACAGCATGATACAGCAGATGGCAGAGACTCAACCCGATTTATAGCAAGAGATCTCGAGATCTCACGCCATAGGCCTACTCTGTTGCGAGCGGATTCTTTTCACCCGCCACACTTGATTATCCATGTAGCAATCTGGGATTTCTTGTGAATGAAACGTGCAATACAAATTAAATTTATTATTA
The DNA here is from genome assembly GCF_951216825.1 of Electrona antarctica. NCBI lineage: Eukaryota > Metazoa > Chordata > Actinopteri > Myctophiformes > Myctophidae > Electrona > Electrona antarctica. The sequence goes on from NC_136811.1 coordinate 1,928,058, forward strand.
TTAGGGCTGGGACTCAATTAAAAAATAATGCAAATAATTTGAGGCACTGTAATTAATCAATCAAAATTAATCACATTTTAACCGCATATCAATATTTGACCTGAAGATTTTTTTATTTTATTTTTTTATTAAAACAGATTTTGGTATATGAGTGCATCAATGAGTGTGTCTTTATTTATAAATATGTATTTATAAATTCCCCATGCATCCACTGGGCCAAGCAAAGTTGTCTGATCGGCTTCTTCTCCCATTGCGTGTACTAGGGCACTTCTAGTCATTTTTACTAGTTGACTAGTTGCCTAGTTTACTAGTTTTTTTTGGGGGGGGGGAAATAAATATTTGTACATTTAAAAACTGTGTACATTGGTGACTATAACTATAATCTACCTGATCTTGAGGCCTACAAAAAAAAAAGTTTTCTTATCAACTAGTCAACTAGTACCAACAAGGTCGACTAGTGGATTCACTAGTGGCTTAATGCCCTAGCGTGTACCGCTATGATCGGTACGCCTGACATTCGTCCAGTGAGAAAGGTTCTGTGGTGCAAAAACTAAGAGCGATTAAAATGTGTTATTTTTTTGTAATCATGTTATGGTTTCTGTAATTAAGTAATTGATATTAATCATTTAAAGCTCCAGCTCCTGAGTGAAATACCTCCATGTCTCAGACCCTTGTGCGTTCTGCGTTGGTATTGACCTTGATCACATAGTAGCTGACCTTTATTTGTAATCTATAGTTACTGTACACCTAAATTACCTTGCTTTAACCATAACTTACTTAATATCAAATTTTATTTATTAGATATTGACATGTAGATATATTGTATTTATACACACTATCATCACCTAACACAAAAGGCATACATCAATTAGTATTTTATTGATTGATTGGGATTTGATTGTTGAATATTATATAGAAAATAGTCAAAATACATTATAGGTAAGATCATAGGAACCAGAAGAACATTTTGTATACATGTTGACAAAACTAAATGATTTAAAAGCATTTTAAAGTCTTCATATGCATCACAGAAATCCAAAATTGTATTGATATATTTGGGACTCGTTGCATCATTGAAGAATCCCCTCTGTTTCAGTCCACCACATTTCCCCCTGAAGATCCGGGGGACAAAAACAAAAAACGATAAATACACTTCAAGCAGCAACTCAGAACTTATTTAAATGCATTTAAAATCATTTTCAACCCAAAACTATTAGCCTACATCTGCAATGATTGGAGGTGGTCTCCCCTACACTTCCATTGGGGCATTCCAAGATTGGTGTCACTTAGGAGACACCTAGTGGTTGACAAGTGATACTGCACAAAGCTCAGTAAGCTCCCCAGGCCAAGCAGAGACTGCCTCTAAATCTGTGGCTGCAGAAAACTCGCCTCTAAAGGCTCATACATAGTCTGGATTTTCGGTGGTGAGGTGACCACCGCTCCGGTGGTGAGCTGACCACCGGAGCTGAAATAACGTTGAGCGGTGGTGAGTAAAAACAGAGAGAAGGGCTGGGGCGGTGGTTTGCTCTTCACCGCGGCTCGTGACGTCATGTTGTAGTTCGGTGGTCACCTCACCACCGAAAAACCAGACTATGTATGAGCCTTAACTCTGACAGCTTCCCCAAGGTGGCATACCCAGAGATATAGAACTCCATGATGTGACTACAATAGATTTAACCCTGTAACACCCAGCGTTGCAATAATACAACATATTTGAATTAATTGATTACTTAATTCATTAATTGATCAATTAATTTTCTGTTCTTTTTTCACCTAAACGTCATCATTGATGTTCATTGCAATGCCATTGGTCATGATATTTGCATATAAATACCCCCCACAGAGGCTGAAATTCACACAAATTAAAAATCTCTGGACCTTTAACCCTGATAAAAGTAAGTAAAAAAAAATAACTGTAATATATGTTTTTTTTGTGATCATTATAATGTCTAGAACATGTTTTATTTATTATTGTGAAAGATATCCCCCAAATGTAAATTATTAATTTATTATTATTTTAATAAGTATTATAAATGTGCATACAATTAGCAAAACAACTTTTTTTTTTACATAATTTCCTCTGATAAGTCCTAGTAGTAAAAAGTAGTAGTAAGGTTGAAATCTCTTTTTTGACAGTAGAAATAATGTGACTATAATAGATTTAAGCACTCATTTGTCCCTCTGTCAATCAAAATGCTCAATCAGATTGCCGAATGGCAGTAACCGTAACTGACCAGATGCACTTTATTAAGGGAATGTGTGCAATATCTCAGTTTATTTTAATGTTGGTTTGTTTCATGGTGTTTTTCTTTTCTTTATGTGAATGTCTATGTGTTATATGTATGCAGCTGTGACTCTGTCTCCAAGACAAACTTCTCCTTAGGGAGACAAATAAAGACAACCTTGAACCTTCCTGTTCCGCTTAATATTTCCATTTGTTTGATTAGCTTGGCAGCAGATTTTAATCACAGTAACACATAAAAGGAGCCAATAAAAATGAGAAAATGAAACCGGGGGAAACAGGGAATGGGTACGATGCCACTTTCTGGAACCTGGGACTACAGTTATGCGTCTATTGCAAGGTCCTGGTAGGACATAATTGTAGCTTTAAAAAAAGATATACTCACAGGTGATTGGTCCGATGGTGAGAGGTTGGATGTCCATGGTGCTGGAAACGGAACGAGGTTCCCTTCGGGCCCTCCCCAAGCAGACCTGCAAAAAGATGTAGCGATGGAAGTGAGCCGGGTGTATCGGTAAAATAAGTCAGTGGTTCCCAAAGTGGGGTCAGGGGACCCCCAGGGGTCCTCGAGGGAGTTCCAGGGGGTCCCCATGCAGCTAAATGATAGTTTGGAACAAAATGGACCCTTATGGGCCTGTAACTCAGAGAGTGTACAAATGTGTTTTGAGTTAAATTAACAATGATTTTACAATACAAAACAAATTCGGGTCTCAGAGATAGAAATGCCATTAAATGGGGTGTTTAGAATCACTGCTAGAGAAGAGAAAAAAATGTCTCTCATGACGTGAGGTATAGTGTGAGACTCACCGGAGCGCAGGATGAGGCCGTGTGGTCACACAGGCTGACGCTGCAGTGAACGTAGATGTTTAGGTAGGGGACCTGGAGCCGAGCAGAGAAACGAGCCTGGAGGGACGAGCCGCTCTCATCAACTCTCACCTCATCGCGGTTGCTAGGACACCTTGGAAGCAAGTGTTAATTATGACAGCAAATTCTGATTCGGTCTTTTGAGTAACACACCATTTCGTTTATTTCAGATCAGATGGAATGGAATGGAACTGTGCGACAAAGAGATCCAGGTATTATTTTGTGCAAAAGCGCATTATTGGCTTTTTCCCCTAAGCCCTCAATGAATTGAATTGAATTGAATGGGGCATTGGGGTGTTGTGCTAATTCGCTTATTTCCATCGCTCAAGAAAAAATCTAAAAAATGTATAAATAGTATCCCAAGCGGCAAGCGGCACACTTAACTACTTATTTCGATGGAAATAAGCAAATTAGCACAAAAACCCAACCCCCATTGAGGGCTTATATTAGTATAGGGGAAATAGCCAATAATGCAGTTTTGCACAAAATAACACCTGAGCTCTTTGGTGGGGACGTAACAACTACAAATAAAGGTAAGAAAGCCTTCTAGCATGGAATTCTCCTTTAATGTGGCAAAATCATCTGATCCAATGTGAAATAACCGATCTATGGCTCAGCGCGACTTGCATAATATGGATATGGATGACATAATTATGACATAACACCTGGACTTATGACATTCTTAGTCTTAGGAGTTTTAATTTTTGACAGAAAATATTTAGTCTTTTGAATTAACACACACCATTTAGTTTTAGTAATCTGAAATCGTTTAGTCTTAGTCGGATAAATATCAAAATCTTAGTCTTTTAGTCTTACTGGGTAGCCATACACTGGGGATGGAACAGAACCGCACCGTCGGCGGAGTGGGGAGTTCCATATCTTTTTTATTTTTTTATCCTCTGTAGGCAGTTTCGTAAAAGAAAAAAACTTTTGCGGAGCTTTCGCACAACCTGCGCACTGCACCTTTGCTCGGTCGGTGTAGCCGGGTTCCAGTGATTATAGTGGCAGCGTGCCGTTGTGGACTCCCGTGGACTCTGAGTGTAGCCCGGCCTTATAGTCAACAAAACTATAGAGCACCGAAGTCTGACGTCAATATCGGTAGAGGGCGCGAATACACAGGTTCATGTACTTTTTATTTGCATTGTAATCCCCATAGGGGGATTTTAGATCGCCTCAAAAAAGAACTGTGTTTGCAAAATAAACAAATCATCCAGGCCGCTTCACTCATGGATATGAAGAATCAACTGACTGAGAGAAAACGCTATTGTTACTGCTACTACTGAATTAGTTACATTTTCGCTAGAAACAGACTGTATCATACATGAGTGACTGACTGTCGCAAACGATACAGAGACACCTCCCAGACCATAACGCAGAGACAGCTTGTTTATCTTTGGACCACAACGCTTATATGAAACAATTTTAAGACGACCCCATGTTATTCTCCATAGAGAAATTACTTCCGTGAACCAGGCAGAACAAGGGGATGAGCCAGTGACGTCAGGACTTCGGCGCTCCAGAACGCTGCCTGGAAGAAAGACGTGCTGGTCTGTCATACATACTTGTTCTGGATGAGGAAGTGTCGCATGGAGTCATCATGGCTGGACGAGGCAGTGGCATAGCAGTTGTCCAGGAGGAGCCCAAAGCGCTCTTTCTCGGTCCACTCTACAGACACCCCTACATGCATGGTAGTACCCCGTGGTAGGGTGACCGGGCCTCCTGGGTAAGGCTCTGTGTAGTTGGAGTAGTGGAACAAATACATGGAGGCTCTGGCTTGCGGACCCAGACCGGAAAGGGCTTGGACCATGGAAGTGAAAACATGACATTTGTGTCTGTTATCTACTGTGTTGTAGTAACTGAAACAAATCAGTTTATTTTGGGATAGCATAACACTTGAACAAAGAACACTTGAAGTCATGTAACTGGCAGATGAGAGATGAACACAAATATAATTTTACAAAACACATTGTTAATATGGGTGTTAACTACAGTATCTATAGGCCTACCTATCGTTTTCTTAACAATATGAACTAACCTTTAAATTAAAACGTCTATTAAGTTACTCACCGACCGAAAAGCACATTTAGGCTGGTCTCTGTGTCCAGAGGATAGGCACAGGAGAAGGGAAACGTCATGGGAAGACTTGAGAGAGGATTTGCAGGGTAGACAAATAAAGTGTTGGAGTAGATGGCATGAGTGCTGTTGGTCTGAAAGACAGACAAGTTAGATGGACAACCTGAGCAAGCTTCTCACCAGCAGTATATTATTACACATCATTATACATCATTGAAATATATTAAAATCGAATGAATTATTATTAATAGAATGACTTTCATAATCTAAAAGTCTGCAGTTCAACCTGTATTAAAACAAACACAGAGATGGGCATCAATCTCTCAAATGTTCTGTGGCCAACAGTAGCCATCTGAGCGGAACTCTAATCACCAATACAAAAGTTATGCACCAGGAATAGACAGGAGAGAAATAGAGAATAGCATAGAATAGAATAGAGTCCATAGTAATTATCCATAATGTATAAATTATGGATTAGGGGTCAGGACAGATAACAGCTTTTTCGATGAGGGGTCAGAATAAATTATGGATTTAAGACTGTTAGGGCCGATTCATACTCCTATTTTAGAGCCGAATAAAAGTCGGTTCGGCTCTGTAGAGCCTACAATGTGACGTCATTTGAGGTTTGGGGGGGCGGGTACCGTCCTAAAGTCGGCTCTTCGGTGCTACTGAAAATTTCTGACGAGCCGAAATCATTTCGGCACTACAGCGCCGAAACAGCGGTAAAATAGGAGTATGAATCGGCCCTTATTCGTCTCAACTGCTCAATTATTGCACACACAGCCACGTAAGAATCAGCAGACGAATCCTCACTGTCAGTGTGTTTCCACAGGTGTCAGCCTGGCGGTCCACTCGGTACCGTCATGCTCTGTGGAATATGAGCAGCTGCGCTCGTCCAGGTGACCAGAGGATCCATTCAACCCGTAGGATACTAGGCTAGCCAGTCGCAGGCCAACTTGGATTTGACTCGGACCACATACAAGTTCAGCAGTTTGTAATGGATGGGCTGAAAAGAAGAAAGGTTTTTGCTAAATTGAGTCTCTCTTGTAGAAATACCATAATTATAATGTGTTACAAAAACAAAAGCAGGTAGAGCCCCTAACCCCATGAATTAATCTAAAGGGAATCATGTAAAAATGGCAATAAATAAATGGCAATCTTAACAATAAAGATGAAAATTTTTAAGTCTTCAAAGCCCACAATTCATAAAGTACAGAGTGAGAGGAGCTTATTCAGTTGTTTTGTTTATGGAATACCGCAGATGTTGCATTTACAGAATAAATACTATTAACTGGTCAACAAATCAACAGTGGCAATACAATCTGCACGTTTCCTCCCATAACTGAACATATACAATTCTAAATGATGCTAACAAGTAAGACGCGTGAACGCGGGAAGCGAACGCAGCTGTTGTGGCAGTCTGACACACACATACAGAGCTTTATTTTGATTTATTTTTTAAGATATATTTTTTGAAGTTATTTTTTAATTTGTTTAATTTTTTTAATTTGTTTTAAGTTATTTTATTTATTCATTTATTTTTTTGTATTTATGTTTTGCGTGCGTGCGTGCGTGCGTGCGTGTGGTGCACGTGTGTGCGTGCCTGTGTGTGTGTTTTTGTGTGTGATACAGCTGCGCCCTCTGGTGGCGCACACACACAGACAGACAGACATACCTTCACAAACAACACCAGCATCTTATGGTGAGCACAGTTGTGCATCCCAAATCCAATTGGGATTTGTGTTTGTTTGTTTGCTTTTAACCACCAAAAAAATAGTATTAAAAGAGAGATTTACAACTGAAAACCAACTAGGAGACTAACTAACAGGGCATTTGAACAGTGATGCCAGTCACAATGGGGGACAGGGTCTCAATTTGTGGGACGCCTGAAAAGTCTTGGAAATGAGGGACTGTCCCACGCAAAGGGGGACATTTGGTCACCCTAATTAGGGATAAAACAACTGAATGAAGCCAGTATGAAGTAAAGTAAAAATAAATCGGTAGTATACCCAGGGACATAAAAGGGACACCACATAGCTCCTGCAAAACATGGAAATTCTAATCCTTGCCAGTGCGGCGGTTAAGCTCATTATGGAAGGTATTGTGCATTTTATGACTAAAGCATGAAACTTTCAGAATATCATCTACACACCCCAAGGTTTGATTTCAGACGTGGAACCACTTTCTGACTGACCTCTGGTGACCTTGAGGGGTCATTGACCTCCATTATTTTCCACTATAATAATTATTTATGTTTGTTAAATGGAAGTTTTGTTCTAATGAATGACAACTTAAACCCCAATAGTCTACAGAGATAGTGAAGCATGTCAACCTTTATGATATAAATGCTATGACATTAAAAACATCTAGGAGAGCCGTTAAGCTCATATGGAAGTTATTGTGCATTTTACGACTAAAGCATGACACTTTCTACAGTGCTAGCCCAATAAAATAAAGATGCAGCTCTTCACACAGCTACAAAAAGGACTGTATGAAGAGGCATAAGGAATTGGTGGAGATGGTCAAAGCCAAGAAAGCTGCACAGGAGCTTTTGGCAGCGAAGAGTTAAAAATGACAAGAACCACAGAAGAGATAGTTGTTGTTATTTTAACATTATTGTATTGGTTTTTAATGAAGTTATGGAAGAAAAAAATACAGAAAGACTTGATTGATGAGTTTGTTTGGTTTTTATATCCACTGAATATCGTTACAGTATATTCAAAGGTGCTATAGGGCATAGCAGTGGTGGTTATTTTCTGGTTCCATCGCTCTGGATTAAGAGCGTCTGCTAAATGCCTAAATTGTAAATTGTAATCCAGACTCCATTCATTTTCTGGTTCCATCCATCCAGACCCCATTCATTTTTCACAAACAATATTCTAAGCCTATGTAATCAAGCCATCCAGGATCCTGGTAATTAATGACCATAAATTCTGTGAAAAACAAATGAAAAAACCTCAAAACAAATGCTATTATAAAGGCTAATAGTATATTATATAATTACATATTTAAAAATAAATCACAGAATCAAATGTTTTATTGTCATGATTCAGTAGGGTCCTGGATGGCTTGATTCTATAGGCTTATTCATTTTTTATATAAATATTCGTAGAAATCTCTATGGGAAAAAAACAATGGGGTCTGGAACGATGGAACCCGAAAATGGCTGTCAATGCTACTGTACGTGCCCTATTCATCTCATGATTTTGGTTTTGGGAGCAGTATATGGCGAGCGTTCAGGGTTCATATGTTTTGGGGAAGTAACTGTTGGATACTCATAAACCTCCTACCAGGTGGCAGGAATTTAAGGAGATGTTGGGAGATAATATGGTACCATTTCTGTCTACCAGTGACATCGATGGAGAATCCAAGCTAATATAAACTGAAGACTTTATATTTTTGGAAAGTTAGCTATTATAGAAGTCATTGTTCTCACATTAATACAAAATCAAATTAAAACATTTAAATGTTCGAAATGAACAAACCTGCCTACCGACAATGTCACCGGTAGGCAAGTCTCTGAACTGTCCACAGCCCTACTCTGAGACACAGACTGAGTGGACAAAAATTGTACCATAATGAGCACTAGTGAGTTCACTTAGAACCACAACCTCACACTCAATGGTCTTTTACCACTATCTTCATCATCTCTCTCCTCATTTCCTTCAGCCTCTACATCTTTGTGTATTAGACCTTATATTAATCATATTGGAAAATTCTGTTTTCTGCTTCAATTAGGTTATTGCTGCTCAAGGCCGTCAGACCTTTGAGGTCAGGGGGTAGTTGGGGATTAAGGGTCTTGCTTATGTATAGCTCGACACATTGCCGGGCCTGGAATTGAACCTGGGACCTTCTGTTTCCCAGGTGGCTCATTCAGCTATGGCCATCCTTCTTGTGAATGCGTTGTAGAAGTTCCAACAGGAACTGTATTGAGAGACTATAGGCATGGTACTTTCTCACAGGGTAGGAGAGTAAGGAGACAGTATCACATTGACATCCTAACAGGAAGGAGGACAAGCACAAGCATCTGATAACACTCGATGCCTGCTTTTATCACAGACATGCATGACATCAGAGTGTGCATCATGCCTTGCTTTCAGATTCCAAGACGTCCGATCTACCTCATGAGCCACTGCTGCCCCGTCACATTAGACATGTCATAAAATAGGCCGAAAGACGAATTATTATATACTTTATGCAAATGAGGAACAATTTCATAATGTAGTTATGGCAAGAGATTAATTTATGTAACATAATATAGATGTAGACTCTAAAACAACCTTGATATGTTGACTAAAAGCAATAACACTGTATAGCTAATTCCTAATTTGTACCTATGTTTTACATAATTTATGCCAATTATGCTATTGAAGAAAGGGTGTATTTATTTATTTATTTATTTATTTGACAGGGACAAAGCTCATTAATCAACATGTCAGTTTTCACCTCAATGTAAATGGGCCAGAGTTAGCCAAAGCTAATTTCCATCTGTAGTCCCTGGGCAGGCTCTTAAAAAATGAATGATAAAAGAAAGACAGTGTATGGTGTGCCAGCACACACACCATGCGTTGATGCCATGTGTGCAATGTGCTAGCACCTAACACTGTCCGTACAAAAACACAATACAATACAGATAAAAGAAAGACAGAGTGTATGACTTCACCATAATAACAGATTAATTTCTGGATATCACAAACATAGACTTTGACTCTTAAGTCATCTTTCAAAGTTAAATGGATGCAAAATGATAGCCATTTCCAGTTAATTTGCTCATTAAGCAATTGATTTGCTCATTATGCTAATTACTCAAATTGTCCAACTTTTTGCAAACAATCATCTGCTAGCCTATAGATGACATTTTAATCATAAAAGGAAACAACATTTAATGGAGTTGGAACAACAGATGTTCAGGAGGCGGAGGAACACACCTTGACCATACTTTCACGCCAATCTCCGCCCCCCACGCCAATCTACCTGAGCCTACTTATAGCCGCCCAATACAACCCAGCATCCTCTATGCTTTTCGTATGTTGTCACGTACTCAAACACACGTAAAGCCAAAGAAACCGTTCGACATTTGACTCACCGTCCCCATGGACTCCCCCGTCGACCTGTTCGAGCTGTTTGCCGTTTCATGATCGGCCCATTTTCCACTCCACCCTTCCCCACCTACCGCATCAGCCCCCTAGGCATTGCCACCCGCAAATATTCCGGCAAAAAGAGGATCATCCTAGACCTCTCCTCCCCCCACGGCACCTCCACCCCCAGCATCAACAGCCTCATCCCCAGCCCCCCCTTCTCCATGCAGTATGCCACCATCGATGGAGCCATCAACCTGATCCGGCTCGCCGGCGAAGGCTCTTGGCTGGCCAAAGCCGACATCACCGCAGCTTTCAAGGTCCTCCCCCTTCACCCCGACTGTTGGCATCTTTTTGGGGTTCTCTGGCAGGAACACTACTACTTTGCCGTCCGCCTCACTTTCGGCTGCAGGAGCAGCCCAAAGCTTTTCGACACACTGGCCGAGGCCCTCTGCTGGATCCTCACCAACAACCACCACCTCCCCTACGTCACTCATCTGCTAGATGACTTCCTGGTCGTCACTCCGCCTCACGCCCCCCCCCCGCTTCCGGTCTAACCACACTCACCTCCGTTTTCAACGAACTAGGCGTCCCCCTCGCCCTCAAGAAGACAGCAGGACCCTCCACCTCCCTCGAGTTCCTGGGCATCACCCTGGACACCATCTCATTCCAAGCCTCCCTACCACCCGACAAGCTCAATCGCATCTCACTCCTCCTCTCCAACTACCTGGACCTCCCCCAGTGCAGCAAGCAACAGCTCCTCTCCCTGCTCGGCCATCTCAACTATGCGATCCGCATCATCCCCCAAGGCCGCTCCTTCATTTCCAACCTCCTCCACCTCTCCACCTCAGTCCCCTCCCTTCACCACCAAGTCACTTTCAACTCCCACTGCCAGATGGAACTTCGTCTCTGGCACCTCCTCCTGTCCAACTGGAACGGCATTACATTTTTCTATAACGATTTCATCTCCTCCCCCGAAGACCTCCAACTCTTCACTGACGCAGCCCCTTCAGTAGGCTTCAGAGGCTACTATGCCGGGCGCTGGTTCTCCTCCCCCTGGCCCGACGAACTCCACCTCCTCGACCCAGACCATTCCCAATCCTCCACTCTATATGAACTCTATCCCGTCGTCATCGCCGCAGCCCTGTGGGGCTCCCAGTGGACCAGCAAGAGCATCCTCATTCACACAGACAATATGGCCGTGGTCCACATAGTCAACAAAGGCCGCTGCTCCTCACTCCCCGTCATGTCCCTCCTGCGCCACCTAACCTGGCTCTCCGTCACCCACCAGTTCCTCCTCCGTGCCGCCCACATCCCCGGCCACCACAACGCCATCGCTGACTCCCTTTCCCGCTTTCTTTTTCAGAAATTCAAGACCTTGGCCCCACACTCCGATCCTCTGCCTGTCCCGGTCCCTCCGTTTTCAGACATCATCTTCCCCTAGAACACCCCCCCTCTACCACCTCATTCTCCAGTCCCAGCACTCCGTCCTGCAGAGCGTAGCCGACTCCACCCTCTCATCATACCGGACAGCATGGACCAACTTCCAGTCCTTTCACCTCCGCCACCACCTCCCCTTCCCTTCACTCGATCTCCTCACCCTCTCCGCCTACATCAGCTTCAGCGCCTCCACCCTCTCCATAGTCCGGAGGCTTAGTGAAAGGATAGTGCAATTGCGGATAAAAGCGTAATTTTTTGCATGATGGTTCGTTAGGGTCAGTTATTGAATTTTAGCCTAGGAGCCCTTGTCAAATATCTATTTTAAATATCAAATTGCAAGACATTATTATCAATGCAATATGTGAAATATGTGAAAATCCGCCTAGTATTTTTCAGACTATATACATCATAAAATGATCAGATTATTTCCAAATGTGATAAAGTTGACTTATTTTGACATTATTAAAGTCACAGAACATGAAATATCATCAATAACACCTTTATTGCAATGAAGAATACATACAAATGAACTATAACTCGACCGGCCATCGGACGGTCTCGCGCCACACCATCCAGGTGGCCAGTTGTCCGGGGGGCCACTTGTGCAGGGTGCCCACTTGTTCAGTCAGACTACATTTTGGGTGCGGTACTGAACCATACTGTAGCGTACTGTACTGTACTGTACTGTACCGTACCGTACTGTACTGTACTGTACTGTACTGTACTGTACTGTACTGTACTGTACTGTACTGTACTGTACTGTACTGCAATGTACCATACTGTATGTTACTGTACCATACTGTATGTTACTGTACCGTACTGTACCAGACTGTACGTTACCGTACCGTACCATACTGTACTGTACCATACCGTGCTGCTGTGTGTGCGTGTGCGTGTGTGTGAAGTGAAAAGGGGAGGGGTCGGTGAATGTGGAAATTGTGATATAATTTGCGTCACAGCAAAATGTTGCACAAGAACAGTATGGCACACAAATTTGTACAATACATATGACAGGTGAGCGGAGGCAATGTAGTGCAGATGGATTCCTGTGGCATGTATAATTTGTTTGTGCTTCTTCTGTCGTATATGTCCTTAGACCTTCAGCTCCATTGCAGCAAGCCAGTCCAGTGTGTCATTGTCTAGGTCAATTAAGCCTTGATCACTATTTGGTGGCCGGTATGTGGGGCAGCTGGTCAGCACGTGTTCCACAGTCTGTAATGGATCCCCACATTCTCAGTGGGCACTGTCTGTGAGACCCCACTTCTGCATGGATGCACCAAAGCGTCCCACACCCGTCCTCAGGCGGTTGAGGGTTGTCCACTACCTGCGGGGGAGGCGCTGGCCAGGAACATCTGTGAGATCCTCGATGTAGTAGTGAAGCCTGGAAGGATCTGCTGCCTTCCACTGGTCCCTCCATCTTGCCTTCACCCAGGAAGCCTTGGAGGTGTCGGCTGGTGTTGTGCCGAGCAGTTCCTGGGCCTGTGTGGCAAAGGGCCGCCGGGACTTGAGATGCGTACGCTGTGGTGTCTCCGTGACGACCTTGTGGAGGAGGTGAGATTTGCTCAACTGTGCCTTCCGAGTGAGGGCCAGTGTGGCTGCTTCTCGCCTGACCTCTGCTGGGGCGATTCCAGGCTGAGGCACAGTATTCAGCGGCAGGGAAAACTAGGGCCTCGGTGGAGATGCGCAGTGTCTTTGTGGTGACTCCCCACGTGGTGCCAGCTAGATGCTGTATCAGTGCGGCACAGGCTTTCCCTTAACACTGTCCAGGTGTTGTTTAAAGGACAGTGTTCTGTCGAGCTTCACTCCATGTATGTCGGTGAGGACTGGGACTGTAGCCGGGCACCGTCGACCATGATGTTGATTTGGCGAGTTGCTTCCCTTTTGTAGAGGTGGAACATTGTTGCTACAGTCTTCTCAACACTGAGCTTGAGGCGGCAGTCCAGTCAGGTATGAAGAAAGGGTGTTCATGTCCTCCGAGAGGCCTTCCCCTATACTGCTTCCCAGGATGGCTTGCTGAGCAGAATTGCCAAGTTTCGTAGGAGAAGCCGGACGGATAAATATATTGGTTTGCTCCCCCTTTCCATTATAGTACAAGGATATGCATCATAGTGTGAAACATGTTATAGAGCTGTGCTTTCTGCCTAGCTGTCACAATTGCATTTGCAAAGTGGGGAACAGTCCAAATTTGTATTACTGCATTTTCAGGTACTACACTACAGTCACCTTTACAGGTGCATCTGATCAGCTCTCTGCAAGCTCTGGAAACCTCTGGAATGGTCAGCCAAACTGGCACCCATGACCCTTCTTCCTTAACCCACCCATAGTTCTGTGGAGAAGGAATCACTTGGTGGCTTCGTGTGCTGGTGGCCCAGATGCCCGCTTGGTAGACTGCAATAGCCTAGGGGAACCCAAATCTCGAGCCCTGCCTATGTTTCACGCATATTCCGGTTGTGACACAACATATGCCTTAATAGCCGGGGAGCCAGTCACCCAAAATTGGAGGACCTGTGATGTCATAACATACTTTTTATTTGTGTTCTTTTTTCTATTCATTTGGTCAGAGCAGACCTCTCATTCTGTGTTCCTTAATGACCAAGTTAATAGAAAAAACACAAATAAAAAGTATGTCATGACATCACAGGTTCATCTCTATTCCCGCTCCCCGGCTATTAATGGAAAGGGTAAGAAGTCAGCTTGGCGAACCTGGCAAGCCTATGATGCTGCCTTCGACAGAAACATTCGTCAATCTGGCAAAGCATCCCTTCCAGCAACTAGATGTTGACTGCCAGCACTTCCGGGAGCTTGAAAGACTGTCAGTAATTTTGTACGACAAATCCAGTCCTTTGAGCTCCATCAACGAAAAAAGAAAATAACTCTTCTGTGAACAAAATCGAACGATAGAGAAATTACCTCCCACCCAGGGTGCACTCACATGTGAAACGGGCAGTCTACCAAGCAGGCATCTGGGCCACCAGCACACAAAGCCATCAAATGATTCCTTCTCCACAAAACTATGGGCCAAGGAAGAAGGGTCATGGGTGCTAGTTTACTGACCATTCCAAAGGTTTCCAGAGCTTGCAGAGAGCTGATCAGATGCACCTGTAAAGGTGATGTATACCTGCCAATGCAGCAATGCAAATTTGGACTGTTCCCCACTTTGCAAATGCAATTGTGACAGCTAGGCAGAATGCGCACAGCTCTATAACATGTTTCGCACTATGATGCATATTCATTTGTATTCTTCATTGCAATAAAGGTGTTATTGATGATATTTCATGTTCTGTGACTTTAATAATGTCAAAATAAGTCAACTTTATCACATTTGGAAGTAATCTGATAATTTTATGATGTATATAGTCTGAAAAATACTAGGCGGATTTTCACATATTTCACATATTTCATTGATATTGATAGTCTTGCCATTTGATATTTAAAATAGATAGGGCTCCTAGGCTAAAATCCTTTAGCATGACATAAAGAAGCCTCATACAAAATTTGGCGCTTTTATCCGCAAGTGCACTATTCTCCTAAAAAAGTGCACTAAGCCTCTGGACTAATACCACCCGCTCCTCCACGATCAGAGTCTACCTTTGCGGGATCAACTTCTTCACTAAACTCCTGACCGGTTCGCCCCATCCTTTCACCCAGCACCCCCAGATCACCCTCCAACTCAAAGGCATTCACACCATCCGGTCCGGCTACGCCAATCAAACCCTCAACTCCACACTCGAATCCATGTTCCTCCTGGCCTTCTACGGCTTCCTCCGCTGTTCAGAGTTCACGGCCGCCAACCAGAACTTCGACCCCACAATCCACCCCTGCCTCTCCGACATAACCTCCCACGACCGCGACACCCTGAAACAAAGCAAGTCCTCCCAGCATCGCCCAATCCCAATCTACCTCTTCCGCATCAACTCCCCCACCAGTCCTTTCGAATCCCTGGTCAACCACATCCGCTTCAGACAATCCCAGCACGCTCTCCCCCAGGACCCCCTCTTCACCAACGAACACGGGACAGTCGCCACACGCGGCTGGTTCCTCCTCCACCTCCGCCAGATCCTCACCACCTCAGGCTACCCATCGGAAAACTTCTCCGGTCACTCCTTCCGCATTGGCGCCGCCTCCACCGCCGCCACCGCCGCCAGCCGAGGCCTCCAGGACCACACCGTCCGCCTGCTCGGCAGATGGTCCTCCCAAGCCTACCTGACCTACATCCGCTCCTCCCTCCACGACATCAAACAGGCCCACAACTCCCTGGTCTAGTGGTCGCCCCCGTCTTCCTTTTTGGGGATCAGTCTCCACGTGTACCGCGGGCTGACCGCCACACGACCCCCTCCCCAAAGACTCCAGGGTCGGCGACCCCCCGGAACCCGCTCCCTCATCATTCATTCATTCATTCATTCATTCATTCAATAAAATCTTTAAACTTTCCACAATGTGTGTGTGTGTTCACTAGTGAAATGGAGTTGGAACAACAGATGTTCAGGAGGCGGAGGAACACACCTTGACCATACTTTCACGCCAATCTCCGCCCCCCACGCCAATCTACCTGAGCCTACTTATAGCCGCCCAATATAACCCAGCATCCTCTATGCTTTTCGTATCCAACCTCCATCCCCATCACCACCTCAGGACCAGCAGCATCTCCACTGCTCCATCTCCTCCTCCCTCTCTCCTCACCTCCTCCCTTCCTCGCAGTTCCCACGGGGGGATCAGTCTCCACGTGTACCGCGGGCTGACCGCCACACGACCCCCTCCCCAAAGACTCCAGGGTCGGCGACCCCCCGGAACCCGCTCCCTCATCATTCATTCATTCATTCATTCAATAAAATCTTTAAACTTTTCACAATGTGTGTTCATTCCAACTAGTGAATGGGTTTAACATGGGCCCTATGGCGGTTTACAGCATGGTTTGACAGCCCGAAATGTGTACAGCCTCTGACAAGTTCCAGATGTAAATTCAGAAGTGTTTCCATGTCTAAAAACAAACTTCATGGTATATAGAAACACTGTAGAAAGTGTCATGCTTTAGTCATAACATGCACAATACCTTCCATATATGAGCTTAACCGCCGCACTCTCTCTCTCCGCACTCTCTCTCTCCTAGATGTTTTTAATGTTATAACAATGTCATAACATTTATATCATAAAAGTTGACATGATTCACCATTTCTGTAGACCAGTGGTAACCAACCTTTTCAAGCCCAAGAGCCCATTTTATTCCCAATTGTAAGCCATGATCTACCACTAAAATTTGTTAAAAAAAACACTTGTTTTTTGCGATGTGTGCACACATCCAGAGACTATAGTTTAAGAATAAATAACTGATAGTTATATAATTAATGCCTAAATATTAAGACAAATGTATTAGAAATATACATATTATTATTATTATCTTATTTGTTGAGGCTTTTTTAAATAAAACAAAACGCAAAGGACATGAAATGAATTGCTTATATAGCACAATATTTAGTTTCTCAGTTCGATGAATATTCACATTTACAGATGTTCAAATGACAAATGCATACAAATGCATACAGTACATATACAGTATATATACCAATAAAGCGAAAAGTGGAGATGTCATGTTTAAGATCATTGAAATGAATGGCAACAGGATAATCACGGTCATTTCTTCGAATAGAGCTCTTATGTTCTCTGTTTGAACTGTCTAGTAGTTTTCCCAATATATGCTAAACCACAGGGACATTTGATCATGTATACCACATGGGTTGAGACACAAGTATATATACAGAACTTTTGACAAAAACAAAGAAAAAAAGTTTTCGGTAACATGTGTCACCACATATTCTCCTCACTCTCGTAAGATAAAGGCTATGTTCAAAAAGCACTGGCACATTTTAACCTCTGAGTCTCTGACCCTGAATTATTGTCATTATTTAAGTACCCTCCCTTGTTTTCTTTTAAACGAGGAAAACATTTAAAAGACCAACTTCTACATTCTGACTTTCAGTCCCCTAAGGTTTCACTTAGACAGACCTTATTGAATCCTCTGCCACAGGGCAATTATCCATGTGGCCATTGTGCCCAGTGTGGTAATACACACAAGACGTCCTCTTTTAATCACCCCCATACTGGCAAGAAGTTCACGATTAACAGCATTATAACTTGTGTCTCAACCCATGTGGTATACATGATCAAATGTCCCTGTGGTTTAGCATATATTGGGAAAACTACTAGACAGTTAAAACAGAGAATGAGTGAACATAAGAGCTCTATTCGAAGAAATGACCGTGAATATCCTGTTGCCATTCATTTCAATGATCTTAAACATGACATCTCCACTTTTCACTTTATTGGTATAGAACAAGTCAAACTACCAGCCAGAGGTGGTAACCATGATGTCCTTCTCAAACAACGCGAGGCTTACTGGATACACACATTGCAAACCCTCTACCCGAAAGGGTTGAATGATGAGCTATTATTAAATGTTATGCTGTAATCCATAAAATGTATTAATTATATTATTGATTTGAACTTCATGTCCAGTGGGGTACTAAAAGCACCATGTGTCTTCTTTTTTATCCTTTAGGCCACTCTTGTTTGAGTATGGACCTTTTTGACATTTATTTACTTATTTAATTGTATGTTGATTTCCTTATGTATTATGGCATGACTTATATATTATTCCCTGTATTGTTGTAATTGGTGACTTTCAATAATATACTAGGAATGTTCTACAGAAGTACTGCACCTTTAAGTCACATGACTGGGTTCTTCACAGCTGCTATCTGATGAATGATTACTATATACAATTTGATTGGTTGTCTAAACCTACTGTTGTGTATTTAATGAATGTCAGCCTATTCTCAAACTATGCCTGAAGAAGGCCGAAAGGCCGAAACATTGCTATGACTCTTTAAAATAAAGTTCTTGAACCAGCAAGTGGCGGTGTGCGGGTCTCTCCTCCTTCCTCATGCCACAGACATACAACATTTGTGATCAATACAGATTTTGATGGCATCGTGACTACGAGCTGTGCGGCCTCTCTCCTTTCTCAGTCATAGTTATCTCCTGCGGTCAGCACCTCCCCACTACTGGTGTGCGCTCCTACCTTCCTGTTTGTGTGATCAATAATTTGACCATGAATACATAATAAACTAAATGTGCTGCACATTTTTTAAATTATAATAATACAGAAAAGTCAATTTACGGCACTTGGCCTATAATGACATGCCCAAACAAAATGGAGATGCCAGGGTTAAAGAAAACCTTACGACCACCAGGTGACTATAAGACGGTCATTAACTGTGGCATGATGACAGTTTATTCCATATTTGAGGTTTCAATAATTGGGTCTCATCAGTACAGTTAGTGCTTCCATCGCATGTTACATAACATGAGAAAAGGGCCATTTAGGTGCAGAGGTGAGTGGGTGCGTGTTATATGGTTATTGTAGAGATTGCTTGCTTTTCAGAGGACAGGGTTGCTTGAGGTCATGAGGAGATCAAGTTCTACCAGTTCTACCTTATCAAACCGAAACTATTTGGTTTGGTACGGTAGCTTCGATAGTTGGTGACATCTTGATGAGACATCCTAGAGACAGTCTTAGACCTTGCATAGCTGTGATGTCATGCATGACAATGGAACAATGGAAACAGAAAGATAAGAGTCAAAACCATCATGTACATGTACGTACATGATGAGTGATTAGATAACGATAAAAAGAGCATGCCAGGATTTAAAGGAATGCACTGTCACAACTAGTTCCATGCCAGGGCTACTGTAACTTTGATCATAGGTGAACAAGCTTCTAAGTGGAGATTGTGGAAGTTGTGCATAATAGTCAAACAAACAAACTCCACATGTCTGGGGCCATCACTGCGAGCTATTCTAAATGCATGTTCTGTGTATTGGTAGTGATGGACTGCCTGTCAGTCTGACACCCGCTCACACCGGGATCTACTTGAATGGCTCGTGCGAGCTACTGGTATCTCGTGAACCCCTGGTTGGTTACCCCTGCTGTAGACTATTGGGGTTAAGTTGTCATTCATTAGAACAAAACTTCCATTTAACAAACATAAATAATTATTATAGTGGAAAATAATGGAGCAAAACGTGCAAAAATTCAATTTTGAGGTCAATGACTCCTCAAGGTCACCATATGTCATTCAGAAAGTGGTTCCACGTCTGAAATCAAACCTTGGGGTGTGTAGATGATATTCTGAAAGTTTCATGCTTTAGTCATAAAAGGCACAATTGGTTTGGTTATCCGCCGCACTTTAAAAATCACACTTGTGTGATGTGCACGGTGCCTTTCATCACAATGATGACGTCTTAATTGTCAACAACATGATGTCCAATCATATGAGGCTGCAGCACAGCTCAAAAACAATCATGTAGGGATTATGTTTACAGATGGGAGGAGATAGTTACGTTCGGTTGCAGGCCGTGCTGTGGGAGAGGTTGTGGTTGGAGACCTCGTAGTGACCACAGTGGTTGTTGTCAGGGCTGCCCTGACCGTGTTGGCATAACTGACAGCTGACAGCCTCTGGAAGTGGTATCCCTCATCATCCTCCCCAGTCACCTTGATGAAGAAACCCTGGGAGGGGGTGTGAAACTCAGGGAGACTCCACAGCCCTCGGCCACCCCGGTCAGAAGGCATTGGCACGGAGATATTGCCAAGTGAGTGCCCTGAACCGGACACCAGCTCCACATAGCTGAGCTGGCCCGGGGGGCTTAATCCTGTGAACTTCAACAGAACGTGCGCTGGAACTCCTGGGAGAAGGGATGAAAGGACATGATTATTCACCTTCTTCCACACATGATCTCAGCTAAATGAGATTTGCCAAACACGCGAACAGATCCAACGCGTGCACAGTACCTTCTATAGACCTCTCCCTGGTGGAGCTGAAGTCAGAGGTGGGTGCACTGGAGAAGCCAGCACGGAAGTCTAGATTGCTGACACCCGTCACCCTCAGAGTGTGCTGTCCACTGCTGCTGACCTGGAAAAATAACGCTTAGATATTTACTGGTCCTGTTGGTCTATAGCCTACATGAAAATGTTACAATAAATCATGATCAACTCTTAACAATACAAATGTAATCGGTATCGGAATCACATTACTTTTATTTAGATTTTTACATACACAATATTGCATACTTAACAAAACATAGATTAGTGCATACATTAGGGATAGGGTAGGCATACTATTGCCTATAATAATTTTGTTATTAAACCCCTCTGCCTCTGGCGTGTCACATTTGTTTTAAATGCTAATTTTAGTCCTGGGTGGTATGGCCGACTTGATACTGTAGCCTAGGGCATATTTTTCATGTTATTTTAACAACATTTTAACATACTTAAAACACATCTTGCAGGAAAAGAGAGATTTACAACTGAAAACCAACTAGGAGACTAACTAATAGGCCAATAGGGCATTTGAACAGTGATGCCTGCCAGTTACAATGGGGGACATGGTCTCAATTTGAACACTTACGCCTGCCAGCCACAATGTGGGCTAATTAGGGATAATACAACTGAATGAAGCCAATTTAATTTAATTTAATTTAATTTAATTTAATTTAATTTAATTTAATTTAATTTAATTTAATTTAATTTAATTTAATTTAATTTAATTTAATTTAATTTAATTTAATTTAATTTAATTTAATTTAATTTAATTTAATTTAATTTAATTTAATTTAATTTAATTTATTCCTGGGGCTATACCTTCAGATTCCACGCTCCAGGTCTGGGGAACTTCAGATTGACGACACGAACTGAGTTGGAGATGTTCAATAGCTCGGTGAGACCTTGTTCCACACCAACAACGTGACCTACAGAAAAACAACAGACAAAAGTATCTTTTCAATTAAGAAAATGTTTATTCTCGTCTATTGTTTCCTCTCCACACCAAATATCTTTTGCAACACGTTGTGAGCCTGAGCTATTTTCACTGAATGTTCGCCCCATAATACGGACACAGTTAAAATGGTTAAACTTTATAAAAATGTGTTGTCTACCTATAGAGATGAATGGACCCACACTTTCCTTAAAGCAGCTGATGATAGCCGCCATAAAGGTGTTACAGCATGCCATAATCACGCATCCATTATGGCAACAAAAATCAGCATAATTTCTATGTATGTCTAAGACCCTAAAGCTTTAACAGTAGACCAGCCAATATGCAGTAAAGTTGGGACTTAAGGATGGCTCCATGCATACAGTTGACATTTTTGACTCAAACACGAAGAAACTTTGGCATGAATCATCTGCCTATACCGAGGGGATCTGTGAGCTGGATCTGCGGTGCCGGTCCACTGAGCGACACGGTGAACTCTCTCAGGCTGGGGTCAAAGGGCAGCTCCCACGTGTTTTCCTGAGCACCGTCGTGGTTGGAGGACAGCAGATGAACCTTCCGGGCCTGAAGGTTCTCCTCCACCCACTTCAGAACCTGCATGGGAAGTGGGCGTGCATGGGAAACACCATATAATGGTCAAAGACAAAGTCCCGTCAGGGATTCGCAAAGAAACAGTACCATGCTGGGCCAGGACAGGAAGGATGAGAAGGTGAAAAGGATGAGAAGGAGAGAAGGTGATGGCCCAACCTCCTTATAACCCCCTCCGATTGATGTGTATTTTGATTTATTTGTATTTCATAGTTATCGTCTCTTTGAGATATCTTAATAACTTTGGCATGTACATGACGATTCCTTTGGCAGCTTTTTCTTTTTTGATGCCCAGTTTGTGGGTGTGCGTGTGTACCCCATAGCAATGATTTGATTAGCTGAGCATTAATGCTGTAAAAGCAGGCCACCCCAAGCACTGTAATCAGTGATCACACAGAACACACTGAATATGGACATAATAGCATTGCTTTGATGTAGAAAGATACATCAGAAGCTTGTCTAGAAGTATGTACGTTTTGTTTTTAATGTAAGACCATTCATTAGAAACATGTGAAGAAGACCCACTAATTAAGTCTAACTGTCCACATTGGCCAGAAAATGGTCCCTTATTCCCAAACTAAAGACCACTAATGGTCCCTTATTCCCAAACTAAATATTTGTATTAGTATTTCAGGCTCCTACTTGGCCTCACCCCCCGAAATGTACTGTAATTCTGCAAACTGTTAATAAATATCTCAATCAATCAATCAATCAAAAGTCCAGTGACATAAGCACGCAATTCATTTCAATCACTTTGTAAAATCGGTATGGATTATGGGGAGTTAACCCATTATGGACGAGAACCCCTTTTGGGGTATGTTTTGTCATTTTTGAATAAATATAAATACAATATTTTTACAATTTGCCCCCACACACATTTAGCTACATACAATGAGAAAAGGAGTGGGGACTATATTCAATTTTAAGAAAGAAACCACACCCATGAATTACATGTTATTCTGCTAGTTCTGCATGCATTGCCAAGCATCGATTAATTAATTATTAATAATTAAAGACCATTGTAACCTTTTTTTAAATGATTTATTACCAACCCTATTTGACTTTTCTTACCTTTTCTGTCTTTTTTTTTTAAAAGTGATCTTTTCCTTACCTGGGATCAATAAAGGATGGCCTAGGTCTGTATCCTATATCCACTCACGTCTTTGACTTTGTCTTTGCCCAGGTTAAAGACCTGTCCAGAGGAGCTGGCTGCAATGTCCTCGTAGGCTGTGTAACCAGGATGAGTGCGGTCCCCACAGTCCCCAGTCAGCACAAACACCACCTTAGAACCACACAGTGAACAGAAGACTTGATTGAGCTATATATTATTATTATTATTATTATTATTATTATTATTATTATTATTATTATTATTATTATTATTATTATTATTATTATTATTATTATTATTATTATTATTTTAATTAAACGCTCAAATGATTTAAGTGTTGAATAAAGGAGAGGATGTTACTCTATTCATTACTGTCTTAAATTGACTAAGGCCATTTTCACACCCAAAGTTCGCTTAGAAGGTCCGGATCAAGGACCAAGGACCAAATATTTGCATTTTGATTTTGGTCCGTTTGGTGTTCACACAGGACTTTGTAAAGCGAACAAAATATGTAAACAAATTACACGTGGACATGTTAAGCGAACATAATGGTGAAAAAAAGAAAAGAGGTCATTTTACGAGAGAAAAAGAACATGAGGGGAAACCACTGTCTACAATTTTTGGGCACAACCTTCAGTAGTTCAGTCACACAGAGAGAGAAGAGAACAGCAATTACATGACGGGTGCAGTACTTTAGTACGACTTGTCATTGGTCCGAAAAACGACAACCCACCTCAAACCCTAACCTAACCATAACCGCAAGCACGGGAGCAGGTGCTAGTCCGAGGTGCGGACGCATGTCGAACCAATGCTCCGTCGGACCATAGTATGCCTCCCTTACATGACAGCAACAACTTGCTATTGCATTCATTGTCAATGTCTCCACCAGGCCGAAGGCATGGGGAGAGAGTATGTTTTGCACTCCGTCCGTGTGTGTGTGTGTGTGTGTCCTTCCTTCCTTCCTTCCTTCCTTCCGTCCGTCCGTTATCAGCTAATCTCCGCCACCGTTGGCCCAATCCATGCCAAACTGTGCACACACACTCCATGGATGCCAACGATGAACCTCTGCCCCAAATATTCCTCAACGGCCTGTTATAGCGCCACCATGAGGCCGATTTAGGCAAAACACATTTCTGTAGATTACCCATACACATTTTATCCATACATCACACAATTCGGTATACACTATCTACATAGTCATGTGACAGTCTCTCGGGACCTGAAGTGGGGGCCCAACATCGACACCCTCACAAAAAAGGCCCAGAAGAGACTGTTTTTTCTGAGACAGCTGAGGAAATTCCACCTCCCAAGGACCTTGCTGGTTAACTTCTATACTGCCATCATAGAATCTATCATCACCCTCGCCATTACTGTTTGGTTCCCCGCTGCAGCGGCCTAGGACAAGGCCAAGCTGCAGCGGGTCATACGATCAGCAGAGAGGGTGATTGGCTGCCCTTTGCCCCCCCTTGAGGCCCTGTTTAGGAGTAGAGCTTCGAGGAGGGCCAGGAAGATCATGGCTGACCCTGCACACCCAGGCCACAGTCTTTTTGCCCTGCTTCCCTCAGGCAGGAGGTTGCGGTCCCTAAAGACTATGAAGGCCCGACATTCAAACAGCTTTTTCCCCATGGCTATCCGGCTCCTCAACGCTGCTGGTGTCCCCCCCTGACCCCCCTTTATCCTCTCTCCACCCCCACTCAGAGTGGAATGGACTGACTTGTGCTCTGAACTGATCACTTGAACTCTCTGCACTTTATTTTATTCACTATTCTTTGTCTTGTCCTGTTTTGCACTTGTCCTAATGTTGTAACTGCACTCTGCTGTCCACCAAACCAAATCCCTAACATGTTTACATGTCATGGCAATAAAGTCTTCTGATTCTGATTCTGATTCTGATCAACACGGATCTGCACCATTTCCCATCCTGATTGGCTAATATTGGCTTCCAAAGCTCACATGATTGGTCCGTTTCGAACAAAATGCCACAAATCACAAAAACAGTGTGCAATTTCCGTGAAATTATACACGCACATTTCCACTAGGCCGAGGACGACATGCCACTCATTCTTTTCCAAATCAGCCTCATGGTGGTGCTATAACAGGCCAATTCCTGTTTTTAGCTATAACTACATCAATCTGTATACAACGTATGTATGCGCACTCCCTAGAGGCCATGGAAAAACATTTTCCCTGCATCCCTCCACATCTGCCGGTTATAGCGCCACCATGAGGCCGATTTCTGCTAAACACATTGCTTATGTTAGTCGCACAGATTTCATCCAAATCTCACGCAAATCGGTACACATGATCTCTGTAGTCATGTGATCAAGACGAGTCTGTTGGATTTCTCAGATTCTACACCGATTGGCTAACATTGCCTTCCAAAGTTTTCACTCCAACAAGACAATTGTTGCAAAAAACAAACAAACAAATAAACATGTTTACATTACTCCTAAACATTTTGCCAAACACAGTCCTATCCTCCTGGTGGAGACCTGTGCCCAGAAGGGCACTTTTTCTAGTTCTTCATATTTTTTTAATAAGCCAAATAAGAGCAACAGAGGAGCAGCTTGAACAATAATGTGCTTGCTGCATGCAACCGGAGACGTATAGCCTATACAACAAGCCATCCCAGGGGTGCGTTCGGAAATGCGCACCGGGAGCGCACTCGCCTATTAGTTTGCATTGCACAGTGCGCTATTTCCGAACGCGCCCCAGATAAAAAGGACATTTCTTCCATGTGCACCTTAACCCGATTAGATATAATATGTTATTTCTGTGCATCAAATCGGCGGGGAATTTGTCATATTATGGTTTAAACTTGAAGCCGTGCTGGTCAGTAGCCTATGCTTCAAGTCAGAACAGCTCCGCTGCAGCAAATTGAGTTGACCTAGTTTCACGTCTTTTGCTATGTAATCAATTAATCATTTGGGACCATGTGTGTAGCTTATTTAACATTATAGGCTAAATGGCTTACATGTAGACTACTCTTGACATTCGTCTTGAAGTTGTCAACTTTGGATCTTTCTATTCGTGCGGCCGACCGGCCGTGCGCTATAGAGCGAGACAGGATGATTTTAAATATTTCTCTGTATCTGCGTGACTGCGTCTCTCCCATAGAGCTATATCATATCGGGTCTCTCCCCCCATATGTGTGCGCGCGCGACACACACACACACACACACACACACACACACACACACACACACACACACACACACACACACACACACACACACACACACACACACACACACACACACACACACGACAGAGAAAAAAGGAGGGGGCACGAGTTGAAATAAACCTCTCTCTCTCGCATTGTAACGGTTTCCGCTTAGGCTGGTTAACGGTTTTAGGGGTGCCAGGTAGATCTGGTCTACCAGAGAAATAATATTTCTCCTTTTGTTTGAGTTCTTCCTCATCTGGGTTTAACCACAAGTGTAACCGACACAAAGGACTTGCACATTAAAATGCAAACCCTTACACCAAGAAATAAACACAAACACTTGTCAACTCAGTTCAAGTTATTATATTGAAGGAATTCAACCATAAAGCAATTCACCACAGTTCATGAACAAACCAACAGTTAAATAAACAAAAGAAACAAAAGATGCATGTCAGGAACTGGGGTTACACACGTAACCTTCCACCGTCAATTCACACCAACACGTTTACCTTCCCAAGTTCATAGATAATAAGAATAAGAATAAGAATAAGAAAATGAATGTAGAACAGTGTACCACGGGTCCGTGCCCGGCAAGTATTCAAAGTGTTCAGATCGGCGTGACGCAATGTGAATGTCAATGTGTGAGTCCGTCTGTCCGAGCAGATCGGCTCTTTTCAAACAACAAAATAATAAACAAAACAGGCTTGAAATAATAAAGGGGGGAAATACCACTGCTCCGTTTGTGATAGATGACAGGGACAGAGACAGCTCAAGATGCGGGGATCGTTGTAGGTTTTCCTTTATTGTCGTCCGTTGAAGGGTTGTTTGTAGCTCTGCAGGTTTTATAAACGCCCGAGGCTACGCCACTTTATACGGACCAAAACGACACGAAACACACTTGAATCGAGGGGCTAACTTCCTCGTTCAGTCCTCTCTCTCACACTGTCTCTCTGTCTGGCTCCAAACTCGCACTCGCTCACGCACCCGCGCACTCAACGGGGCATTTCAAAAGGCGGTTCCCAGGGGTGAGTGACAGATGTCACAGTAGACGGCTCGGGGACCATTTCGGGCCGTCACACACCTCCCCCCCTGAAAAAAGTAAGGTCCTATCCTTACGTCCATTTACTTCCCATATCGTTTTGGGCTCCTTTTCCTCAACTGGTAACGACCAGTAGGGGCTTTAGTCTCCAGCAAACTTTCATCCTCATCCTCCTCTTCCTCTGTCGTCACAGGGTTCTCTGAGGGGACAGAAATTTTAGTTGGGGAGACTTCAGAGTCCGGAAAACCAAGGAAGGTCTCCTCGTCGCTTTCCTCCTCCAGGATATCCAGAACTTTACGGCGCTCCAATTCCTCCATTTCCTCTGCCGAGGGGTAACAGGCCTTAAGGCGTGAGACATGGACAACACGCATGTCTTCACCCGTTTCTTCCTTAACCGCTCGATAGTTCAGAGGGCCCAGCTGCTCCACAATCCTATATGGACCTTGCCATTTTGGGGCTAGCTTGGCTGTAAAGGATTTTATACGGGTGGGTCCTTAACCACACCCGATCCCGTACTTGGAACTGGACTTCCCGTCTCTTCTTGTCGTAGTTCCTCTTCTGCTTAACTCTGGCTTTTGTCAGATTCTCATTGACAAGAGCTTTCAAGTCATGAAGCTGAACTACCTGGTCGTAGCATGCAGAGTCTGGCGTAGCGTTCTGAGGTTGAAGAGCCTGATCCAAGGGTCCACGAAGAGGACGGCTTAGGTTCAACTCTGCAGGCGTCACTCCAATAGACTCTTGCACGGCTGAGTTAAGAGCAAACTCATGAAGGTGCTGATCCCAGTGTTTGTGCTGGGTCCCTACGTAAGAGGCAATCATTGTCTTCAGAGTTCGATTCACTCTCTCCGTGAGATTCGTTTGAGGGTGATATGCTGTGGTCAGCTTGTGTTTCAAGTTCCACCTTTGGCAGGTCTCCTCGAAGAGGTCTGAGACAAACTGAGAACCTCTGTCTGAAAGGATGAAGTCTGGTACTCCCCAGCGCGTCAAGATCTCCCTTGTGAGAATGTTGGAGACGGTCTTTGCAGTGGCCTGACGAAGACCAAAGAGCTCTACCCACTTGGAGTAATAATCGACAAAAACGAGCAGATACTCATTTTGTTTGGAGCTCTTTGGGAATGGACCCATTATGTCCACTCCCAACATTTCCCACGGTTGGGAGACAATGGTTTGCTGCAACATCCCAGCAGTCTTTCGGCCTTCAGGCTTGTACACTTGGCAAACCGGGCAGTTTTTGGTGTGGGTCTTGACATCCAAGCTGAGGTTTGGCCAGTACAGTACTGCCTGAAGTCGTTTGTACGTTTTGAATCTGCCCAGATGACCTGCTATTGGGTGTTCATGGAAGTGTTGTAAGAGTTATAGACGGAAAGGTTGTGGAATGTATACTTGGTAGAGGGTTCAGTGGGGCAACTCCAAGATACGGTAGACTTTGTCCTCAATGATGGTCAACTTTGTGGTAGGGTTGATGACCTGTTCTCCCTCATCCAGAATGTTCTGGTAGATGACCTGTGTTTCAGGATCTTCCTGCTGGGCTTTCCAGATGGTCTCGTCTGAGAGAGGGAAGTCATCTGTAGGCGAGTCTCGATGGCTGGACAAGACTGTGGCACAAGTGGGTTTAGAATGGTCAACAGGATCTACCGGAGCTCTTGAGAGTGCATCCGGGACTGTGTTGTACTTCCCCTTCCTGTACTCCACTGCAAAGGTGAATTCTTGTAAGCGAAGTGCCCACCTGATAAGTCTGGTACTGGGGTTGTGCGTTTTGAACACCAACACAAGTGACGAATGGTCAGTGACGACAGTGAAGAACCTGCCTTCAAGATAGTATCGCCACTTTTCCAGAGCCCACACAACAGCAAGACATTCCTGCTCGGTGGTTGAATAGTTGCGTTCCGCTCTGTTCTACTGGCGAATGCCAGCACTTCTTCAGTACCAAGTCCAGTCCGTTGAGCGAGTACTGCTCCCACACCGACATCGCTGGCATCGGTGTATACCACAAAGGGTAAGTCAAAGTTTGGGTGTCTAAGTATTGGAGGGGTGACAAGGTGGTGTTTCAGAGTGTCAAAGGCAGTCTGACACGCAGCCGTCCATTTAAACTTTGCCCCCTTCCGCTTCAAGGCATTCAGAGGATCGGCTATGTGCGAGAAGTTGGGTACATACCGGTGGTACCAGCCGGCCATGCCCAGAAATCTCTGTAGAGCCTTGAGGTTTATTGGTACAGGCAAGTCCTGGACTGCGCTGACCTTTCCAGGATCCACCTCGATTCCTTGGGCTGACACAATGTGTCCAAGGAACTTCAGTGAAGTCTGGCAGAAATTGCTCTTTTTAATGTTGACAGTTAAGCCAGCTTCCCTCAGTTTGTTCAACACTTCCTGGAGGTCCTGGAAATGTTGTTCTCTGTCCTGGGAATAGATTATGATATTGTCAAGATATACAAAGCAGTTCTTCCCCTTCAGCTCACCCAATGCGGTCTCCATGAGTCTTTGGAAGGTGGCTGGCGCATTCTTCAGCCCAAATGGCATAACCTTGAAGCGGTAAAGGCCTTCCGCACAGACAAAGGCAGTCATGTCACGGCTAGGTGGATCCATTTCAACCTGCCAATATCCACTGTTAAGGTCAAGGGTGGTGAAGATAACTGAGCCAGACAAGGACTCCAAGATCTCGTTGATGGTAGGCAGAGGGTACGCATCGTTTTGGGTGACACTGTTCAACTTTCTGTAGTCCACGCAGTACCAGTAATCTCCTGTCTTCTTGGGGATAAGGACAACAGGAGAAGCCCAGGGAGACATGGACCGTTCAATGATGTCTTTGGCCAGCATATCCTGCAGAAGTTCATGTTGGATGCTGTACTTGGCTGGAGACAAACGATAGGGCTTTTGCTTGATGGGCACAGTTTCTTGTGTAAGATGTATTTTGTGCTTCAAGAGCCCAGTGCGTCCCAGCAGTGATGTACATACATCAGAATTCCGGCGTAGCTGTGCCAGCAGTTTTAACTCTTCAGACTGTTCCAGTTGAGCTCTCTTTACTGCGAGTTCAAGTAGATCAACTGGGTTGTTCTGGGTGGGCAGAAAGGGAGGGACAGCAGAAAAGAATGCGACAGTAGGACGCCAATCCTGTAGCTTTGCCCTTTCTGACAAGAAAGAGTACTTCTTACCGGGGTTATGAGGGAACCAGTAAGAGTTATGAGTGACATTCATCTGGATACCACTGATGTACATGAAGACAAGTCCCAACACAGCAGGGAAAGCAAGAGTTTCGGGAGGTAGAATGACTGAAGGGATCGTGTAACACTGATCATAGTCGAAGCTCAACCTCACTCCATCCAAGTGGTTGCTTGGCTCCACCATCAGCCAGATACAAAGGACCTTCAACCCAAGGGTGAAGTTTCTGGTTTTTGGTCTTCACTTCAGTCCACAGCTGCTCATTGAGTAGAGTGTAGGATGACCCAGTGTCCAGTATGGCTTGTCCTGTCCACAGCCCTACAGCCAGAGGTAAGACCAGCTGACGTGGTATTGGTCGATGGGGAGGGACTATGGAAGGATAGACATAAGAGTTTTCTCTGGGTCTTTCTGGTTGGGTTAAAGCACCGAGTGTCGGTTGGTTTGTCTGTTGCTGAGAGTTAGGATTGGATGATTGGTTTTTATTTGAGGACCTGTTCCGGTTTTTGGGGTGGTCAGGCGGTAGCAGAGAGTAACAAGAGTCCGGCGAATGGCCCTTCTTATTACATCTCCAACAGAATAGTCCAACATTGGATGTGGACTCTGACTGAGAGGGTTGGCTTTGGTTGGTCTGGTTGGGTTGTTTGTTTGTCTGCTTGTTTGAGGGTCTGGTGCGCAGGTCGTATTGTTGTTGACATACTCTGTCCTTTTCGAACTGCTGCCCCAGCCGAACAAGTGAGTCGACAGTAGTTGCTCTCTCTCTGAGCTGGCTAGCGAGAAGAGGGTTGATATTTTTGAGAATCAACTTGATGACCTCATCCTCCTGTATGTCTGGGTTCCAGCGTTTGCACAGCGAGTAGTAGCTGTAAGCAAAGTCCCTGATACTCTCCTTCTCGCCTTGAACACGGTTTCTGACTCTGTCGGC
Organism: Electrona antarctica; assembly: GCF_951216825.1. Lineage (NCBI taxonomy): Eukaryota > Metazoa > Chordata > Actinopteri > Myctophiformes > Myctophidae > Electrona > Electrona antarctica. The sequence goes on from NC_136811.1 coordinate 1,959,557, forward strand.
TAACTCATCCGTGTAGTCTTCAGACAAGAAAGCAGAAGAGAACTTGTTCTCAAAGTCAGCCCAAGAGTGCGTGTTCAAGCGTGCCACGTTCCACCAATCTCTAGCAGTTCCATCAAGCACATTGCGTAATGTGGCAAGCAATTCGTCATCTGCTAGAGGATTGAGAGCAAGGAAATCATGACACCTCTCAAGGTAAAGGAGTGGATCAGAGCTGTCATCCTTCTTCCCAAAAGTAGGAAATTCCAAATTAATTGGCAGTTTCCCTACAGCGCGTCGAAACATATCAGTATGAGCAGACGTATGAACAGGAGAGCAAGAAGGATGGGCAGAGGTGATTGGTGAAGTGTTAAGGAGACCATGATTCTGAGGGCAAGGATGCATAGTAGAGTGCTTCTGGGAGGGTGTGGCATGACGTGTGGCCACTGGGTTGGAGAAGGTGGTTTGTTTTTCAGGGGGTGGCAGAGTGGAGGATACCACAGAAGCTGTGTGCAGTGACCTTTGTTTGAGAGTGGTCATGTCAACAGACATGTTCTTTAACATTTGGCTGCATTGTGAAAGCTCCATTTGTAAGTGGGTTATTGAATTCATTAAAGGAGTAGTGATGGCGTTTACTTCTTTGAGAAGCTCCTGGTGGTGGTTCTGTAAGCGCCACTGAATGCCAGTGAAGAGTTGTGTTCTGTGATAATCAAACTGTTTGTCAATAACAATATTCATGTCCCCTTTGTCCTGATCATGGAGTTGTGTTATGTGGTTAGACAGTGTGTCAATGGCATATTTGAGCTCCAATGTGTCGCTTTCCTGTTTCTCTCTGAGTTGTGTGATTTGGTCATGAATGAGATTCTGAGATCTGTGTTGGTTCTGACGCAGACCGAGTACATCACCTTGAATTTGGAGTAACGGAGGTGGGAAAAGAGGTGGAGGTGGCCTTCGGCCTTGTGCAGGTGGAAGATCATGGTGTGTTAAATCAATGAGGTCCATATCAAGGATAGAATGGCTGGTGTGGCTTCCTTCCTCCTGAACACTGTTGGCTCCACTGATTGGTTGATTGACAGGTTGATTGGCTGATTGATTGACTGGTTGATTGACTGAATGATTGACTTGTTGGAGGGCGGCACCAAGTGGTGGATTGACTGGTTGAGGGGCGGCGCCAAGTGAGTGATTGACTGGTTGGTGGGCGGCGTCAAGTGACTGATCGGCTGAATTGATTGGTTGATTGAGAACATCAGGTGCCTCGTTGACTGAATTGTTTGACTGATTGACTCCAGCGTTTGTTTGGTTGAGTTGACTTTGATCCATGTTTGTTTTATTTTTCTCAGTGTTTTAGAAGTCCCATCTGGGGTGCCACTTTTATGTAACGGTTTCCGCTTAGGCTGGTTAACGGTTTTAGGGGTGCCAGGTAGATCTGGTCTACCAGAGAAATAATATTTCTCCTTTTGTTTGAGTTCTTCCTCATCTGGGTTTAACCACACGTGTAACCGACACAAAGGACTTGCACATTAAAATGCAAACCCTTACACCAAGAAATAAACACAAACACTTGTCAACTCAGTTCAAGTTATTATATTGAAGGAATTCAACCATAAAGCAATTCACCACAGTTCATGAACAAACCAACAGTTAAATAAACAAAAGAAACAAAAGATGCATGTCAGGAACTGGGGTTACACACGTAACCTTCCACCGTCAATTCACACCAACACGTTTACCTTCCCAAGTTCATAGATAATAAGAATAAGAATAAGAATAAGAAAATGAATGTAGAACAGTGTACCACGGGTCCGTGCCCGGCAAGTATTCAAAGTGTTCAGATCGGCGTGACGCAATGTGAATGTCAATGTGTGAGTCCGTCTGTCCGAGCAGATCGGCTCTTTTCAAACAACAAAATAATAAACAAAACAGGCTTGAAATAATAAAGGGGGGAAATACCACTGCTCCGTTTGTGATAGATGACAGGGACAGAGACAGCTCAAGATGCGGGGATCGTTGTAGGTTTTCCTTTATTGTCGTCCGTTGAAGGGTTGTTTGTAGCTCTGCAGGTTTTATAAACGCCCGAGGCTACGCCACTTTATACGGACCAAAACGACACGAAACACACTCGAATCGAGGGGCTAACTTCCTCGTTCAGTCCTCTCTCTCACACTGTCTCTCTGTCTGGCTCCAAACTCGCACCCGCGCACTCAACGGGGCATTTCAAAAGGCGGTTCCCAGGGGTGAGTGACAGGTGTCACAGTAGACGGCTCGGGGACCATTTCGGGCCGTCACAGCATGCATCGCATGCATTCATGATGATGTAGGCTTAAAATGAACAGATCTACAAGCTTACATACTGTAGGCCTACCATACGGAACCATACATACCATTCCGTGTCGATAACTTGTACGTCTTGTAGGCTTGTGGCTATATGTTATTTTTGCACATGTGAACCACGCTGCAATTACATTTGCGCTGCGCCTCCTAGGATGCGTGTCTACTATATTATAATCAGCTGGCAGCTGCTGTCATATATCAATAGTGATTCCCGTAAAAAACATGCTTTTATAACAAATTATTAAAGCAACCTCACAACTGCCGATGCCCGACGGCTATTTTGGCTATCTTCCTATATTTGGTCCTCTATAAAGTCCGAATGCGTTCACACCAGTAACGAACCGCACCTTGGTTCGTTTGGAAGCGGACCGAGTTCGGCCTTTTTTGGTTTGTTTATTTGATCCGCACCAGAGTTCGGATGCACGTTCACACCAACCGAACCAAAGGGGTAAGTGGGCCATGGTTCGTTTAAAACGAAAAACGAATCCGGTGTGAAAGTGCCCTTGGCTTAAAGGGCACTTAAATTAAATTAAACGTTTTTGTTAGATAAAAACTTGACCTCTTTTATACCATTTTGTAACCGTTAGGAACCAGAATCGATAACCGGAACCGGTATCGGACTCATTTACACTTTAGTAAACCTAGACCTGAGTTGGCGTTGTACTCTTGTTTCCCTCTACTACACCAAATCTCTCAAAAATAGCTGATCTACAAGCTCACAACATGTCACAAATGTTCCTCCCAGAATAGAGGGTATGCACTTGCATAAAGTCAATGGCAAATCGAGTGGCAAAGTTGAGTGGCAAAGTGAGTTTAACGTTGTTTAACATTGTTTAATACAATCAGATAAGACTTTTCAGTTTGGATATAATGGGCTGTCAAGGCCGGAAAGTAGTTTTTTGCCACTCAGTGGGTGTTCCTGCATTACTTCCGGGTATGATGATGATGTCACGCGCATACCCTCCAGTCTATAGGGATGCTAAGGTTCCAATGGATAATGCCTTGTGCTGTACATACCTGTGACTGTCGTTGCTCCACCAGCTTCAGAACATCTGGTTTGAGGTGATAGTCCTTGGCGCTGGCGTCAGCGAAGACATAGATGAAGGACCGAGGAAGGGAAACCTCCAGAGCCTTCTTTATGCCTCCCGTACTCATCTCAGGACAGTCCCCTCCACCCTGTCAGATTCAGTCAAAAAGCCACCGATCAAATCACATTGATGAAGCACTGTTCTGTGAAATGCACTGATTTAATGAAACAAATAAATACATAGAAATATCATGTCAGTAGTTAACCATTGTCAACCACAGAATCATAATGTCCCTGGTTTTATTCAATTAAGAGACCTGTGTTGCAAGATTCCTCTCTATAAACTCTCCAAACTAAAATGAAATGAAGCAGAAATTCAGAAAACTGCCTAAATTGTTATCTTAATAAAAGTTAGATTGGATAGATATTTATGTAGACTTTATGAATACAATACAACACAGGAAAAGTCACAGTGAAATCAATGTGGTTAGGTTATGAAAATGTAAGTATATATATATATATATATATATATATATATATATATATATATATATATAGTGTCCTCTGGTTTTGGACCTGGTACTCACCGCTACAGACAACTTATCGAGGTCCTGCTGGAATTTCTTAGGCCCTTTCCCAATTCCTTTTTTAACCCTACCCCTCAGCCCTTGGCCCTACCCCTTATCCCTTGCCCCTTCCCCTTGTCCCTTCATAATGAGTGTCAAGGGGTAGGGGGATAAATCATCACCCTAGGAATTGGAACGTCCCTAAATATTGAACGTCCCTTGTAGATATTGATATATTGATATACAACCTGTTCTCAGAAAATAGCTGATCTGCAAGCTCACTACAGGCCAGTGGTCCCCAAACTTTTTCATGTCAAGGACCCCCAAATTGACAATAATTAGCCTGCAGACCCCCATTTGAAGAGATATGCCAGGGACCCCATAGATTTTTACGAATCTAGCAGTGTCACGGACCGCCAGTGTGACATGCATTAGTCCATGGACCCCCATTTGATGGCATTTCTGTCTCTGGGACCCCCAATTTATATTGTAAAATCAATGTTAATTAACTGAGTGTATAAATGGACCCTTATGGGTCCATTTGGTTCCAAACTATAATTTAGCTGGGGACCCCCTGGAACTCTCCCAAGGACCCCTGGGGGTCCCCATAACCCACTTTGGAAACCACTTTCCATAAGCTGTAGATCGGCTATTTTGGGAGAAGAGATGGAACGTAAACATTGCTGTGGTTATGATGAAACAAATATATTGGAATTTTGTCTCATCTTGGTAGCCCACCAGAATGAAATTCAGCTAGATATAGCTCATTCTGACACCTGCTCAACAGTTGTACCTGATTCATTGATTATTGTATTAACAGTTTGTATAGAATGGGTACAGTTATATCATATACAGGGTTAGAAAAAGGAAAAACAATTTACAGTATAGAAAGAAGGGGCTGTGGTCACTGTGTTCATTGTTTTTAATATCATTAAGAACAGTCATTTTCTATCATGTCCTATGACAAGTCGTGGTATGCTACATATGATCATATGAATGATAATGTTTCAAATTCAACAACATTTAGGACAATGAAAATGTCATCGTGATTCATCTCCATCCAATGTACAGGCTGTACAGCAGCTTGCAGTCTGTTCCATAGCTGGTTTGCCTGGGGGAAAAAACAACACCATTGCTAATTAGTTATGTCACTTTTGCAACTTGTGGGGATTAGCATAACATTGGTCATGATAAAACCATACAAGCTTTCACTGCAGCGAGTAGCCAACGTTATGCAGCGACAGCGTTATGTAGGTACAGTAGGCTATTTCACGGCTTTTAAGAGCTCCAAAACTGCAGAATGTTGACATATCGTGGTCTGGGGGGTCGGACTGATGCCTGCTAGTTAAGCTAGTTTGCATCCGAGTTGTTCCACCGGGGCACCAGCGGTAAATAAAAAATAAAAAAGCGCCGATGCCAAATTAATGGTTAACGTTACCGTAACGTTGTATGAATGCAACGCCGTAGCATATCGTTAGTTCAAGTGAGGTAACGTTAACCTTTGCTAGAGATTGCGATATTTTTGGCGATGCAGATTGTTAACACATTCAAATAATATTGGTTATTATCATATTCTTCCATAATAAAGGACGAAAAAGGCGTCTTACCTCGTCCGCCTTCCGCCCTCTGTGATGTCCCTCCGTTTTAAGTCTGGTCGCGAAGTCCCTTCATTTGAAGGGGATCCTAACCCTCGCCCTCGGCCCTAACCCTCGCTCCAAAGAGAATTGAGAAAACCCTTCCTCCTCACGTGAACGCGCATCAGCAAGGGGAAGGGCTAAGGGCCATGGAGAAGGGGGGAATTGGGAAAGGGCCTTAGGGTCTGTCGTGATGGACACAGGGCCAATACCTATGAGAAAGCATTGATGAGACCTGATATTGTACACAATTTTGTTCCATATCGTCTGTCATGTGGTCTAGAATTCCTTTACTATCTGCGTCTGTACTATAGTATTAGGTAGCCTATATTGATTATTTGAGACACAAATAAAACGTTTGAGAAACACTGGCTTGCAAGTGTATAGGCTATGCTCCGCCTGCTGTGGTATAGGCTACTCATGGTTGAGCTTGCATGCTGGAGCTCTTTGTTGCCACTTAACATGTGATCCAGACTTACAGATGTTTTACATTGAGCTGTTCAAGTAAACCTCTATAGCCTACTGTAGAACTCGATCAACAAAACGGTGTAGCAATTTAGCAAAAATGCTGTTCCTCTATAGACTAGACTGTTATTTTAAATGTCAGAGTTCCATGATACATGGAATGTACGTATGGTGTAAATGTAATCTAAGGAAAACTGTTTAATCGAAGGCTACCTGGATCATGGAATGGGACCAGCACAAAGTTCTGGACGGGTCTGGGCTTCCGGCTGAGCGTCCTCTCCAGGATCCGAGAGGCGCCCTCTTTCACCTGCTTTATATCGTCTCTCATGGAGCCGGTCACATCGATCACAAAGGCCAGGGTACTGGATTCATCCTCTTTTTCTGGCACTGCAAGGACACAGTTGATACAAAGCGCCAAGACCAGGCAATTTAATACCAAACAGGTATTATTAACAGGTATACATCTACTGCATCTTTATGCTACAAGGTGACTGACTGAAAAACACAATAAAAGTAAATAAAAGGTTGGTTTTTTTTGTGTGTAACTTGACCCGACTGTGACTTTTCAATAGTTTCCCACTAGATTAAACGTTTCTCAGTGAGTGATTAATTGGGACTCTCCAAGAATGTTACCAACTTTTCTTTCTGGGCTTCCGGCTGAGCGTCCTCTCCAGGATCCGAGAGGCGCCCTCTTTCACCTGCTTTATATCGTCTCTCATGGAGCCGGTCACATTGATCACAAAGGCCAGGGTACTGGATTCATCCTCTTTTTCTGGCACTGCAAGGACACAGTTGATACAAAGCGCCAAGATCAGGCAATTTAATACCAAACAGGTATTATTAACAGGTATACATCTACTGCATCTGTATGCTACAAGGTGACTGACTGAAAAACACAATAAAAGTAAATAAAAGGTATTTTTTTGTGTGTGTAACTTGACCCGACTGTGACTTCAATAGTTTCCCACTAGATTAAACGTTTCTCAGCGAGTGATTAATTGGGACTCTCCAAGAATGTTACCAACTTTTCTTTAAAGCCACCACGCTGTGTCTTTATTTTGATCAAGAGTCGAATTATCAAAAAAGCTGGCACATGATGTAATTCACCAGAACCAAGGACAGGTGTCATGGTTAAATTGGAGTTTGAAGTTACAATGAGTTTGTATAGGATGGGGCGTGTCTGATAAGATCAAATATCTAAATATTGAATCAAGCAACTTAAAAACTGTCCCGGGTGTTCACATTCACAAGCGTAGACGAGTAGACGATAAACACTTTTTTGGAAGTGAAATATCTCTTTAAGCATCATAATACCGTGAATCCTAATATGAGGAGAGTTGGAGGCAGTTTACCTGTGCTGGTAGTTTGCAGTCTAGCAGTCTGTATGAACAGGACTAGTAGAACACTGGACACTGTCACCACGGTCCACATCATGGAGATCAGTGGGGAAGAACAAAAATATATATGTATATATATACAGACTACAGCAATGCATATACAATTGAAATTGGATGTACAGTATGTACACCCAGAGCATTCACATATTTCCACACATTCAAGATACTAGCATCTTAATTCATGCAAACACGTCAATTCCATCAGCCAATGCAAATGCCTCTCTTACCTGAAGTGGGTTGTGTATCGACCCCCTGTAGGTGCGAGTTTATATAGCCTGCCTATCCCTGTGGGCCGTCATGATGACCTCCAAAGGGTGTAACTGTTCCAAGCATGTCCAACCCATCATTCCTTCTGCTACCCTCCCCCACCTCAATATCGTACTCCAGAAATATGACTGATATGTGCGTGTCTTGCCACCTGTCTCACGGATCCGTTTGGTTCCATTTGTATACACTCTCACATTTATTATGGGGGTACTTTTGAAAATCAAACGTTAGAGAACCACTGCCCTAGTGGAGACAAGCATTCAGTAATTGGGTCTTACAATCAAAATTATAATGTTTCTGTAACTTTTTTTTTTGCCACTTGCCACGGATAAATTTTTCTGAGTTCGGACACATTGAGGACCTCTGTGTCTTAGTGAAGAGTATTGTGGACACATTGAGGACGTCATTATGCAGCTGTTTTGGAACTGGAAGTTTCCCGGTTCCAAGCTCCTCCTGGCTTTGTGGTGAAGCATCTTTGACCGAAACACTGAACCCCTAAATGCCTCCGATGAGAGTCATAAATGTGGCCTGGAGGAAAATGGCATTGATGACAACATTAAGATTAAGAGACATATTGCAAACTACAAAGGCCTGAGTAGACGATAAAATCACTAATGTTTTCTTGAAAGTGAAAGCACCTTACAATAAATGATGTCTGTCTGTCTGTCTGTCTGTCTGCCTGCCTGCCTGCCTGCCTGCCTGCCTGCCTGCGTGCGTGCGTGCGTGCGTGCGTGCGTTTGTAATCCACGTAACTCGAGAACCGTTCGCCCCACTGACTTCAAATTGTGTTCCGAATTGTGTGTTGTATTGGTGTAATCAAAGCTCATCTGTGACTGTGACACAACTGGTAAATCAGGAACTGCTGCACATCAACTTTCATCTGCTGAAGTTCCATTTCCAGGAGCATACACGTCATACAGTCAGTGTTACAGGAATTCAGCCTCTGTGTTCTCACACACACACACACACACACACACACACACACACACACACACACACACACACACACACACACACACACACGCGCACACACACACATTTTGGCTATACAAAGTAATATTGTGAATAACTGTATCATACAGTACCTACAGATGGCAGAGACTCAACCCGGTTTATAGGAAGGAGATCTCACGCCATAGGCCTACTCTGTTGCGAGCAGATACTTTTCACCCGCCACACTTGATTAACCATGTAGCACTCTGGGATTTCTTGTGAATGAAACGTGCAATACAAATAAAATGTATTATTATGGGCTGGGACTCAATTAAAAAAAATAATGCAAATAATTTGAGGCATTGTAATGAACTAATCAAAATGAATCACATTTTAATCTCATATCAATATTTGACCTGAGAAGCTTATTTTATTTTTTAATTGAAACAGATTTTGGTACAGTATATGAGTGCATCAATGAGTGTGTCTTCATTTAAAATATAAATTCCCCATCAACTGGGCCAAGCAAAGTGGTCTGATTGGCCCATTTTGTGTACCGCTATGATCGGTACGCCTGTGCAGTGAGAAGTGAGAGGTTCTGTGGTGCAAAAACTAAGAGCGATTAAAATGTGTTATTTTCTTTAATTAAGAAGTAAGTAATCAATATTAATCATTTAAAGTCCCAGCCCTAATTATTATATCTACCCCATCCTATCCTATCCCTCCAGCTCCTGAGTGAAATACCTCCATGTCTCAAACTCTTGTGCGTTCTGCGTTGGTATTGACCTTGATCATAAAATCTGGTCATCCCAGCTTAGTAAGATGTTAAAAGTAAGAATATTTAGGACGACCGTTGAGCCGATTGTACTCTATGGCTCTGAGACATGGACACTTTCAAAGAAACTAGAGAAACGGTTGGATGTCACTTACACCTGCCTTCTAATGAGCAAAATCTGTCTTGGAAGAGCCACCCATCGACTAATCTAATATACGGCAACCTTCCCCGTGTTTCTTCACTAGTCCGATCCAGAAGAACACAGTTTGCCGGCCACTGCTACAGAGCTGACAATGAGGTTATATCTTCCCTTCTTCTCTGGAGTCCTGCCTCAAAGCAGACCAGAGGTAGAACTGTCGTTCCCTGATGTCATCGCTAGGGACACAGGCATCAGTAAGCAGGAACTGGGGATGGCAATGAAGGACCGGAAAGTCTGGCGTGATATTGTGGAATCCACGATCTCAACCGCGGTCGAAAAACGATGATGATGATGTGTGTACAGCACACATTCCACTAACAATAAATCATTGACAGCATTATTATCTTCTCAAACCTGAGTCATTATCATCACAACCATATAATCATAATTCTCAGACAGACTCTGACAGTTTCCCTGTCAGTCAGTATTGTCTTGTAGCTCATTTGACCCCCGATAGCACCTCCATAACCATAACCATCCTCCTCCGTCCACTGACCTGTGTGTGCATGTGCACGTGCGTGCGTGCGTGTCTTAGAGTATATATTAATAGAGACGGCACCGGATTTCTCCTCCCATTCACTTGCATTAAGTTGCTCAAAAGCGCATGAGGCGATTTCACTCCTCCTTCCGGGTAGGAACAGAGTGCATTCTGGGATGGATTGGAACCAAACACATGAACGCGCTGTCCGTTGACTATCATTGCATGTGTTCACATATGAAACAGCGTTCACGTGTCATCATGAACGTGCACAATGATAGTCAACGGATCAGCGCGTCCATGTGTTTGGCCCAGCGATGCAATACCAAATTCGTGTCAAACTGGTGATCCGCGGGCAATTTGCGTAAACACAAACCTTGTGTTTAACACAAACATTGAAGATGAAGGTGAGGACACAAATTGTAATTGGACGGAATGAGAGGATGTATGGGCGTCCCTCACTTCACACAGGTTTTTTTTTTCTTTTTACATTTGTGTCGATTAGATGCATGTAAACTTTACTGTTTAAATGACCTGTTCTTTTTTGTGGTATTTCGTATTCACTGGGTCAAGAGTTTTCAGAGAAATTATTTGAACAGATAAATATGGTGTTTAGTAAACACCATTGTGTTGGAGTCTGTTAGAGCATCTTTTTTTCTTTTGCCATTTTTTTTTCTCATCTCATCACTATCTACAGTATGACTTTCTGCTTCATTAAATCTGACCCTACATGTTTTATTATTGTTGATACTGCTGTTACATGTCACAGCAACATTAAGCTGCAGAAATAAACGTATATACATTATGACGAGGAAATAAACAAGTCTCAATATTCACTTTCATCCTCATCTTATTCTTTGTTTCACTGTAATTTTACCTGCAGGTTTGCAGTATAGCCTATTAGATAGTAGATTAGCTTTCTCTCAGGTTGTTCATGCTTTGTAAATTGTATTTGTAGAATAATATACTAGAAAACATAAAATGCATACCAAAAAAAGGACAATAAAACAATAAAATGCTGTCCAACATGAGGACACGACTAGTGTCATTGTACATGTGACAGCAGGACATGCAGAGTGAATACCAGTGACCTTTACAGAAAAAGGTGTAGGCCTACATGTGGTTTGTCATGTGCATGAGTTAAACCATTTCACTGTGGCCTGTGTGGGAAAGCTCGTAGTTCAGGTGAGCTTTACCTGAAACAATGTGGGTTCCTCCCTATAATTATCTGATGTATCTGAGATTTCCTAGCAGCACTGG
>NC_136811.1:1975864-1985864 GCF_951216825.1 Electrona antarctica
TTATGCTATAAAGATGGCGTGTATAGTCAACATGTATTTATATCTATTGAGCTATGCGTTTGGTGGAAACAATACGCCAGTCAGTCAACACACCATATTTCACCATATATTTCTTTTTCCGTTTCGAGAAAAATAAAGTCAGACATTGTTATTTCTGCAAACCGCATATAACAAATATAACATCTAAAACAACATTTAGTTTATGTACATTCGTAATGTAAGTTTGCCTATACATGTGGAAGTAGTTGGAATGCACACCTCACACCTCCCTCCAGCCGGGAGGGAGGTGTGAACTTCACTGCTTGCGGGGGAGAAAGGGTGAGAGTCTAAGAGCGGTCCCACGGACCGAAAAAGAGCAGACATTTTAGTAGAATTATGTCTAAAATCATATTTCCAAAACGTTTCAGATGAAAAAAAAACAGAGATGGTTTGAATCGAACATTTAGAAAAAGTCATGGAAGGGGAAATTTCTCAGGACTTCATGGGCAAAGAAAATCCACTTAAAAATTTCAAAATCGGTCAGCCAGACCGCTCCGACGCGCTAGTGTTAAGCAGTAAAGTATGTGGAAGTAGCATGATGCCCAAAAAGTGGCAGAATAAAGTAAGTAAAGTTATAACTGTGTAAGTTTTCTTTTTTAAGTATTTTATTTTTAAGTTATTTTTTAAGTTAAAAAAATTATACGTTTTTAAAGTTTTTTTTATGTTTTTTATTTTTAAGTTTTCTTTTTAAAGTTTTTTATTTTTAAGTTATTTTAATTAATTAAGTACAGCGTGCTCCTATTGGTGGTCTAAGCCCATGGAGCAAATTGCAAGACTGTAGCATGCTGCAAGCAAAAGACAGGGGCTGTGTTCGAATTGCTAGGGTTGTTCCCTACTCCCTACTCCCCATACGGGGATCCAGACTCAGTGGACTCAAATGGTGATGAATTCGGACAATACTCCCTGTATGGGGAGCACCGACTCTGACGTCAATATCGGTAGAGGGCGCTATAGGTCTGCGGGTTCAGTGCACTCTAATAGTGAGGATTTCGGACAGTACTTCCTATATGGGGAGCACCGAAGTGTGACGTCAATATCGGTAGAGGGCGCTATAACTCCACGGTTTCATGTACTTTCTATTTGCATTGTAGGCTAATCCCCATATTATTTTTTAGATCGCCTCAATTCAGACTGTTAGAAAAATAAACAGATAATATATATATATATATATATATATATATTAGGCCTGTCAGTCGATTAAAATATTTAATCGCGATTAATCACATGATTGCCCATAGTTAATCGCCGATTAATCGCAAATTAATCGCATATTTTTTATCCGTTCTAAATATACCTTAAGTGGTTTTCAAGATTTTTCATATCAAGGTCCATTATTTATTCTGCATTTGAGCCACGGACCACCATTTGATGACATTAAGTTTTAAATACTCAACATGGGAGAATGCTTGCTTTATTGCAAATGCCATGGAAGAGGGAAACAAAATCATAAACTCAACACACTCACACACACACACACACACACACACACACACACACCCACACGAGAGCCCCTGCCCCTCTCTCTCCTGCAAGTCAACATTAGCTTTAGCACTCATTAGCATGGTCTGTGTAGCATGATTAGCATCAAGCTTCCACAACTAACTAACTATGTTTGTCAACCAAAACTGCCAGAGTTTTGCTTTTGCCCAATGCCCACTTCAAAGAGCTTCTGATCTAACACATTGTGAAGCAAATTAATTAATAACGAGCCGAACGGAGGCATTCAGCCTCTGCTCACAGCTCAACTGTCCAGTGCGCAGCCCTATATACTGACGGTCCGGAGTCCGGACTGAGTGTGGGAATGGTAGAGAGAGAGTGGGGGGGGGATGAGAGAGAGGCGGGGCTATTGGAATCTGCCTGCCTGCATTCAGATGCATGCGTCTCTCAACCGTTCTGTCAAACTTCACCGTGCGTTAATCGCGCGTTAATTAAATTAACGCCGTTAAAAGGACGTTGAGTTAACGCACGATTAACGCGTTAACTTTGACAGCCTTAATATATATATATATATATATATATATATATATATATATATATATCACATTATATATATAATGTATATATCACATTAGTATGAAGTTAGTTATGTAGTTAGTTAGTAATGAACATAGGCCTATATTTCCGCGCCTCTTTTTGTCTCAGACCGACGTAGCTCGAACACGTGCAACGGACAGGAGAGAAGAAAAGAGAGGGAAAAACTTATGTCACGTCTATACGGTCTATTCAATAGCGTTTGAGCTTTTTCATTTTTTACTGTCAACCGTGTCAAGGCTGGGGACAAATTACAATGCCACTCAATAGGCCAGTGCATTTGAGCGTGTTTGTCTTTGCACTTATAGGCCCTACAACTCATTTTGGTGAGACGGAGAAACAGAACTCTCAGACAGAGAAAACTGAGAAGAGCAGCATTTGCTTTACTGGGAAGACGTCAAACTGTAAGTACAAACCAAATGAAAACCAACCAAATGAAACCAAAGTTGACCTCCCCTGGGCAAATGTAAACATTGCACAACTTAGTTATGGGTGACATAACCTATAGCAAATGATTAGCCTACAGGTGACACAGTGAAACAGGCCAATAAGCAACAAACAAGGCCAATTTAAGCAACTACACTTTAGAAACATGCCCAATAAGCAACTACATTGTAGAAACAAGCCAAAATGATCAAATACACTTTAGAAACAATCCCAAATAAGCAACTACACTTCAGAAACAAGCCTGACGCCCAAATTAAAATAGAACTTTGTATTGTATTGTAGTGGAATATTGTTTAGACACATTTCATTTCAGGACACCATGTTAACAACATGTTTGTATTAACCCTGGACCTTTGTAAATAGTATTGTTTATATTAGCATTATTTATTTATTTAATAATTTATATAAATAGTAAAACTTATAGTATGTATTTATTTAAAAAGTAATATTTGTATGAACATTATTTAGGCTATATTTATTTATTTTACCATAGCAGGAATCAGTTCATGCATGAAAGTGTTGATTATTATTATACTAATTCATGATTATATATCCATTTATTTACAGACTGAACGACCAGCTCAGTACTGTATCATCAACCATCATGTACCAATTCTGAGAATGTACTTTGATGACCAGAGGGACCTACGCCCTGACTTCCGACTCTCCAGGCGCACCATAGGCCTTCTGATACAAGCCCTCGATGCTCCAGTTGACCTTGGCTGGGCTCATCATCTCCAGGTTCTGGTATTCGTGTTTTGGCTGGCCAGTGCAGCCTCATATCGGTTGGTGTCAAGAGCATTTGACATCCCACGCTCCACCGTCTTTTACATTGTCCATCGCGTGGCAAACCAGATCATCAGAATTAAAAACCGTGTCATCTTTTTCCCCCCCACCAATGAAATCGCTGCCACTGGACTGGGGTTTGGGACTCGGGCTGGAAACCCAGCATTCAACAGGGCTGTGGGAGCTATCGATGGGTGCCATGTGAGAATTAAGCCCCCTCTCCAAGATGGCCAGTGTTATTTCAATAGAAAACTGTTCCATTATATCCAGATGCAGGCAGTGTGTGACAGTGAGGCTATCTTCCTGGACATATTTGTTGGGTACCCAGGCTCAGTCCATGACTCGCGCATCTTGAGAAATAGCCCAATGTATGTGCAACAACTATACCCACCTGAAGGCTATTACATCCTAGGGCAGGGGTGTCAAACTAATTTTGGGGCAAGGGCCACATTGCGCGAAAGGTGACTTGATGAGGGCCGTGGCCAGTTGCAGCTCACGTGCGTTGACTTACACAGTTGTCACTTGGCTTTGTTTTCTAGACCGTTTATTGACATAAATTGACTTTATTTGTATTACAGTTGTAGGTTAACTTCTCCATGTCCTGCTGTATCAGAGTGTGAGGAGAGTAATCCACAATAACTCAATTAGTAGTTGAATAGACTGTTAACGAGCCCATCAGTGACAACATTCCGCACCTGGGCAGAGACAAAGCCGTCTACAGCAGGGCCATTAGCGGGGCAGGTGGGGGAGGGGGAGTAGCAGCGTTGTTTCCTTTTTGAAAATCATCTCGAGGGCCGCATTGGACCTCTCCCTGGGCCGCATGCGGCCCACGGATCACCAGTTTGACACCCCTGTCCTAGGGGATGGGGGCTATCCCTGCCTGTCTAACCCCATCGCAGTCATCACACCCTACAGGGAGCCAGTGAGGAACCCGGTGGAACGGAGGTTAAACAGGCACCATGCCAGGGGCCGTTCTGTCGTTGAACGGTCCTTTGGCATAATGAAAACTAGATGGCGTTCTATATTTCTCAAGGCCCTGGAAGTGCACCACGTATTCGCTGTGAAGGTCATTGCCTGCTTTTCCATTCTGCACAACATTTGCCTCAGAGCTGGCGATACCTTTGAGCCTGAGGAAGAGGAAGAGGCGCTGGATGGAAATGAGGGTGGTCAGCATCCACAGGACCAGGGGGATGGGGAACAGCTGCGTGCGCACATTGCTGCAGCCCTCTCAGCCGCAGCAAACCCTCCTGAAGCCCTGAATGAACACGATTATTTGTAAACATTAGCTGGGAACTTTTTGGATGAGTGAAAAATCTGTCGTCTTACAGCAAGTGGCCACATTCAGGGCCGGATTAACACCTCTGAGGGCCCCTGGGCACTGAAGCTTGAAGAGCCCCCCTTCACATGCACGCGTAAATCTTTGTGCGTGCGCGTATTTCCCCAGAGTGACAGCCAGGCAGTAACAGACACATTATTTTTATTTGACCCACATAGTAAGCAAATGGGTAAGAGAATTTGCCAGTTCCAGTGTGTATTTCAGTGTTTTTACCTTTTTTTGTCTAACCACCTGACGCGTCTTTTTAGACACCATTTATTTCATTTGAATTAGCAGGGAAAATTCCAGTGGAGCTAAAAAAAATTGAGGGGCCCCTGGTGCCCATGGGCCCCTGGGCACGTGCCCAAAGTGCCCATATGGTAGATACGGCCCTTATATGTAGACAAGCAAATCGGCTAACCAACCTATGTGTTGAACATGGGCCTTTCCCTCTGGGCTCAACTTTCTTCCAGAGGGTCTCTGGACTGAATTTCCAGATCAGTGAAGTTCTGGTACCCTTTGCGACCACCAAATATGTACAGCTCTCCATTGTAGGTAAAGGCTGAATGCTCCCAGCGTTCTTCTGGAAGAAGCTGTGCAGAAGGTGTTCTCAGCCAGAGGTTGGTCTCTGTGTCAAACACTCTGAGGATGTTGTTGCAGGCGGCGGCTCCTACCCCAAATACAAACATATTTGCCCTGATGATGGTGGCAGAGTGGTGTGATGAAGCAGGAGGTGGAGTGCCTCTGGTGTTAATTAAAGTCCAGAGGCATGAATTAGCTTGGATATCCATTGTCTGCTGTTCTTATAGCTCCTCGAGCCCACCCTGTTTCTTCAGGAACAGTATTTCCTACTTCCTTTTGCTGCTGTTAGTCATGGCTGCCAGTTCCCACTTGATGTTGTGTGGGAGTCCAGACTGCTTCAGATTGTGCTGAATAACCGCTAGTTTGCACAACGTCTTAAGACTAGGATTTAAGTCCAAGACATGCAGTTCATCAGGTCTGTCCAATGATCCAAAGAGGATGATGCGATCTCCCACCATGCAACAGCACATCTTATATGTTGAACATGGGCCATTCCCTCTGGGCTCAACTTTCTTCCAGAGGGTCTCTGGACTGAATCAGTGAAGTTCTGGTTCCAGTGACCACCAAATATGTACAGATCTCCATTGTAGGTAAAGGCTGAATGACACCTGCGTTCAGGAAGAAGCTGTGCAGAAGGTGTTCTCAGCCAGAGGTTGGTCTCTGTGTCAAACAGACACATGTTGTTACCGGTGGCTCCTCCCCCAAATACAAACATCCTTGTCCCAATGATGGTGGCAGAGTGGAGTGATGAAGCAGGAGGTGTAGTGCCTCTGCTGTTAATTAAAGACCAGACCATTGTGGTAGTGTCCATCTTGTACATGTCATTATACTCTCCAGTCCCAAGTCCACCCCAAGTCCTTCCTCCATGGATAAACATGACCGTCCCCAAGACACAGGCTGAGTGGCTGCTCCTCGCCTCTGGAACAGTTCCAGAAACCTTGGTCTTGAACCATCTGTGGGTGTCCACATCAAATGCATAAAGAACATTACAGTGCCTTTCTGTGTCGCAATTATAACCCCCCCAGATGTAGACGATATAATCTATCATCACAGCTGTGTGTCCCCACCGATTGGATGGAACTTCAAGTTGACATTCTCCTCTTCCAGTAGTCTCTGGGGTCAACTCCGTCCAGCATAAAGCCACTGTGTTGAAGACGTGAACACCAATCTGATCCTTGTTGACGTCACAGCACCCTCGAAATGAGTAGACTTTGTCTCCCACGGCAACAGCAGCCTGTCTGTGTTCATTAGGTCCTCTGTTCAGATGCAGCGTCCAGCAGAACATTTCTCACAAACAGCTCCTCCGGGGATCAAAGTCAATTCCTCAAATGCTTCTCTGTGAATTAATGGCATCCTATTGTGTGCACTGGCACTTATATTGGTTCAGTGGTGGAAACATCATAAACATTATGGCCAATCAAAGGGCCGGTGGCTGTTGCAGTCCCTAATATGGCAAACTGATCAGAGTGACGTCATCAGAAGGCCAACAACCTCCTAACTCCACCCTCACACAGCCCAGTGGGCCCACCCACCTTGAACAAAAGCCAATAACCTGACCTCACACAGCCCAGTGGGCCCACCCACCTTGAACAACAGCCAATCTAGCGCATTGTTGCTGTTTTACACAAAATTGCACTTTTCAGCTGCCTTCTCACTAACAATAAAACACTAATCTTTTTAGACACCATTTATTTAATTTGGATTAGCAGGGAAAATTCCAGTGGAGCTAAAAAAAAACAAAAAAAAAAAAATGTTTTAAGGGGCCCCTGGTGCCCATGGGCCCCTGGGCACGTGCCCAAAGTGCCCATATGGTAGATCCGGCCCTGGCCACATTGCTGCAGCCCTCTCAGCTCCAGCCATGAATGGACATGATTATAGTTGGGAATGTTTTGGATGAGAGGATTAAAAAAAAACAGGCCCATTGGGTGGCATTTGACCCTAGAACTCTGGACCTTTGTAAATAGTATTATTTATATTATCGTTTATTTATATATATTTTTTAAATGTATTTATGATATAATTATATCAATATTTATGTATTTAAAAAGTAATGTATTTGTATGAACATTATTTAGGCTATATTTATTTATTTTACTATGTATTTATAATATGGCATGTATATATAACAGTAGCAATGGTTATATAGTAATACAGTATTAATAGTTTTATTAACAAATTGTTCAAGAAATACTCAGCATAGGAATCAGTTGCAGTAAAGTGTTCATCATTCCAGTTCAGACAATTTATTTGGCAAATAAAAATTAAATGATTCTGAACATTTGTTTTTGTCTGTCTCCCCCCCCCCCCCCTCCTAACAAGCACTACTTGTGCATTGTGTAACAAGTGCATTGTGGGGGAAAAGTAAATACTTGCCTCAATGCATTTCAGTAAGTGCAAAATAGTCGAGGGTAACAATCAAAACAAGAGGGAAGAAACATTTATAACAAGGTGAGCTGAGCTCCTTCATCTCCTCATCGGCTCAAACTCACCCTCCTCTCTTCAAAATGGCTCAAACTCACCCTCCTCTTCAACATGGAACAGATTACTGTTCAATAATACAGCTTTAGCAGCATATCAACAATTTAACAGAATATAACTGTTCATGTAAACAGGCCTACATTTTAACAAAAATAAATAAATAATAATAAATCCAGATCCAGTCCCACCAAAAAAGCGGAATGATGAAGAAAATAGCAGAAAATGTTTGAGCTTGGACAGCTGCTGGTTGATTTGACCCATTAAGACCTGGGACCACAATGTACAAAACATCTTCCAAATCTTGACAGTTTTCTGAAAAACGTATCAGTGGTGCACTCCCTGCGCTGATGCTCAAACATTTTCATCGTGCCTGGAACAACATTTTTAGATGCAGGTGCCAAATACATGGGGTCCTTGACATGAAAATGTTTGAGCACCACTGATATGGAAACAGGTTTTAGAAAACGTTCTTGTTAGAACCGGCCTCAGGTCTTAATGGGTTTTTTAACACTACATTTTTTCCACAATTTTCTCAAGGAGAGACAACATTCTATCCTCCCTCGTCTCTTCTCTCTTTGCTCTTGCCTCTTCTCTCTCCTCTGCTCTCTCCAGCAACTCGAGGACCCCATCACGCCGCTTCTTTGCTGGGACTGCTGGGACTGGATCTGAACTCTCTGGTGGCACTGAATCGGGGGAGGAGGCTTGAGAAGATGTGACAGAATCAGATCTGGGAGGGTTCTCTGTCCATGAAGTGGCAATGAGCATTAGTGGCGTTATTGATGGCTTGCCACCTATGGCCAAATCCATTTAGTCAAACCACTTCCAGTTTGATGCAGTCTTCTCCCCCGATTCAGTGCCACTTCCCGTAGGTGGCTTCTTGAGTTCCTGCACACATTGCAATGCATTTGTTGGGCACAATTAATGTAATGTTCATTTCAAATGCAGAACACAGCAAGAAAATACAAACTGACATGTCATCCATGCTTACATTTATGGTCATGTAGTTATATACAAAGATGGGAAGTAACAAAGTACAAGCACTTTGTTACTTCAAGTAGTTTTTTCAGGTATCTGTACTTGCTGAATAGGATGCTACAGTATTTTAAGATCAATCATAATGCTGGTACTTGGAGAGCCAAATGGTTTCTGAGGTGGTAGGCCTACAAGGCTGAGAACCACTGCTGCATTACAGTTAGCTTTGCACAGAAACATGAATACTTACTCTTGAAGTACATTTCAGAGCCTGTACTTTTCTACTTTGACTTGAGTAATTAGTTTAATGAGTACTTTGATGGATCTTGCTTACTGTAAATTGCTCTGGATTAAGCGTCTGCTAAATGCCTAAAATGTAAATTGTACTTCTCCAATCTTTTTTTACACAAGTAACTTGTAGGCCTACATACGTATAGTACTTTTCCCATATCTGATTAAATACAATTAATCCAAACCTTGTATGTCTTCTTTAGGTTCTCCCATTTTTGTGCTGCTTGGGAAGCAGACACCACCCCAGTCAGTCCAATGTCTCTCAACACAGCTCTACAAAATGTAATTAGACAGACACAAGACAAACAAATATTATTATTATTATTATTATTACTAACCTTTTAGCCAACACATAAGTGTAATTTCACTTGTATTGCCGTTAAGAATACACATAATAATATTCCTTCACAAGAATTAACTCGGTGAACTCACTCCCATCCCGTTTTCGCAGCATTCCTCATCCCCGTGAACAGACTTTCGTTCTCCGCTAGCGATGAAATAAACCATCGAACATCTTCATCAAGCCCTGAAGAGACAATTGATATATTTAATTTAGCCCATCTAGTTTTAAATTAAACAGTAACACGAATCTGTACAGAAGATGGCTATTGTTACTAAGCATGTTACCCAAGCTGGCCAAGAGGTCGCTAGCCGTGTTTTGCCCGATGGCCAAGACATGATACATAAAATTCAACATTTGTTACATTACATGGCGTAAACAAACGGGAAAATACTTACATTTGTATGCGTTGTTTTCCCTCGCTGCCGCTGGTTGAAGAAGTACTTCTGCAACGGGTGTCTGTGAACAGGGCAGGGGCTCCATTGCTGCTGCTTGTGTTGTTGTTTATGCTTCTGGCACATGTATTGTGGATGTAGTGCGCTGAGCATACGCTCAAAGCGTGCCTGCGCAATGCATTATGGGGTAGATTTGCTTCGCTGCATTTTTGTAGTGACCATCGGATGGTCCCTACAATTCCCGGTGCATTGTGGGATACTTCAGTCCACTACATTAGGGTGCAAAAATGCTCACTACATATTCGGACACTATAACAAAATGGC